>NC_058081.1:198763216-199128229 GCF_014858855.1 Bufo gargarizans | reverse complement strand
TGTAGTCTCGACCTCCTCCAATAACAGTAGTCTGGCTGTATAGTCTGGATTATCCCCTTTAATGCTTGTGTGGCTGTATGGTCTGGACCATCTCTTATAATAGTATTCTGGCTATGTAGTCCCGACCATCCCCATTACCAGTAGTGTGGCTGTATAGTCTGGACCATCCCGTATAACAGTAGATTGGCTGCATAGTGTGGAACTCCTCCTATAACAGTAGTGTGGCTGTGCAGTCTGGATTATCCCCTGTAACAGTAAGTTGGCTATATAGTCTGGACCCCGCGTATAACAGTAGTGTAGCTGTGTAGTCTGGATTATCCCCTATAACAGTAGTCTGGCCGTATAGTCTGGACCTCCTCCTATAACAGTAGTCTGGTTGTGTAGTCTGGACCTCCTCCTATAACAGTAGTCTGGATGTGCAGTCTGGATTATCCCCTATAACAGTAGTCTGGCTGTATAGTCTGGACCTCCTCCTATAACAGTAGTCTGGCTGTATAGTCTGGACCTCCACCTATAACTGTAGTCTGGCTCTGTAGTCTGGACCTCCTCCTATAACAGTAGTCTGGCTGTGTAGTCTGGACCTCCTCCTATAACAGTAATCTGGCTGTATAGTCTGGACCTCCTCCTATAACAGTAATCTGGCTGTGTAGTCTGGACCTCCTCCTATAACAGTAGTCTGCCTTTGTGTTCTGGACCTCCTCCTATAACAGTAGTCTGGCGGTATAGTCTGGACCTCCTACTATAACAGTAGTCTGGCTGTATAGTCTGGACCTCCTCCTATAACAGTAATCTGGCTGTGTAGTCTGGACCTCCTCCTATAACAGTAGTTTGGCTATGTATTCTGGAACATCCCATATAAGAGTAGTGAAATCTCTTCTTATAACACTATTAGTAGTCTGGACAATCATCTTTAAAAGTAGCCTGTCTTTGCAGTATGGACCATCCCTTATATAACAGTAGGCAGGCTGTGCAGTCTGGACTTCTTCCTATAACAGTAGTCTACTGTGTAGTGTGGACCTCTTCCTATAACAATAGTCTGAAAAAACATTTTTGAATACCCCGTATTTTTAGCCCCTGGGTCTTATGGGGCGAATACTAATGAAGCGCTTCCATTTTGTGCTTCATTAGTACCGGAGGACCGAGAAGCAGTGAAGGATCTGTACTCACCGCTTCCTGGTCCTCCGCTCGGCTGTCTGCTGTAAAGGGCTGCGTACCATGTGACTTCACTGTGCACAGCCTTCACAGCTGACAGCCAAGAACCAGGAGAGAAAGCGCTGGTGGTGAGGAGCGGCGGCGTCCAGGAGCAGGAGAGGTAAGTTATTTTATTTGTGCTGATGGCTGACACGGGGGCATGATGGCTGACATGGTGGCATGGTGGCTGACATGAGGGCATGATGGCTGACATGGGGGCATGATCTGAGGCATTGGGGGTCTTATCTGAGGTCTAATTAACATTGGGGGTCTGATTGCTGGTCTGACCTAAGGTGCAATGGAAAATTATTTTTTCTTATTATCTTCCTCTAAATCCTAGGTGCGTCTTATGGGCCAGTGCATCTTAGAGGGCGAAATATACGGTCTTCAAACCAGCAATTGTCTGAAGCAGAGAGAAGATACCAGGACCACACAGAGGAGAAGCCATCTGCTGCAGATGGCACCAGGGTCAGGTGAGCTGCAAGGGGGAGGGGGGAGGGGCGGCAAAATGTAGCTTCGCTTGTGTTGGCAAAAATATTTGCACCGGCCCTGCCTCCTGCTATAACAGAAGTCTGGATGTGTAGTCTGGACCTCCTTCTATAACAGTAGTCTGGTTGTATAGTCTGGACCTCCTCCTATAACAGTAGTCTGGATGTGTAGTCTGGACCTCCTCCGATAACAGTAGTCTGGCTGTATAGTCTGGACCTCCTCCTATAACAGTAGTCTGGATGTGTAGTCTGGACCTCCTCCTATAACAGTAGTCTGGATGTGTAGTCTGGACCTCCTCCTATAACAGTAGTCTGGATGTGTAGTCTGGCCCTCCTCCGATAACAGTAGTCTGGCTGTATAGTCTGGACCTCCTCCTATAACAGTAGTCTGGATGTGTAGTCTGGACCTCCTCCTATAAGAGAAGTCTGGATGTGTAGTCTGGACCCCCTCCTATATCAGTAGTCTGGATGTGTAGTCTGGACCTCCTTCTATAACAGTAGTCTGGATGTGTAGTCTGGACCTCCTCTGATAACAGTAGTCTGGCTCTATAGTCTGGACCTCCTCCTATAACAGTAGTCTGGATATGTAGTCTGGACCTCCTCCGATAACAGTAGTCTGGCTGTATAGTCTGGACCTCCTCCTATGACAGTAGTCTGGATGTGTAGTCTGCACCTCCTTCTATAACAGTAGTTTGGATGTGTATTCTGGACCTCCTCCGATAACAGTAATCTGGCTGTATAGTCTGGACCTCCTCCTATAACAGTAGTCTGAAAGTGTAGTCTGGACCTCCTCCGATAACAGTAGTCTGGCTGTATAGTCTTGACCTCCTCCTATAACAGTAGTCTGGGTGTGTAGTCTGGACCTCCTTCTATAAAAGTGGTCTGGCTGTATGGTCTGGACCTCCTCCTATAACAGTAGTCTGGCTGTATAATCTGGACCTCCTCCTATAACAGAAGTCTGGATGTGTAGTCTGGACCTCCTTCTATAACAGTAGTCTGGATCTGTAGTCTGGACCTCCTCCGATAACAGTAGTCTGGCTGTATAGTCTGGACCTCCTCCTATAACAGTAGTCTAGATGTGTAGTCTGACCTCCTCCTATAACAGAAGTCTGGATGTGTAGTCTGGACCTCCTTCTATAACAGTAGTCTGCAGCTGAGCTCCTTATTATCATGCTTACCGCCTATTTATCACATGCTATGTGATCATCTGACACAAGATATAGACACATCAGGCAAATATCCTGAACGGCATATTTCTAATGAAAATATATTGCTTGGCAAATGACACAAACACTCTAGAATATATTTCTGTCACTCTAATGTGCAGTTTCAAATTCTCACCTTGATTTCCTTCTCTCTTCTATGGGGCAAGCACAGCCCATTGTGGTACCACTGGTATTCAGGGGCAGGAAGTCCCATAGCATAGCAGCAAAGGCGCGCTGCATCACGGGATGTCAAATGTGCAGAGACTGGTTCAGTAACAATAATGGGTTTACCATTCCAGTCAGGAGGAATCGCCCCTGAAACAGAAATACACAAATCCTAGTCATACTACAAAACTGTTAGGTTATATTTTTAAACTGTATCACATTTCCTTCTACTATCTCCTACTTTTTTAAACAACCCATATACACCATGATAAAGCATTGTATAATTGCGTGACATTACTGGCATTTTAGTATTTTTCTTGTATTTTCAATTGTAAATAAGCATTTTAATCTTGAGCTGATTTCTTCTTATAGAATGTGAATTTACAAAAATCCTGCATTTTTTATATTTACATTTATCTTATTTCATCCGCAGGTGTGTACGATCAGGAGGATTGATGGTATATAACAGTATATAACAGGAAGTTGAAGGAAGGAGCAGATTTCTGAACATTGCATGTTTACAATACTACAGAACTACTTGGTACCTCCTTTTTATCCTTTTTATTTTATGTAAATTCTATTAAGATGGTTCTAAACACATTCTTAAATGGACACTTTTATCACAATTTTGTAATCATATATTAACAATATATATGTAAATATTCTACATCACTGTAACCACTTCTGCCGGGTCTCTGGTGGAGTGATGACATGGTCACAAACGTCTGTGCCCAGAGGACGTTGTTTGTGATCACGTCATTGGGCCACCTGAGATCTGATGCATGAGGTCTCATGATGTCATTGTGACTGGCTGCACTGGGACGTGGCAACTCATGTTGCAAGCTGGAAGAGGACTGTGGTCCGCATCGCAGATAGCGGCAGGGAATGTGAACTGAAGCACGGCGGCGGGACAAATTGTAGTTCAGGGGCACTACAAGGGGGGCATTAATACATGCCGAAGCACAACAGGGGGCATTAGAATACAGGGGCACTACAGGGGGGCATTATACATAATGGCATTACAGGGGAACATTAGAACTATAGGGGACACTGCAGGGGGCCTTATAAAGACTGGGGGTACTACAGAGGCCTTTTAAATACTGGAACTACTACGGAAGGCTTTAGAACTACTGGAGCTACTACAGGGGACATTATAAATACTGGGGCCACCACAGGGGACATACTAACGTAAGGGGCACTGCAGGAGGGCTTTATGCATACTGGGGTTACTACAGAGGGCATAATAATTACTGGGAACATTACAACTAATGGGAACACTATAGGAGACTTGATTACTACTGTGGGCTCTATAGGGGTGCCATGTAGAGGGGCCTTGTTACTGTTGGGGGCACTATAGGGGGGTTATTTCTACAGGGGACACTATGATGACATTATTATTACTGGGGTAGTGTGGGGGCATTATTATTGGGCAAAATATGGAAGCAATTGCTACTAATGGGGGAACTCTTTGGGAGCATTATCACTATTGGGGGTACTGTAGGGGGCACTATTACTATTGAAAGCTGTCTGGTAGCACTGTTACTATAGATGAACTATCTGTATGGCACTATTATTTTTAGCAGGCACAGTCTTGGAGGCACAGCAGGATGACAATATTGGGGCTCTAGGAGGGGGAGGATGATGGAAAAGTGAGGAATCTAAGATGTCTGTGTTCCAAACTCTGCAGAGAAAAGATGTGGCTGAAAGAAGTCATCAATGTGATCTGGTCTGAATGGAGAAGATGAGGAAAGAGGAGACATCACTGGCTATAATTGGTAAGTGGGGCTATACTCTATTAAAGGGGTTGTCTCACCTCCATAATCCACTTCATCTCCATTCCATGGCCACCATTAAACATTTCTTCAATATATTTCTTTTCCAAAAAATATGATGCTCGTTTCTAGGAGTTATGGCCACCACTATACTGTTAGGAGCGGTGGCCGCGCAAGCGCACTTATCATCTGTTCTCCTGCTGCTTTCTGGCTGCCGAGGTGACCAGGTTTCACGGGAGTGAGCGTGCACAGACACTTGCACATTTACTCCCAGCCGCGGCCACCTCGCAGGGATCATTATCAAAGTTACAGGGCATGCCCTACAGCCCTGTAACTGTGATATCTAACGGTACAGACTCGATCAGTGGGGGAGGGGGCAGAGCATAATACTGATAGGAATAATGGAGGAGGATGGCAGAGAATTATACAGACATGGTCAGTGGGGTGTGGGGGGGGGGGGAGCATAATACTAATAGGAATAATGGAGGAGGATGGCAGAGAATTATACAGACATGGTCAGTGGGGGAGGGGGCAGAGCACAATACTAATAGGAATAATGGAGGAGGATGGCAGAGAATTATACAGACATGGTCAGTGGGGTGTGGGGGGGGGGGGAGAGCATAATACTGATAGGAATAATGGAGGAGGATGGCAGAGAATTATACAGACATGGTCAGTGGGGGAGGGGGGGGGCAGAGCACAATACTAATAGGAATAATAGAGGAGGATGGCAGAGAATTATACAGACATGGTCAGTGGGGGAGAGGGCAGAGCATAATACTAATAGGAATAATAGAGGAGGATGGCAGAGAATTATACAGACATGGTCAGTGGGGGAGAGGGCAGAGCATAATACTAATATGAATAATAGAGAAGGATGGCAGAGAATTATACAGACATGGTCAGTGGGGGAGGGGGCAGAGCACAATACTAATAGGAATAATGGAGGAGGATGGCAGAGAATTATACAGACATGGTCAGTGGGGGAGAGGGCAGAGCATAATACTAATAGGAATAATAGAGGAGGATGGCAGAGAATTATACAGACATGATCAAGTTGGGGAGGGGGCAGATCATAATAATGATAGGAATAATGGAGGAGGAGGCCAATATATCTGAGAAGAAATGACATGCATAAAAGTATATTGCAGTGAGGCCTCCGGAGCCAGCACCCACAGACAGGGGGCGGGGTTACCTGCCAGCTCCGCCCCCAGCAAGCAGGGAAGAGAGGCCCTGAGAGGAGAGACAACCCCTTGTGTGGCCCATACACTGTGGGCAGATACTGAACAGCTAGTATAACATCACTATGTAAATCAGTAGTAACCTCTGATATCTTACCAAAAGGAATGTCTTTCAGTACTTTCACCTTCACCCAATTGCTGAATAAAATGCGTCGATTTTTGTCATTCACTCTACAGATGTACAAGTTTGTTTGCCTGGCATGGATGTGCAGGTCTGGCAGAGTGGCTCCTGGAATTTCCCGACAAGTGGACTGGTGAAACAAGAAGTGTATTTTAGTAATGACAAAACCTTTCCAGAACAGCTAAAATAATATTGGACAGACTATCGATTTCTTATGTAAAGGCTATGGACACCTTTGAGGGCATTTTTTATTACTGAATTCTATTTATTTTGGGCTAAAAGAAAATCATGTTTTAATTGGTCTTTTCCCAGCCTTATAGCAGTCAGCTCCTGTGTATTTGCAGAGTAGAAGGCATTCTTTTTAGGCCTCATGCACACAAACGTATTTTCTTTCCCTGTCCATTTTTTTTTTTTACAGACCATATACAAAACCATTGATTTTAATGGGTCCACAAAAAAACGCAAGTTACTCCGTGTGCATTCTGTTTCCATATGTCCATATTTCCATTCCGCCAAAAAAATAGAACATGTCCTATTATTGTCCGCATTATGGACAAGCATAGTACTGTTCTATTAGGGGCCAGCTGTTCTGTTCCGTAAATCTGTTACGGAATGCACACGGATGTCATACGGTCGTGTGCATGAGGCCTTACACTGTCCAGTCAGGGAACTGTGCTCAGGGCTCAGGTGAAGCCCTTTTCTCTGAACTCCTGACAGCTCATTAAAGGGAACCTGTCACCTCAAAAACGCATATAAAACCGCCAGCATTACCTTACAGTAGCCCCCACTATTAATGATATGTTTGATCCGGTAATCTGATTCTCCATACATGACAAAAACAATGTTTTAATCACCATCAGCTCTATCTCGCCGGTCAGTCTGAAGTCAAGGGGGCATCGGCCTCCTTGCTTCAAGTCAAGATAAGCACACCCCCTAACCGTCCCCTCTTCTGTGTGATTGACATCCTGCAGTGCAGCCTGGGATCGCATTAGTCTCACACATGCGTGGTGCACTCCTTGTTACTGCGCGATCCTGGCTCCCGCAGTTAGTCCGGTTTCATAAGCACACCGCGCAGACTAACACAAACCCAGGCCGCACTACAGGATGTCAATCACACATAGGAGGGGACGGTTATGGGGCGTGCTTATCTTGACTTGAAGCAAGGAGGCTGCTGCCCCCTTGACTTCAGACTGACCGGTTAGATAGCGCTGATGGCGACATAAAACATCACTTGGATCAAACACATCATTAATAACAGACTGGGGGCTACCATAAGGTAATGCTGGCAGTTTTATATATGCGATTTTGAGGTGACAGGTTCCCTTTAACACTCATTTAAACACTATTCTTATCAGTTTGATTAGACTTGAGCTATAATAATTGTTTATGAGCTGTCAGGAATTCAGAGATAAGGTTTCACATGAGTGGTCAGATCAGTTGCCTGATCAGTGAAACCAGAAAGCCTGCTACTCGACAGATACACAGAAGCTGACAGCTACTGTATACTGGAAAATGGCTGAGAATTGTTAATTAAGACCAAGTGAAAACATGATTTTTAACCCGAAATGAGTGAAATGCAATAATAAAAAAAATGCCCCCAAATATGTCCATAGCCTTTAAAGTTGAATGTGTTATCTATTAGTGTAATTTATGCTTGACATCTATCATTATATCTATTTTGAGGCTTTGATTCAAAAACAATAGTTTTTCAAAAAAAATACCAGAAACAGCCCATGGAGAGGTACAGCGCCATTTCTGGCAAAAAAGCAGACCCTATATTGTCAAGCCGATTTACACCTTTATAATTTTATAGCCATGTTTTTATCAAAGCATTACACTAAAACAAATCAGCATGTATAGTAAGCGCAGTAGATTCCTGAAAGTGTGACTGCAAAATACCGGAAAATGTAACATGAAGCATAGTGTAAGCAAGTTTTATAGTTCTATGAAATTGTGTATAGGGATGTCCTCTCTTGTTGCATATTTGTATATGAAATGTTTCTGGTATTTAACCCCTTCTACCCCGGGCCAGTTTTCACCCTCCTGCCCAGGCCATTTTTGGCAAAGACATGTGTCATTTTATGTGGTAATAACTTTGGAACACTTTTGCTTATCCAAGCCATTCTGAGATTGTTTTCTCGTTATACATTGTACTTCATGATAGTTATAAATTTGAGTCAATATATTTCACCTTTATTTACGAAAAAATCCCAAATGTACCAAAAATTTGGAAAAATTCAAAATTTTCTAAATTTACATTTCTCTGCATTTAAAACAGAAAGTAATACCTCATAAAAGATTTATTACTTCATAACATTACCCATATGTCTACTTTATGCTGGCATTATTTTGTAATTCTCATTTTATTTTTTTAGGACATTAGAAGGCTTAGAATTTTAGAAGCAATTGCCAAAACCCACTTTTTAAGGACCAATTCAGGTCTGAAGTCACTGTGTGGGGCTTACATAGTAGAAACCCCCATAAATGACCCCATTGTAGAAACTACACCCTTCAAGTTACTCAAAATTGATTTTACAAACTTTGTTTACCCTTTAGGTGTTCCACAAGAATTAAAGGAAAATGGAGATTAAATTTCTAAATTTCACTTTTTTGTCAGATTTTCCATTTTAATAAATTTTTTCTTTAACACATCGAGGGTTAACAGCCAAACAAAACTCAATATTTATTACCCTGATTCTGCGGCTTACAGAAACACCTCACATGTGGTCGTAAATTGATGTAAGGGCACACGGCAGGGCGCAGAAGAAAAGGAGCGCCATATGGTTTTTGGAAGGCAGATTTTCTGGACTGGTTTATGGATGCCATGTCCCATTTTAAGCCCCCATTATGCACCCTTACAGTAGAAACTCCCAAAAAGTTACCCCATTTTGAAAACTAGGGGATAAGGTGCCAGTTTTATTGGTACTATTTTGGTGTACATATGATTTTTAATTGCTCTATATTACGTTTTTTGTGAGGCAAGGTACTGGTAACCCAAAAATTGCTGTTTTGGCACCGTTTTTATTTTTTAAAACATTCATCTGAAAGGATAGATCATGTGCTATTTTTATAGAGCAGGTTGTTACAGATGCAATGATATCAAATATGTCTACTTTGTTTGTTTGTTTCAGTTTTACATAATAAAGGGGCTCGTTTTTTTGCAGGAAAAGTTGATGTTTTTATTGGTAGCATTTTTGGGTACATATGATTTTTTTGATCATTTATTATTACACTTTATGGGGCAAGGTGACAAAAAAATTGGTTGTTTTGGCACAGTTTTTATTTATTTTTACAGCGTTTACCTGAGGCGTTAGGTCATGTGACATTTTTATAGAGAAGATTGTTACGGACGTGGCAGTACCTAATATGTATACTTTTTCTTATTTATTTAGGTTTTACACAATAATAGCTTTTTTGAAAAAAATGATGGTTTAGTGTCTCCATAGTCTGAGAGCCATAGTTTTTATATTTTTTGACCGATTGTCTTAGTAAGGCTACTTTCACACTAGCGTTCGATCGGATCCGTTCTGAACGGATCCGATCATAATAATGCAGACGGAGGCTCCGTTCAGAACGGATCCGTCTGCATTAAAATGGCAAAAAAAAGCTAAGTGTGAAAATAGCCTCGGACGGATCCGTCCAGACTTTCAATGTAAAGTCAATGGGGGACGGATCCGCTTGAAGATTGAGCCATATTGTGGCATCTTCAAACGGATCCGTCCCCATTGACTTACATTGTAAGTCTGGACGGATCCGTACGCCTCCGCACGGCCAGGCGGACACCCGAACGCTGCAAGCAGCGTTCAGCTGTCCGCCTGTCCGTGCGGAGGCGAGCGGAGCGGAGGCTGAACGCCGCCAGACTGATGCAGTCTGAGCGGATCCGCTCCATTCAGACTGCATCAGGGCTGGACGGCTGCGTTCGGGTCCGCTCGTGAGCCCCTTCAAACGGAGCTCACGAGCGGACACCCGAACGCTAGTGTGAAAGCAGCCTTAGGGTCTCATTTTTTTGCGGGATGAGGTGATGGTTTTATTGGTACTATTTTGGGTGGCATACACCTTTTTGATCGCTTGGTGTTGCACTTTATGTGATATTAGGTGACAAAAAATGGCTTTTTTGGCACTGTTTTTATTTTTATTTTTTTACGGTGTTCAGCTGAGGGGTTAGGTCATGTGATATTTTTATAGAGCTGGTTGTTATGGATGTGGCAATGCCTAATATGCCTCCTTTTATTATATTTATTTCACTTTAACTCAATTAATGCATTTTTGAAACAAAAAGATGATGTTTTAATGTCTCCATGTTCTGAGAGCTTTCGTTTTTTAGTTTTTAAAATATTTTCTTATGTAGGGGCTCATTTTTCGCAGGATGAGGTGTTGGTTTTATTGGTACCATTGTGTGGGACATACGCCTTTTTGGTCACTTGGTATTGCACATAATGTAAAGTGACAAAAATGGCTTTTTTTGACACCGTTTTTATTTTTTATGGTGTTTATCGGGCAGGGTGGATCATGTGATATATTTATAGAGCCAGTCGTTACGGACACGGTGATACCTAATATGTGTGTTTTTTCCTTTTTTTTTCTATTTATTACAAAATCAGGGGAAAGGGGCATTTTTTCTTTTTTACTTGAAACTTAATTTTTTTATTAAAAGCACTTTTTTGGCATTTTTAAAAAAAAACTTTATTTCTGTCCATAAATCTGTATTGTAATGCATTGCCTGTTAGTGTATTACACTAAGTAATACACTAACAGGTTGCCTAGAAGGCAGGTCCCGATGCCTTGCAAGCCATTGGGCAGCCTGTGCATGGCATCGGGCTGCCTTGTCACCCATCGAGTCCCCGCCAGAGCAGCGTGGGGACCCGATGGCCTCCCTCACCCGCCTCATGTACCTTCTATGCCGCGGTCAGCACTGACCGTGGCATAGAAGGGGTTAATCCGCCAGCATCGGCTTTTACAGCGATACCGGCTGATACAGCAGGGGCCCGGCTATCAGGGACTGCCGGGCCCCTGCAGTGATCGGGCGTGCACCCCCATGATGTACTATTACATCATATGTCGGGAAGGGGTTAAATGAAATATAATATTAGACAAAAGGAAGCCCAAGTAAACAAAAATCATTTTTGAATTATTTCTGCATAAATTGAAAGATTGTTATTTCTATAAGGGTTCTGTACAATGCCAGACTGGGACAGAAATTCAGCCCTGACATTTGATAGCATACAGGCCCACCCAAGATGAAGGCTTCACCGAAACGCACCTTAGGATTGGCACCATCCCTTAAGGAGAGGGCATACATAGGAATATTTTCTAGCTATTTGTGCATTTCTGCTATATTTCTAGTACATGCTGATTGCTAGTTACAGTATCTCACAAAAGTGAGTACACCCCTCACATTTTTGTAAATATTTTATTATATCTTTTCATGGAAAAACACTGAAGATCTGACACTTTGATACAATGTAAAGTAGTCAGTGTACAGCTTGTATAACAGTGTAAATGTGGTGTGCCCTCAAAATAACTCAACATACAGCTATTAATGTCTAAACCGCTGCCAACAAAAGTGAGTACACCCCTAAGTGAAAATTACCAAATTGTGCCCAAAGTATCAATATCTTGTGTGGCCACCATTATTTTCCAGCACTGCCTTAACTCTCTTGGGCACATAGTTCACTAGAGCTTTACAGGTTTTAACTGGAATCCTCTTCCACTCCTTCATGACATCATGGAGCTGATAAAGACCGTAAGGTCGAAACGTTGCTACTGAGGTGTAATAAAGGTACTGGAAAATATCCATTGGAGTGCTGTGGTTTCACTATTTATTGCTGGCAACTACAGGAACCTTTGGACCGGGATCCAATGCTGCAGGCACCACCACAAATTGGAACTACTGGATAAACAGTGAGTAGTGCTGTCTTACTGCTACATCGTGATTATGGAGCTGATGGATGTTAGAGACCTTGTGCTCCTCCGCCTTCTGTTTAAGGATGTGCCACAGATGCTCAATAGGGTTTAGGTCTGGATACATGCTTGGCCCAGCACTTTTATCCTCAGTTTCTTTAGCAAGGCAGTGGTCGTCTTGGAGGTGTGTTTGGAGTCATTATCATGTTGGAATACTGCCCTGCGGCCCAGTTTCTGAAGGGAGGGGATCATGCTCTGCTTCAGTATGTCACAGTACATGTTGGCATTCATAGTTCCCTCAATGAACTGTAGCTTCCCACAGCCGGCAGCACTAATGCAGCCCCAAACCATGATACTCCTACCACCATGCTTAACTGTAGGCAAGTCACACATGTCTTTGTACTCCTCATCTGGTTGCAGCCACACATGCTTGACACCATCTGAACCAAATATGTTTATCTTGGTCTCATCAGACCACAGGACATGGTTCCAGTAATCCATGCCCTTAGTCTGCTTGTCTTCAGCAAACCGTTTGTGAGTTTCTTGTGCATCATCTTTGGAAGAGGCTTCCTTCTGAGATGACAGCCAAGCAGACCAATTTGATGCAGTGTGCGGTGTATGGTCTGTGCACTGACAAGCTGACACTCAACCCCTTTAACCTCTGCAGCAATGCTGGCAGCACTCATATGTCTATTTTGACAACCTCTGGATATGACGCTGAGCACATGCACTCAACTTCTTTGGTGGACTATGCCGAGGCCCGTTCTGAGTGGAACCTGTCTTGTTAAACCACGTTATGGTCTTGGCCACCATGCTGCAGCTCAAAGATTTCTTTGCCATGAGGTGCCATGTTTAACTTCCAGTGACCAGTATGAGAGAGCGTGAGAGCAATAACACCAAATTTAACATACCTGCGCCCCATTCACACCTGAGACCCTGTAAGACTAACAAGTCACATGACACCGGGGAGGGAAAATGGCTGATTGGGCACAATTTGGCCATTTTCACTTAGGGGTGTACTCACTTTGGTTGCCAGCAGTTTAGACATGAATGGCTGTGTGTTAAGTTATTTTGAGGGCAAACCACATTTACACTGTTATACAAGCCGTACACTGACTACTTTGTATCAAAGTGTCAAATCTTCAGTGTTGTCCCATGAAAAGATAGAATAAAATATTTACAAATATTGAGATACTGCATATTCCCATACTATTTATTTTACATAATATTCATGGCATGTTCACATAGTGCAATGATTGGGAACAAGTGTTTTTTGTTCCTAGATAGATTAAAAGCAGTAGAGACCACTGAGTGCAAGGAGTGCTCTGTACTACTCCAGATAAAAGTCAGCTGTCAGGGCATCAGATTGACTGAGGACACTGGCCCATCTAGCAGTTTTCTGAATTGCCCTATGGCCAGCCCAGCCCTGGTGCTGTGAAACACTCAGGGTTTTTTTATGCAGTTTTGGAGGCCAAAACCAGGAGTAGATTCAAAAAAAGAGATTATGTATGTGACATTTATAAATGATGGGATAGATCTCTGTACTGTCCCCTGATATATGTATACATAGTTATTAGCTCAGTTTACCCACGACAGATGTTAAACCTACTGGCCTATAGTTTCCGGGCTCTGTTTTTGGACCCTTTTTGAATCTTGGCACCACATTTGCCATGTGCCAATCCTGTGGAACACTCCCTGTCAATATAGAGTCCTTAAGTATCAGAAATAAGGGTCTATCTATTAAATAAATGTGGTGATAAATCAAAACTGTGCTACACCGGTTCCCTTTGTCTAATATAACATTAGGTTTAAAGTTTGGAATTGTGCAGTAATAAAGAGAGGTTCGCCAAGTCATGTCTAGAAGAAGTCACCTTGTTCATATAAAATGATATGTACTAAATATGTACTGTATGTGAAGAGGATAGATGAGTTATCCAGCCTTTACTTAGTGATGGCTTAGCCTCAGGATAGGCCATCACTAGCTGATCAGCAGGGGTTCAACACCCTCCACTGATCAGTTGTTCGGATCCAGCTCTATGACTGGAAGTTGGTGCTGGAACTACACAGCACTATCAACCTTAGGTCTCCCTCACACAAACTTATTTTTTTTTCATTTCTGTAACTTTTTAGCGGTTTCTGTTTGCAGTCCGTATGCGGAACCATTTATTTCAATGGTTCCCCTAAAAATAACGGAATGTACTCTGTGTGCATTCCATTTCCGTATTTCTGAATATCCGTTTCGTTAAAAGATAAAAATTGTCCTATTATTGTCTGCAAATAATGTTCCGTCGCTCCATTCAGGTCAATGGGTCCGCTAAAAATATGGAATGCATATGGAACATATATTTCATCCGTATTTTGCGGATTCATGCCCACTTTGCCCATGTGTTTACTGTTTACAAACATTACAGTACATTACAGTAATGATTACAAATTTTTCTGTTTCTGTTTGCGATCTGCAAAAAACAGATCGCATACGCAATCCATACGAAAAATGTTTTTGTGGAAATACTGAACGGAAACGGATACATAACGGAAACAAAAAACGGACCAACGGATCCGTGAAAAACGGACCGCAAAATGCATACGGTCGTGTGAATGAGGCCTTTTAGTGGAGGAGCCTGTTATTTCTGCTCCCACTGAGTTCAATAATTAGAGGTAGGTAGATAGATAAGTAGGTAGAGAGGTGGGTGATAGATAGATAGATAGATAGATACTGCCTGAGGAAAATCCCATTGAGAGGATTGAAACGTCGCATGCTTGGTGAATAAAGTCTTTTTTTACTTTCTTACAACCTGGATGTGCTGCGGAATTTCTTATTTTAGATAGATAGATAGATAGATAGATAGATATGAGATAGAGATAGATAGATAGATAGATATGAGATAGAGATAGATATGAGATAGAGATAGATAGATAGATAGATAGATAGATAGATGCATAGTATTAGCAATGAGATGTGCTTAGCATATATACTTTCACAGTTGAGAATATGTATATATGTTTCAGATAAGCACAGTGCTAGAAGGAAGTGTGTTTGAGACTTGCTTGTTCCATGAGGTTCTTTGCGCTGTATGCCACTTGTGCAAGCGTATGTGTTGAAATTACCTCCCGCTGCATAAACCATTGGTAACACAACTTGGTAGGGCCCTGGGCCTTGCAGTGCAGGGTGAGGGGGAAGTCCAGGGGAACACAGGCACACACTGGTTGCTCTGTGATTTGGATATCTAAAAATAAAAAAGCAGATGTGTTATTTCCAATAATAGCTATCTCTGAAGTCAATCATTGCTAAAATGTAGATCTGTAAATGTAAAATGTATATCAGACACATATAACGTTCCAGTGTTTTACCTCTTCTAGACATGTCTATATACTGAATACAGAATAGATTCAGCTATTATGGTCAGGGGAGTACACACATCTCATAGGGCTCCCTAGGAAAACTATGCATTGGTCCCACTGCCCATCCAGTTTCCCAGTATGCATGAGGCAAACACTCCCAGGCATGATTTTTTTTATTAAGTGGAAGAAATTTTTAATAAAAGAGATGCTACAGAAATACAGTGTTTACGCTGAATACAATATTTCTCCATGTATTCACACAATACACTGCTTCCCTTCACACACTATAACAAGACTAGAGGGAGCTCGGTGCGTAAGAATTTATACAGTTCTCATTGATATCAATGGAAGCTATAACTAATTTCTTTGTAAAGAACTCCCCCTAGTGGTGGCTGCCAGAATGAAAATGCTATTCATTGCCAGGTACCATCGCAGTCCCAGGGTCTGCCTCCATGTTATGTACACCAGACACGACTCATCTTGTTAAAGGGGCTGTGTCATCTGAGACATTCATAGCATATTGTTAGGATATACCACCAATGTCAGACAGGTGAGGGTCCCACTTCTGAGACCCACACCTAATTCTAGAACTGGGAACCCAAGGTGAATGAGAGCGTACCGTGCATGTGCGGCATGCTCTCCATTCACTTCTATTGGAGTTCCAAAAAGAGCTGAGCAAGTGCACTCGGCTATTTTCGGAAGACCCATAGAAGTGAATGGAGTCCACACAGCGCATGCACGGTTACCTCTCCATTCACTTCTTAGGGACTGCTGGAAACAGCCGATTGCTGGCTCAGCTATATTTGGAACGCCCACAGAAGTGAATGGAGGGTGGCCGCACTTGCACTGTGGGCTCACATTCACTTTGGGGGACCCCATTCTGCTGTCTGTCATTCGTGGTATATCCTAGCAATTTATCACCAATCTCTCACATGAGACAACCCCTTTAAGACCCATCCTATTAAGGCTACTTTCACACTTGCGCTTGATCGGATCCGTTCTGAACGGATCCGATCATATTAATGCAGACGGAGGCTCCGTTCAGTACGGATCCGTCTGCATTAATAACTTTAAAAAATTTCGCAAGTGCGCAAGTGCGCAAGTAGCTGCACGGATCCGTTCAGACTTTCAATGTAAAGTCAATGGGGGACGGATCCGCTTGAAGATTGAGCCATATGGTGACATCTTCAAGCGGATCCGTTCCCATTGACTTACATTGTAAGTCTGAACGGATCCGCACGCCTCCGCACGGCCAGGCGGACACCCGAACGCTGCAAGCAGCGTTCAGCTGTCCGCCTGTCCGTGCGGAGGCGAGCGGAGCGGAGGCTGAACGCCGCCAGACTGATGCAGTCTGAGCGGATCCGCTCCATTCAGACTGCATCAGGGCTGGACGGAGGCGTTCGGGTCCGCTCGTGAGCTCCTTCAAACGGAGCTCACGAGCGGAATTGCGAACGCAAGTGTGAAAGTAGCCTTAGTAATATTCTTTTATATTCATGACATTATTTATAAGCATTAAGGGGGTCATTTATCAAACTGGTGTACAGTAGAACTGGCTTAGTTGCCCATAGCAACCAATCATTCTTCATTTTTGACAGCTCCTTTGGAAAATGAAAGGTGGAATCTGATTAGTTGCTAAGGGCAGCTAAGCCAGTTCTACTTTACACCAGTTTTATAAATGACCTCATTAGTTTTTACTTTCTCCATTTTTGTAAACAAAACTCACATTTACATTTACTGACTGTTCTCACCTTTCAGCATGGTTATACACCAGCAGTGCTTGTGGGCATGTGCGAAACATCACAGATGGAACATTATGTAGCATTCCTCTATTGTATCAGAATGGTCTGCTGGGGAAAAAGAGGCATATTTACTGTAAAAACATTTATACAACTTTATGTTTTCCCATAGTTTTTATTTCTATCAGCCCTTCCTGCACTATAACCCTTACTGATGATTTCTCCTTTTCATTTTTCTTTTCTTCTCTGCTCGACTTTGAGCCCACCAAGACCAAACTGTAGCAATAAATGCTTTTTAACAGAAGTATAATACTGAATTCCTTCATATTTTATGCTCCACTGCATGGTCAAATATTGCCTAAAACTTCCCTCAGTGCTTCGTGGCCAGGGGCAGGGAAGCACATAGGCTTTGTGCTGCCTGAGGCAAAAATGTAAACGGCATCCCCTACCCCCATGGCAAAGTCTTAACCTAACCCCTTTCCTCCAGCCAGAGGTGTAACTTGACAAGCATGCACTTTCTATAATACCAGTGTCTTCTTATTTGGCACAAAGGTCTTTGGGCCCCCTAGGCTCCTGGGCCTGGTAGCGACTGCTACCTCTGCAGCCTCTATTGCTACGCCCCTGGCCAGAGCTACAATGGAATAGGTTAGATCAAAGCATATTCATGTGTTAGAATGGCCCCAGTTATTTTGCAAAGAAGAATGGGTATTTCAGCCTCTAGATGCGCAAAGCTGGTAGAGACATCCCCCAAAAGACTTGCAGCTGTGATTGCAGCAAAAAGTGGTCCTACAAAGTTTTGACTCATAGGAGGGGGAGCAGAGCTTGAATATAAATGCACGCCACGCTTTCTAGATTTTTTTTTATAAAATTTTTTGAAAACCATGTATCATTTTCTTTACACTTCACACTTACTTGCTGTTTTGTGTTGGTTTATTACATAAAATCCCAATAAAATACAGTTAAGTTTGTGACGCTCTTATCATGAAGAAAGATCATTTCAAAGACAATTTAGTTAAAGGGGTTGTCTGATTTCAGGAGGAAAGCAGACAACACAAGTGATCCACCTGCAATCAAGAAGTTATCATTAGTTACCTGTCAGATCCGGCACTGGTTCTCTGGGCTGGGAGCTGTCTATCTGTTTACCTGGCGGCAGTGGTGATGTCACATCATCAACACATGTCCACTGCAGCGATGAACAGAAGGGTAAGTGATTGGCTGCAACAGTCATGTGTTGTCAACATTACATCACTGCTGCAGCCGGGTACACAGATCCTGGCTGGGAGAACCTGAGCAGTATCAGGTAATGATCATGTCTTTATTTTAGGTGGATCCCATGTTGTCTTCCTGTTATTGGTCAACCCCTTTAAAGGTGAACAATCATGGACAAATGTGAGATGGAGGTCAATGTAAAATAGGTTGAGAAGATCTAGATACAATATACTGCTGACATGAGAATACATTTCAATTATAAACTGAAAATAAACTTTATGGAGTCACCCCATACTTAAAGGGGTTTTGCCATCTCAGACAATGGGGGCATATCGCTAGGACCCACATCTACAAGAGCACGGAGCGGGGAAATGAACAGAGGGCACACTGCACATGCGCAGCCGCCCTCCATTAATTTCTATGGGGCCACCGAAAATAGCAGAGGGCTGGTTCCGCTATTTCCGTCTGCCCATAGAAATGAATGGGAGCTGGGGCTGCGCGTACCTTTAATGGGAGCAGCGCTTGGTCGTGGACGGACCCCGGGAAATCCAGGTTCCTCCAGCCACAGCTCTCCCTGCATCCTAGCGATATGCCCTCATTGTCTGAGATGGAAATACCCCTTTAAAGGTGTATTTTGGTCCAATAAAAAATATCTTATGGCCTGCAAAAAGTTAGACTGAAATCATCAATCTCCTGTTGCTGCTACCCTATGGTACCTGGGTCCGCTGCGTTCCATTTCCTGGTGGCATCCTTATACAGGAAGAAATGGTTCTGAATTACAGGCTGAGGTGGGTCATCACTGCAGGCAGTAACTGCATAAGCAGTATTCCCAGCCTTTTCCTGCTGTGTCAGCACAACAGCAAGAAGTGGACCACAACAGCGATGTAGGGACGGAGGATGGGCAATTTGAATATAAGCCGTTTTGTATTTTTAACAATCTGTAGGCCATGGGACATCTTTTTATTGGGCTGGAATATATTCCTTCTCAATTCATAGCTAAAATACTGTTTAAGGGCTCATGCACACGACCGTGCCTTTTTTTTGCGGTCTGCAAATTTCGGATCCGCAAAAAACAGATGCCGCCCGTGTGCCTCCTGCAATTTGCGGAACGGAACAGGAGGCCCATTATAGAAATGCCTATTCTTGTCCGCAAAACGGATGCAACAATTTTTGCGGGGCCACGGAACGGAGCAATGGATGCGGACAGCACACAGAGTGCTGTCCTCATCTTTTGCGGGCCCATTGAAATGAATGGTTCCGTATACGGACCGAATACGGAATCAAAATATGGCCCGTATACAGAATGCAAAAAATATTTGTGTGAACGAGCCCTAAGGCCCCTTTCACACGGGCGAGTTTTCCGTGCGGGTGCGATGCGTGCGGTGAACGCATTGCACCCGCACTGAATCCTGACCCATTCATTTCTATGGGGCTGTGCACACGAGCGGTGATTTTCACGCATCACTTATGCGTTGCGTGAAAATCGCAGCATGCTCCTCTTTGTGCGTTTTTCACGTAATGCAGGCCCTATAGAAATGAATGGGGTTGCGTGAAAATCGCATGCATCCGCAAGCAAGTGCGGATGCGGTGCGATTTTCACGCATGGGTTCTAGGTGACAGTCTATTCACTGTATTATTTTCCCTTATAACATGGTTATAAGGGAAAATAATAGCATTCTGAATACAGAATGCTTAGTATAATAGTGCTGGAAGGGTTAAAAATAATAAAAAAGTTAACTCACCTTCTCCTCCTGTTCGCGTAGAGGCCGGTCTGTTCTTTAGCTGTGGCTGAAGGACCTTTGATGACGTCAGATCACATGCTCCATCACCATGGTGATGGACCATGTGATTGGAGCATGTGATCTGACGTCACCTCAGGTCATTCAGTCCACAGCTAAAGAACAGACCGGGATCTACGCTAACAAGAGGAGAAGGTGAGTTAACTTTTTTTATTATTTTTAACCCTTCCAGCACTATTATACTAAGCATTCTGTATTCAGAATGCTATTATTTTCCCTTATAACCATGTTATAAGGGAAAATAATACAATCTTCAGAACATCAATCCCAAGCCCGAACTTCTGTGAAGAAGTTCGGGTCTGGGTACCAAACATGCGTGATTTTTCTCACGCGAGTGCAAAACGCATGACAATGTTTTGCACTCGCGCGGAAAAATCGCGCATTTTCCCGCAACGCACCCGCCTCTTATCCGGGCAAAAAACATGACGCCCGTGTGAAAGAGGCCTAAGGCTGCGTTCACACGGGCGAGATTTCCGCGCGGGTGCAATGCAGTAGGTGAACGCATTGCACCTGCACTGAATCCTGACCCATTCATTTCAATGGGGCTGTGTACATGAGCGTTTTTTTTCATGCATCAGTTCTGCAATGCTTTAAAATCGCAGCATGTTCTATATTCTGCGTTTTTCACGCAGCCCTGGCTCCATAGAAGTGAATGGGGCTGCGTTAATAACGCATTGCATCTGCAAGCAAGTGCGGGTGCGATGCGTTTCTCACTGATTGTTGCTAGGAGATGTTGTATGTAAACCTTCAGTTTTTTATCACGCGCGTGAAAAACGCATCAAAACGCATTGCACCCGCGCGGAAAAAACTGAACAACTAAACGCAATTGCAGCCAAAACTGACTGAACTTGCTTGCAAAATGGTGCGAGTTTAACTGAACGCACCCTGAACGCATCCGGACCAAATCTGTCACGCTCGTGTGAACTCAGCCTAAGTGAGACAGAGAGAAGGATTTTCACCTTCACTGAGGGATCAGGTTACAGTTGCATTCCATAGAAATTGTCCTCCATGCTGCTTCTGCACATGTAAGGCTGAGTTCACACGAGCGTGACAGATTTGGTCCGGATGCGTTCAGGGTGCGTTCAGTTAAACTCGCACCATTTTGCAAGCAAGTTCAGTCAGTTTTGGCTGCAATTGCGTTTAGTTGTTCAGTTTTTTCCGCGCGGGTGCAATGCGTTTTGATGCGTTTTTCACGCGCGTGATAAAAAACTGAAGGTTTACAAACAACATCTCCTAGCAACCATCAGTGAAAAACGCATTGCATCCGCACTTGCTTGCAGATGCAATGCGTTATTAACGCAGCCCCATTCACTTCTATGGGGCCAGGGCTGCGTGAAAAACGCAGAATATAGAACATGCTGCGATTTTAAAGCATTGCAGAACTGATGCATGAAAAAAAACGCTCATGTGCACAGCCCCATTGAAATGAATGGGTCAGGATTCAGTGCAGGTGCAATGCGTTCACCTACTGCATTGCACCCGCGCGGAAATCTCGCCCGTGTGAACTCAGCCTAAGGCTGGTTTCACACGGGCGTTGCGGAAAAATGTGCGGGTGCGTTGCGGAAACACCCGCGATTTTTCCGCGCGAGTGCAAAACATTGTCATGCGTTTTGCACTCGCGTGAGAAAAATCGCGCATGTTTGGTACCCAAACCCGAACTTCTTCACAGAAGTTCGGGCTTGGGATTGATGTTCTGTAGATTCTATTATTTTCCCTTATAACATGGTTATAAGGGAAAATAATAGCATTCTGAATACAGAATGCTTAGTATAATAGCGCTGGAAGGGTTAAAAAAATAATAAAAACGTTAACTCACCTTATCCCCATGATCGTGTAGTTCCCGGTCGGTCTGTTCTTTAGCTGTGGGCTTGGGCTGAATGACCTTTGGTGATGTCAGATCACATGCTCCAATCACATGGTCCATCACCATGGTGATGGAGCATGTGATCTGACATCACCACAGGTCCTTTAGTCACAGCTAAAGAAGAGACCGACCGGGAACTAGGCGATCATGGGGATAAGGTGAGTTAACTTTTTTATTATTTTTTAACCCTTCCAGCACTATTATACTAAGCATTCTGTAGTCAGAATGCTATTATTTTCCCTTATAACCATGTTATAAGGGAAAATAATACAGTGAATAGACTGTCACCTAGAACCCATGCGTGGAAATCGCACCGCATCCGCACTTGCTTGCGGATGCTTGCGATTTTCACGCAACCCCATTCATTTCTATGGGACCTGCGTTACGTGAAAAACGCACAAAGAGGAGCATGCTGCGATTTTCACGCAACGCATAAGTGTTGCGTGAAAATCACCGCTCATGTGCACAGCCCCATAGAAATGAATGGGTCAGGATTCAGTGCGGGTGCAATGCGTTCAACTCACGCATCGCACCCGCACGGAAATCTCGCCCGTGTGAAAGGGGCCTAAGGCTGAGTTCACACGAGCGTGACAGATTTGGTCCGGATGCGTTCAGGGTGCGTTCAGTTAAACTCGCACCATTTTGCAAGCAAGTTCAGTCAGTTTTGGCTGCAATTGCGTTTAGTTGTTCAGTTTTTTCCGCGCGGGTGCAATGCGTTTTGATGCTTTTTTCACGCGCGTGATAAAAAACTGAAGATTTACAAACAACATCTCCTAGCAACCATCAGTGAAAAACGCATTGCATCCGCACTTGCTTGCAGATGCAATGCGTTATTAACGCAGCCCCATTCACTTCTATGGAGCCAGGGCTGCGTGAAAAACGCAGAATATAGAACATGCTGCGATTTTAAAGCATTGCAGAAGTGATGCATGAAAAAAAATGCTCATGTGCACAGACCCATTGAAATGAATGGGTCAGGATTCAGTGCAGGTGCAATGCGTTCACCTACTGCATTGCACCCGTGCGGAAATCTCGCCCGTGTGAACGCAGCCTAAGGCTAGGTCTACACGACGACATTTGTCGCGCGACATTTTGTTGCACCAATGTCGCGCGACAATTTTTATAATGGCAGTCTATGGTGTCGCACTGCAACATGCGACATGCTGCGACTGTGACGCGACAGTCGCAGAAAATCCATTCAAGATGGATTTTTCTGCGACTGTCGCGTCGCAGTCGCAACATGTCGCATGTTGCAGTGCGACACCATAGACTGCCATTATAAAAATTGTCGCACGACATTAGTGCAACAAAATGTCGCGCGACAACTGTTGCGCCCTATCTGTCGCGCGACTTTTTGTCGCGCGACAAATGTCGTCGTGTAGACCTAGCCTAAAAGAGAGATGGGGAGAAGGATCTCATCTTCTCCGTGTATGTAGTGTATGGGAGACAGAGACCATAGCAACTATTCTCTGCCCCTCCTGGAGCTGAGCTCAGGAAAAGCTGACAATTAGAGATGGAGCCTGCAGAGGGTAAACTGGTAATAATGCAAGAAACAAGTCATATAATGGCCACAGACAGACTATTACTCATGCACGCACTCATGACAGCTTCTTCTGATAAGTCACCTGAAAAAACTGCTGTGCTTTAATTTACAAAATAGCAGGGATCAGAGAACTGTTCCTTTCTCTTCCTCTTCTCTTTATCTCACCTCTTTCCCCTATTTTTTAGTTCTTTTTTTCCTTCTTAACTTATACATGTATATTACGGTTAGTTCTTTATAGCTCTATTATTGCACAGATGTCTTTCAGCAAGGTTGACTTAGAATATTGTTAGAAACTTTAACCTATTTCTTGTTTTGTTTTCTGTAAACCACATTGTGTTCTATACCTTCCTTCAATAAGGCTACTTTCACACTAGCAATGTTTGAATCCGGCGGGCAATTCCGTCGCCGGAACTGCCCGCCGGATCCGGAAAAACGTGTGAAAACGGATTACATTTGAATCCTGATCAGGATTCTGATCACAATGAAAAAATTCATGAAAAAATTCATTGGAAAAAACGGATCCGCCATTTATGGACCGGTTTGACGGAATACGCGGCGCCGGATCCGGCATTAATGCAAGTCAATGGGAAAAATACCGGATCCGGCGTTCAGTCAAAGTGTTCTGGATTTTTTGGCCGGAGGTAAAAATACAACATGCTACGGTTTTCTGAAAAGCCTGATCAGTCAAAAAGACTGAACTGAAGACATCCTGATGCATTCTGAACGGATTGCTCTCCATTGAGAATGCATTAGGATAAAACTGATCAGTTCTTTTCCGGATTTGAGCCCCTAGGACGGAACTCAGCATCGGAAAAGAAAAACGCTAGTGTGAAAGTACCCTAAACCATGTAGAAATGACATTGATATAACACTTTCATACATCACTGCACTATTAACATTCACTGACAGAATAAGTGATGGTGTAAGGGTGCAACCACGGCAAATCCTGACTGCAACAGGACCATGAGATCCAGTAAGGGTTGTAAACCTGACCACCAGATGTCTGACAGTAGAGCCAATCATTTTCTCGCACGGAGGGCGATCATGGTGCAGGAGTATCACCGATAAAGTGTTAATATATTTTCACTTGATACTTGACAAATACGCACTATTAGTTCTGTTTACAGGGATAGTGACCATGTCAATGAGCATTCAATGTATAGTTCTAGAGAAAACTACTGTATACCAATGACAAGAGCAGACCTCAGGTCAGCCTTGCAATAAACATTATACAATGTCAAAAGGGTTAACACATACTGACTTTCACTGTTAGGTAAGTACAGTACAATGTGCTACATTCTCTGCTAGATTTCATGGAACTTCTTCTTTCTACTCTACATTCCTCTGCATTTGTGGAACTTAGAATATGGAGTATGTTATTAGGGAACTAAAAAAATAAAAGGATATGCTCTACTGCATTAGTGACAACAGCAAAGCACCATGAGATACACAATTGATTGCTAATGGGAGATCTCTTCGTTTTTGTCAAGATCCACAGAGAAAATATGTGTTGGGACTACTAGATACCTTTACACTTTGTTGGAAATTAGTTCAGCAGTTTTGAATTTTACTGTATGATTATGTTGTCTAACACCATCTGATGAAAAGCACTAGAAAGTCTGACACCTGCTCACTCGTCAAATGGATTGCCTTACATAAAGGCACCATGATGTTCAGTTATATGATGGTGATCCTGCAGCATGGGAGCTGTGCTCATGAAATCAGCATCAGTTGTTTGGAACATCTGGGATCAGAGAAACTTCTAATCCTGGCTATTTTATCCCCTTATATGCCGCAGTCTATAGTGACCACAGCATCTAAGAAGCTTGACAGAGGGAGGGTGTTCTGTCTGTCTGCCCATCAGCAGCCCCTGATCTGGTCATAGGGTGTTGATGGGCCCTTCTTCTAAATAAAAAAAAAAATCAATAAACAAACCTTTTAAAATAGTAAAAGATAATAGAATTTAGTTAATCTATTATTTACCGTTATACCCCATGATAATAAAATCTTTAGAATAACCTCTATGTACCCCAAATTGTGCCATTAGAAATACAAGCCACAGATACACTGGCAGAAAATAAAAAAGTTATGGCTCTTGGAATGCACCAATCAAAAGAAGAAGAAAAAATATGCTTGGCCCTTAAAGGAATTACCTCATGAAAATGATCATTTATAGTTAAATCCAGCCGATAATTATGAATATTTTATTTATTTATTTATATTAAAAAAAATGCTTATATCCGCACTGCAGGAATGACAGCAACACTGAGTCACTTGCTCCACATCTCTGGGAGAAGTTATGGCAACGTCATAAGCAACCGGATCAAAACTCCAGGAGGCTTTCTGGAAAAAAGTAGCAGAGGGAGGCAAGACTGAGCATGTGTGTCTACATCAGCACATTTACTAATGTGAGGATATGAGCCTTTTTAAACAAGTGTCAATACAAGTAATGTTTATAATTATCGACTAGATTTAACAGAAAAATATTCTTCATGTGACATCTCCTTTGAGGCACAAAGTTGACTGGACCTGTGGGCTTAATGGCAGTTCTGACCTAGATAAGGCAGAATGTCAACCCTATACTATACATAAAAGCACACACAGCCTACTATACGGTCTATGCAGACAATACAGGAATGACGTGTATATGTCTAATAAAGTGGCTCCCTCAGGGAAGTTTAAAATATATATATATATATATATATATCTCCAAAAATACTTTATTTCTATTCTGGAGATCAAATTCATAAAATTAAAATTATTATAAATTTCCTTTAAAATATGATTGTCACGTCAAATGCAACTTAGTAGACAGTGCATTCGGAAATTCGACAGACCCTTTCACTTTTTTCACATTTTGTTATTTTGCAGCCTTCAAATTTTCCCTATCACTCTGCATCAGAGGAAAGAGGGTTTCTACGCAAACATAGAAGGCAATTCTTTACTGTAAGAGCAGTGAGACTATGGAACTCTCTGCCTGAGGAGGTGGTGTTGATGAAGTCACTAAAGGAGTTCAAGAGGGGCCTGGATGTATTTCTGGAGTGTAATAATATTACAGGCTATAGCTACTAGAGAGGGGCCTGGATGTATTTCTGGAGTGTAATAATATTACAGGCTATAGCTACTAGAGAGGGGCCTGGATGTATTTCTGGAGTGTAATAATATTACAGGCTATAGCTACTAGAGAGGGGCCTGGATGTATTTCTGGAGTGTAATAATATTACAGGCTATAGCTACTAGAGAGGGGCCTGGATGTATTTCTGGAGTGTAATAATATTACAGGCTATAGCTACTAGAGAGGGGCTTGGATGTATTTCTGGAGTGTGATAATATTACAGGCTATAATTACTAGAGAGGGGCCTGGATGTATTACTGGAGTGTGATAATATTACAGGCTATAGCTACTAGAGAGGGGCCTGGATGTATTTCTGGAGTGTAATAATATTACAGGCTATAGCTACTAGAGAGGGGCCTGGATGTATTTCTGGAGTGTAATAATATTACAGGCTATAGCTACTAGAGAGGGGCCTGGATGTATTTCTGGAGTGTAATAATATTACAGGCTATAGCTACTAGAGAGGGGCCTGGATGTATTTCTGGAGTGTAATAATATTACAGGCTATAGCTACTAGAGAGGGGCCTGGATGTATTTCTGGAGTGTAATAATATTACAGGCTATAGCTACTAGAGAGGGGCTTGGATGTATTTCTGGAGTGTAATAATATTACAGGCTATAATTACTAGAGAGGGGCCTGGATGTATTTCTGGAGTGTAATAATATTACAGGCTATAGCTACTAGAGAGGGGCCTGGATGTATTTCTGGAGTGTAATAATATTACAGGCTATAGCTACTAGAGAGGGGCCTGGATGTATTTCTGGAGTGTAATAATATTACAGGCTATAGCTACTAGAGAGAGATCGTTGATCCAGGGAGTTATGCTGATTGCCTGATTGGAGTCGGGAAGAAATTTTCTCCCCTAAAATAAGGATAATTGGCATCTACCCCATGGGGTCTTTTGTCTACCTCTAGATCATCTTTGCAGGATAACAGGCTGAACTGGATGTATGTCTTTTTTTCAGCTTTATTATGTTACTGTGTTTGCTAATTTATTGAAAATGAAAAAGTTAAATCCTGCATTGACTTCAGACCCTTTACTCAGTAACTAGTTGAAGCAACTTTGGCAGTGATTACAGCATCCAGTCTTCTTGGGAATGATGCCACAAAGTTTGCACACCTGGATTTGGCCATTTTATGCAATTCTTCTCTGCAGATCCTCTCCAGCTATGTCAGGTTGAATTGGGGGGCTTCGGTAGACAACCATTTGCAGGTCTCTCAAGAGATGTTCAATTGGGTTCAAGGCTCTGGCAAGGCCACTGAAAAACATTCACAGAGTTGCCTCTAAACCACTCTATTGTCTTGTTGGATGGTAAACCTTTGGCCCAGTCTGTAGTCCAGAGCACTCTGAATCAGGTTTTCAGTAAGAATATCTCTGTACTTTGCTTCATTCAGCTTTCCCTGTCCCAGCTGCAAAAAAACACCCACACGGGATGATGCTTCTACCACCATGCTTCACTGTAGGGATGGCATTGAGCAGTGCCTGGTTTCCTTCAAACATGATGCTTAAAATTGAGGCCAAAAAGTTCAATCTTGGTTTTATCATACCAGAGAGTCTTGTTTCTCACAGTCGGTGCTTTTTGCAAACTTTCATGTGTCTTTTACTGAGGAGAGGCTTCTTTCTGGCCACTCTGCCATAGAGCCCAGATTGGTGGAGTGCTGAAGTGATGGGTGACCTGGAAGTTTCTCCACACAGGATCTATGGAGCTCAGCCAGAATGACCACTGGGTTCTTGGTCATCTCTCTTACAAAGGGCATTTTCCCCCATTACTTAGTTTGGTGGAGTAGCCAGCTCTAGGAGTATTGGTTGTTCCAAATTTATTCCATTTAGGAATTTATAGAAATTTCAGTGCAGTAGATTGTACCCTTCTCCAGATCTGTGCCTTCACACAATCCTGTCTCTGATCTGTACAGGCAGTTCTTTCCTCCTCATGGCTTGTTTTTTTGCTCTGATATGCGTTCCCAGCTGTGAGACTTTATATAGACAGGGTTGTGTATCTCCAAATCCTGTCCAGTCAACTAAATTTATCACAGGTGGACTCCAGTCAAGGTGCAGAACATCTCAAAGATGATCAAGAGAAATGGGAGGGGCCCCAGAGCTAATATTCAAATGTCATATTTAGTTTTAACTTTTTAATAAACTTACAAAGATTTCTAACATTCAGTTTTCTTTTATTTATTAAGGGTATTAAGTGCAGATTGATGGGGTAATACTTGATTATTATTTTTTAGCACAAGGCCGCAACATAACAAAATGTAATAAAATGTAAAAAAAAAGAAAAAAGTGAAATGCGCTGTAAATGTAGTTTATATATTTTTTCCTACAGTGGTTGGTGTGCTCAGAAATACTGGCAGTTTTCTCCTCTCTGCAGCATACTGTGATGTAGTGTCAGAATTTACACCCTGGAGTCATTTTTATATTGTCGAAGCGATGTACGTGACCCCATCCATACAGATGTTTGCAGACAGTGACTGGAAGTTCAGTGAAGAGAGCCCAGAAGCGACAGCCAGAACGAAGCAGTGGGGAGTAGGTGGGTATGGATTTCTCCACAGGTATTGCTAGCAGGGGACAATTTTAAAATAAATACGGACAACCCTTTTAAACTATGACCCCATATTGATCTTTTTTGCAAAGTACCGTAGCAGTTGAGATATGGTGAGGAAGATATTTATAGTAGGATTCATCCCTGTTATGCTACCCATGAGCAAGCCTGTGTCCAGCTCAACACCTACCTTAAATATAACTTCAGCTCGAGAGTGACGTTCATGACAACAAAGGTTAATAAGCACTGGCTCTAAGAAACAAATCTGCTGACTGCTGAGTGATGAGAATTAACAAAAAGAGCCAGGAGATTAAATTACTTAAAACAGTTTGATGTTTTCCAGGTTCTCTTGATAAACTTGTGGAGTGGTGACAACATAGTTAATAAAGCTACTGACCTGATTCTTGTTGCGAAACAAAGGGGGGGGGGGAGGGTATTTGTTTATGTAAGCTAGTCAAATGCTGTAACAATAGGCACATGCTGTCTTAGGGCAGAAGGACTACCGTACATAGTAACATAGTCAGTAAGGTCGAAAAAGTCCATCTCATTAAATCCATTCCCTGCCACTGGTGATCTAGATTACAGAACCCTTTGAGGTATTTGCAGTTGTTTCCATGTAAGTAAAGAAAATACTTTCTGACACTCAAAATTTATTCTAGCAGCAATTACTTATTTCAAGCATTATTGTACAGTTAACTTGTAATATCTATTTCAGAGCCACAGCAGCATGTGTACTAGATCAGCAAAGACGTTAAGAGGTGAATCTTAATTAATTTTTTTTTATGCTTTTTTTTTTAACAGTTTGATGAACCCTTTAATGTCTATGGTTGACTGTCTCAGAAGGCTCTCTAGGTCGGCTATATCCTTCTTTATTATACATTTATGTACAAAACTGCATATGTATCAGAGAAACTATGGTCACCACCCAGAACCACAGTCCGCTAACTCTTTAATTGCTACCAATCTTTCTTAACCACACAGGTTGGTAGGAAGCTAAGGCTACCTATAGCTTCTTCACCACAGGGCCCGATGGACCTGGCTGTTAGGGACCCAGGTTACGTGTCCGGAGTAAAACTGGTGCAGTCTCGCTAGAAGCAGGCCTACCAGAATGACCAGGGGGTAAAGAGTAGTAGACTAGCAGAATCAGAACCAGAAGAGAGGGATAAGTGAATAAGGGGTTAATCCAGAAATATGCCACAGTCAGAATGCCAAGAGAATCGGTAGAAGCCAAATCAGTAAATAATTGGTTAATCTAGACAATAAACCACAGTCAGGATATTAGAAGAATCAGTAGAAGCCAAATCAGAAGATGAGAGTTTAATTCAGAAACAAGCCAACATTAGATTATCAGGAGTTCAGATGCACCAGCAATGAGTGGCACAAAGCGCAGGAGCTAGGATACAACAAAATCACAGGCAACTGGCAATCACTGAATGGCCCTGACTAGGTCTGGGATTGGACGCTAAACTGGGAACCTGATTGGCTCTGCTTCCAGCCTCACTAATACGTCATCCAGCCAGGGCTTGACTGGTCTGCAAGGCAACCCTCCTAGTGCAGCCATGCACAGTATGTTAGCTGGGTAAACACCCGACTATAAGGTATTCCAGATCTTGCCACTGTGATTTACAAAAGGGTAAAACAATTCTTTGCAGTATGATGTGTAACTACTGAAACTATTGTCTCCTAAGCTTGCAATAATGTGAACTGTAGTTATACCTGAAGTTTTAGGTTTAGAGTGGAGTTAGGATTTGATTCCAGAGTAATTGCTCTTATTATGAAATAATCATGTCAAAGATTTGGAAAAAGCCCACCTGTCTTACAAAAAACCTTATCCTTTACTGATAACTTATTGTTATGGGTTACTGTTTTAACCTGTTGCAGTAGCCACTTCACCTACATTGAATGGTTGAACCATAGCAGTATGTGACTGTAGCATGCCAAATTACTGAAGAATACACTAGTAATGAATATCTTATGTTATGATTATTGCATATTATTGTATCTCTGCACTCGTGTGACTTGCATATGCCATGTGTACTGTACCTTTAAAATTATGTGAACTACCAGCAAGGTACTGCGCTTAATAATATAAGGTAATGTGGACATTGTACCACTGATGAATGGCAGTAAGGGTACTTTAACAAGGTAATGCACTGTGTGTACTGGTCCTGAACATATCTATATATTAGTAGGAAATGTTGCATGCATCCTGTGATGGCATATCACCACTCTAGGGGAATCATATTGCCTTGGGAAAGATGTGATGGACATTGCAGGTGAGACACACTGGGGACAGGGAGAAATCTGCTGATGAGACTGGACTGGACTGTGTTATAAATGTATTGCACTGTATGATATGCTGCAACATATATGTGTATGTTGAAAACTGCAGGGGTTATGATTCCGAATGTGGTCATCTGTGTTATTGGTTTTGAATAATATGCTGTTAGTGGCACATAACCTTTTTGATCATATAATCTAATTATGCAGATCCTTGAGCTATATTGAAAGAACATACCCAAGACACGATGGGTAACAGTTATCTGCAGACCTTGGTTCAACAGTATGCAGGCTGAACGAAAGTCTGCAATGAGGAGAAGCTGCTTCTGGGGGCAGACCCAGCAATACTCCTGCATTTTAGTCAGTTAGCAAGTGGAGGTGTGAGGCGTTAATTGTTAGGGTGCCCCACCTTACTGTATAAAAAGGGCCAGAAAGCAGTTTGGCACCACATTGGAGAGGGGTAGTCTGGAGCAAAGGTATTTTACTTGTATTTCCAAGCTCCCATACCCCTAAGCAGCCAGAGACTTGTGGAGAAGCCAGGTCAGGACAAAAAATACCAGCCAAACTTCCACAGTGTAAGGGCTCATGTACACGAATGTATTTCATCAGTATGCAGGCAGAACTAAAGTCTGCAATGAGGAGAAGCTGCTTCTGGGGGCAGATCAAGCAATGCTCCTGCATTTTAGTCAGCTAGCAAGTGGAGGTTTGAGGCGTTAATTATTAGGGTGCCCCACCTTACTGTGTAAAAATGGCCACAAAGCAGTTTGGCACCACAGCGGAGATGGGTAGTCTGGATCAAAGGTAATTGACTTGTATTTCCAAGCTCCCATACCCCTAAGCAGCCAGAGACTTGTCGAGAAGCCAGGTCAGGACAGAAAATACCAGCCACACTTCCACAGTGTAAGGGCTCATGCACAAGAACGTATTTTCTTTCCATGTCCGTTCTTTTTTTTTTGTGTGGATTGGATGAGGACCCATTCATTTCAATAGGTCCACACAAAAAACGGAAGTTACTCAATGTGCAGTTACTCAATAGAACTTGTATTATTAGTTACTCAATAGAACTTGTCTTATTATTGTCTGCATAACGGACAAGGATAGTACTGTTCTATTAGGGGCCAGCTGTTCTTTTCTGCAAAATACGGAATGCACACGGACGTCATCCGTATTTTTTGCAGATCCATTTTTTGCGGACCGCAAAATATATACGGTCGTGTGCATGAGCCCTAAACTGTTATTGTGTGTGTCATGAGGAGAGATTTCACAACCTATGGGAGAGAGGAGAGCAGCACATCTCCATATTCTTTTAGTTTTACTATTTTTGCACAATAACCCCCGCCCCCCCCTTTTTTTTTTTAAAGAAAATTGAATTGTTTTTGCATCTCAAAAACCCATAACTGTGTGAGTGCTGGATTTTTGTGAGATGAATTCGTTTTCATTAGTGTCGTTTTGGGGTACATACAATTTAAAATCACTTTTTATCCAGTTTTTTTAGTGGCAGATAAAAAACAGAAAATCTAGCAGGTTTTTTTTTTTATGCTGTTGCGGCATAAATTACATGGTAGTTCGGGTCTGACATTCAAAAGCATGGTATGCATATTTAACTTGGAGTTTTTTTGTTTTTTTTTTCAACAAAGCTTTATTTAATTCTTAGTTTCACCACATATTATTCCTACAAGGGGACTTTGACATGTGATCCTTAGATCGTTCACATTATACACTGTGCTACTTATGTAGTGCAGTGTATTTTGCTGTCAGTAGGAAACTATTACTACTAGGCAATCTATTAGGCCAATCACTGATTGAAATATAGTCGGTTTACGTTCACCTCTTAGAACAGGGGTGTCAAACTCAAATTCATCGGGGGCCGCATCAGCAGTTTGGTCACTCTCAAAGGGCCGGTTGTATCTGTAGGACTATGTGTCCACTCTTTATTATCACAAATTATTGTCACTGCATTCAATTATTACTGTTTTTTGTAATAATGTAAGTAATAACTAGCTCTGAAAGCTTGACCTGCAAGCGATGACTGGGGTCACATAGCATTATACTGATTTATGATGCTATGTAAGGCCTCATGCACACGACAGTTTTTTTTCACGGCCCGCAAAAACGGGGTCCGTGGGTCCGTGATCCGTGACCGTTTTTCCGTCCGTGGGTCTTCCTTGATTTTTGGAGGATCCACGGACATGAAAAAAAAGTCATTTTGGTGTCCGCCTGGCCGTGCGGAGCCAAACGGATCCGTCCTGAATTACAATGCAAGTCAATGGGGACGGATCCGTTTGATGTTGACACAATATGGTGCCATTTCAAACTGATCCGTCCCCATTGACTTTCAATGTAAAGTCTGGAGTTCTGTTATACCATCGGATTGGAGTTTTCTCCAATCCGATGGTATATTTTAACTTGTAGCGTCCCCATCACCATGGGAACGCCTCTATGTTAGAATATACTGTCGGATATGAGCTACATCGTGAAACTCATTTCCGACAGTATATTCTAACACAGAGGCGTTCCCATGGTGATGGAGACGCTTCAGGTTAGAATATACAAAAAAACTGTGTACATGACTGTCCCCTGCTGCCTGGCAGGTGCTGCCAGGCAGCAGGGGGCAGACCCCCCCCCCCTGTTTTTAACTCATTGGTGGCCAGTGGGCCCCCCCTCCCCTGTTGTTAACTCGTTGGTGGCCAGTGTGCGCACCCCCCTCCCTCCCTCTATTGTAATAATAGCATTGGGGCCAGTGTGCGCGCCCCCCCAACCCCCCCCCCCCTCCCTCCCTCTATTGTAATAATAGCATTGGGGCCAGTGTGCGCGCCCCCCCAACCCCCCCCCCCTCCCTCCCTCTATTGTAATAATAGCATTGGGGCCAGTGTGCCCCCCCCCCCCCCCCCCGATCATCGGTGCCAGCGGAGTAGAAGATTCATACTTACCTGGCTGCTGGCTGCTGCGATCTCTGTGTCCGGCCGGGAGCTCCTCCTACTGGTAAGTGACAGGTCTGTGCGGCGCATTGCTGTCACTTACCAGTAGGAGGAGCTCCCGCCCGGACGCAGACATCGCAGCAGCCAGCAGCCAGGTAAGTATGAAAATCTTCTACTCCGCTGCCACCGATGACGGGGGGGGGGGGGGGGGGTGCGCACACTGGCCCCAATGCTATTATTACAATAGAGGGAGGGAGGGGGGGGGGGTTGGGGGGGTGCGCACACTGGCCCCAATGTATTAAAACAATAGAGGGAGGGAGGGGGGGGGTTGGGGGGGCGCGCGCACACTGGCCCCAATGTATTAAAACAATAGAGGGAGGGGGGTGCGCACACTGGCCACCAACGAGTTAACAACAGGGGAGGGGGGGGCCGCACAATGATATTCAAACTGGGGAGGGGGGGGTCTGCCCCCTGCTGCCTGGCAGCCCTGATCTCTTACAGGGGGATATGATAGTACAATTAACCCCTTCAGGTGCCGCACCTGATGGGGTTAATTGTACTATCATATCCCCCTGTAAGAGATCGGGTGCTGCCAGGCAGCAGGGGGCAGTCTTGTACACAGTTTGTAGTGTATTCTAACTAGAAGCGTCCCATCACCATGGGAACGCCTCTGTGTTAGAATATACTGTCGGATCTGAGTTTTCACAAAGTGAAAACTCAGCTCTGAAAAAGCTTTTATGCAGACGGATCTTCGGATCCGTCTGTATGAAACTAAAACCTACGGCCACGGATCACGGACACGGATGCCAATCTTGTGTGCATCCGTGTTCTTTCACGGACCCATTGACTTGAATGGGCCCGTGAACCGTTGGCCGTGAAAAAAATAGGACAGGTCATATTTTTTTCACGGCCAGGAAACACGGCTCACGGATGCGGCTGCCAAACGGTGCATTTTCCGATTTTTCCACTGACCCATTGAAAGTCAATGGGTCCGTGAAAAAAAACGGAAAACGGCACAACGGCCACGGATGCACACAACGGTCGTGTGCATGAGGCCTAACCCTTACAGTTCTGGAATGTGTTGGATAACACTGACATAATGCTGTCAGTGTTATCCAACACATTCCAGAACTGTAAGGGTTACCGTATTTTTCGCCCTATAAGACGCACCGGCCCATAAGACGCACCTAGGTTTTTGAGGAGGAAAATAAGAAAAAAAATATTTTGACCCAAAAGGTGTGCTTTTGGTGGATTTTGAACTAATTGTGGTCTGTGGGTGGCACTGTTATGGGGGGTCTGTGGGTGGCACTGTTATGGGGGATCTGTGGATGGCACTGTTATGGGGGATCTGTGGGCGACGCACTGTTATGGGGGATCTGTGGGTGACACTTATGGGGGATCTGTGGGTGACACTTATGGGGGATCTGTGGGTGACACTTATGGGGGATCTGTGGGTGACACTTATGGGGGATCTGTGGGTGACACTTATGGGGGATCTGTGGGTGACACTTATGGGGGATCTGTGGGTGACACTTATGGGGGATCTGTGGGTGACACTTATGGGGGGTCTGTGGGTGACACTTATGGGGGATCTGTGGGTGACACTTATGGGGGATCTGTGGGTGGCTCTTATTGGGGTCTCTGTGTATGACAGTTATGGGGGGGATCTGTGGATGACACATATATAGCATCTTATGCTATGTGTCATCCACAGATCCCCTCCATAAGTGTCCCTGTAGTGAATGACCCTCAATACACGGGCTAGGGGCCGGCATCTGCTTTTATAATGACAGCGGGGCCCGTGCAGTGACTATTCTACTACAAGGGCCCCGCTCACTGTATAATCGTATCTCTAATAGTTAATGGTTGCCGTATGTATATAATCGCATAAGGAGCGCTGTGTATTACCGGTACTTACAACTACAAGCGCTCGCCGAGAGGAGGGAGGAGGCAGGCCGGGAGGACAGGCGCTGGCAGCGTGAGTCATACGTCATGCGCCCACGCCGCATGCTTCATTCATAAAGTGGGCGGCGCAGGCGCGTGACGTATGACTCAAACTGCCAGCGCCCATCCTCCCAGCCTGCCTCCTCCCTCCTCTCGGCGAGCGCTTGTAGTTGTAAGTACCGGTAATACACAGCGCTCCTTATGCGATTATATACATACGGTAACCATTAACTATTAGAGATACGATTATACAGTGAGCGGGGCCCGTGTAGTAGAATAGTCACTGCACGGGCCCTGCTGTCATTATAAAAGCAGATGCCGGCCCCCAGCCCCTCCCCCTCACAGCTGATACACCCGATCCAGGAGCCGGGAGGAGCGGGGGCCACCGGCAGGAAGTGATAATAAAAGGTGAAGGCTGGCGGCGGCCGGCGGCAGCTACGCGGGCCACATGACGAGGTCTGGCGGGCTGGATTCGGCCCGCGGGCCTTGTATTTGACACCCGTGTCTTAGACACTTTTACTGATGAACAGAACGTTGTGTATATTAAAACATAAACTTTATTAATTCACATTAAAATAGGAAGAGAGTGAATAACTATTGAAAATTAATGACGATAAGGACTAACCCTTGCTAAGCTATACACACAGCTAAAATGGCCATCCTAGCGCCGACGCTGCCGGCTCCACATGTGAGAGGGGCAGCGCTGTTTGTCTGTCTGTGTGTCGTCTGCCTATGCCCTGAGCTCCTGATGATTTAAAGAAACGTGTCGAGCGTTACTGGGTGATATTTAGGCACATACTGAATTAGTTGCTAGGATTAGGGCGCTGTGCCGTCCCGGACACAAAGTATCTGTGAGGGAGTCAGTGCTAGGGATAGCAAATAGGAGTAATTAGGGGTGGTATCCAAGTTCAGACAGTGTGAGTTCAAGTTTATAGTACTCAGATAGAACACTGCATTTAGGATCTAGTCCCCCTCCTTGCCCCACTTACAGCCTCTGTCCCCCCAGTGTCCGGTATTTGTCTGTAGGTGCATTACATCACGACCACAGCTGTGGTGAATGCCCAACAGGTGATTTGGGACTCCTTACCTTTGGGACTCCTTACCTACATTTTGGCAATTGGCAGTTGGTCACAACAGGACCACAGGGTTTATTTACTTTTTCCATTAAATTACTGAAATAAATTAACTTTTCAATTATATTCTAATTTCTTGAGATGCACCTGCACACACTTCCCTTACAGCAGCCGGCTGAGAACTAAATTAACGATATTTGCATTTCCTGAAGGAAATACATAGTGCTTGAAAAGAGCTAAAAGTTTGCGTGTGCTTTGCAAGCGCTATAATTATACTTTTGCTGTATAGAGTCAGCATGGGACTTCCAGAACAGTGACTCCATATATGGAGATAGCCATCCATGGAGTCAGGCATTGGGACCCCTAAGCAGCACAGGGACTCTTAGGACATTAGTCCAGAGCACAGGAGGGCTAGTCTGTGATGTGTCTCGGGCTGTACACTACAAATACATATTGGAGGACTGGCGGCCCACTGGGAATATTCCTGGTGGAATATATTGCTAATCAGCATCTGGTGGAATCTACTTCAGAAGAACAAAGATTTTTATGCCCACATTAGGGATGAGAAAATCGATTGGTAGGAATCCGATTTATTCATCTGTATGACTTTTATGTCTGTGAGAGAGCATCTCTATATAGACCAATGTGCTGGTAGATTAACATGACTGCAAAAATTGCGTGGCCAAGATAATCTCGTGCATGAGCCGTTACTGTGAGTAGCAGCAAATGCACAAATGATCTGGCTATGCAAACGAATCAGGGATTGTGCATGTGCTGTAAAATTCTTCCATACAGCATTTGTAATGGCGCATACGCAAAGATTACTAAACCTGTGAGAGATATTTGGCCCTATTAATCTGCCAGCAGAAGGAGCTTCCTGAGCTGTAGGGACGCTCCTAAAAAAGTGAACATATGTTCAGGTGAATTAATTGATTCGTTCATCACTAGCTCACATAAAAGAAGCGATCAATGGGTGATTGTTGGGTGATTGGTGGGCATGTTTACATGGGGCTTTGATCAGGAATGAACTTTGTAGAATCATCGGCCAATGTAAGAGAGCTGCTTCTCTTACATCATAATTAGCTCTTAATGGGGTTGGCCAACTAAACATTCCATACTTTCAATCAGATGATTAGGGCAGGTCACGTATCACAGGGGAAGCTGTGGACAGCACACACTCCCCATACAGCCGCGGGCTGATGCCTCAAATGAATGTGCAACCACATAGTACATTGTCACGTGGAGCAGTAGCCCCTCGTGCTAGTGGTTCTCTGTACTAGCAAACAGAAGGGAAGGTTTTGAACTCTAAAAGGCTATATGGACAGCTGGAACAGACCCTTTAAAGTGTAACTGTCATACTTTTTTTAATTTTTGTAATGTGTAAGGGCAGTGATACTGACCATTTTTGTAATATACTTTAATTACTGAAATCATACATTTCTATTAGAAAAATAGCTCTAAAGTGGACCATTTTGAGCCTTAGCAACGCTCCTCTGTCTTCTGTTTACATAACTGTGGAGACTCGCTCCACACTGACCGTGTTATGTAAACAGAAGACAGAGGAGCGTTGTTAAGGCTCAAAATGGGCCACTTTACAGCTATTTTTCTAATAGAAATGTATGATTTCAGTAATTAAAGTATATTACAAAAATGGTCAGCATCACTGCCCCTATACATTACAAGAATAAAAAATAAAATAATTACAGCTACACTTTAAATGCATTTTTCTACCATAATATATTTTAGGCTTACCAATGGGCTATGTCAGAAATGTGGTGGTCTGGCTGGGACTCTAGTGTTCCTGAGACAGGGAATCTTGTGATGGAATAATAAAAGTTTTTAACAGAAGAGTTTACACAATGAGAAGATTCCTTCAGATTACAATGAGCAGAATACCATATGACAGGCAGTCCTCTCAGTCTTTGCTATAGTGGGCTGATAGCAGTGATTGGTACAGGAACAGAAAGCTAAATATGATCATCTCGTAGAGAAATGTGTTAGCAGAACGCAATTAAGTTACAACTCAACCGCCTTGTACAGGTTCCATCCTGTGGTATTTCTTACCACTATCTAAAGGTGCTTTACCTCTTGTGTGATGAAGTTATGGAAATATAATCAGCCTGAGGCATTGCTAGCTGGAAATTGCACGTTCCTTTTGAGTTCCAGTAATTGCATTGTTGGGGAGGGTGGTAACTGCAGAGATGCCCTCATTACGTACCAATGCATAACTTCTACTGATGCAACTGTGTTTAAGGTGAAATGTTTGGGAGGCACCAAAAAGTTTCAAAAAAGAAAGTTGCAGCAGGAGATGTAGACAATACAGAATCAAACCCTAATCTCGGGTTACATCCTCCGCAGGTATTGGTTTGTTGTCATGACCTGCTATGCATTCATGTAACCTATGCAGCCAATTATTGATCTCAGCAGTCACATGCCATATGCTGGCGTCACCACTGAGCAGGGGTGGACTGGGAGCTTAAAGTGGCCCTGGAAAAAATAGTGGCCCCGTTCCGAACTAGGAAAGTTATCAATAACCCTTCCATCAAAGATGTCTCCAGCAACCACATCACCACTGCAACACTGGCGATTTCCCCATGTACCCATTATGACTCCAAGTGAAGAGAGATTTATTACTTCACTACCCAGGACCACTGCTGATGTTACTCAGACTACCAAAGATCTTCCCAATACCCCTTTTTAGCGATATTACTTCTAAACACCTGAAAAGTCTTAACATTAGGAATAAAACTTAGAGGTAGACACTGCATATCAAGACTAGCATCTCCTATACTGGTCTTGATCTCCCGTGCGCTGGAGAGAGATGCGCCTCATTTATTAAGAGACAGTTCCTCTTCTTAAATGAAGTGCATCTCTGGCCCTTTGTGAGCCAGAAGCTGAAATCTATGCCAGCTACGGGCTGGTGTAGACCTGAGCTATAATTTAGTAGTTTTACTGTTTTAAATGTGCAGTATTTTGTAGAACGTGATCCTAAAAAAAAATTGCAGAGCGCAATCATTTTGCTTCCTTCATACATTTCTGTTCAATCAGTACATGAAAATAGTACAGGATATATCTTTTAGAAGTTAGTAGCCAATAAATACAGTCCTGTAAGTATTCTTCTATTCGCATATAGGTGCATCACTAATATACGTATCTTGTAATCCTACCGTAAACCCTAAGCCTCTGCCTTACTTGTCTTATTTAAAGTCTGCCCCGTTATGGAAACCTGTATTCTGAGTCTGCCCCGTTATGGAAACCTGTATTCTGCTAAGTGTGGACATGTGCCAGTTACAAACTTATCAGAAATCTGCAATCAACCTATATTATCACACCTAGACTAAGCTGCCTCATAGTTTTTATTAGATCAGAGGAAACAGAAGGGAATTTATGCCTTCAAAGCAGTAAGTAGGTGTTAGGGGAAATCGCTTGTAACATTTTTGTGAACGGCAGGGCTTCCCTGCTGAAGACAAATAAGCTTCTTTCTACAACAGAAAAATACTATTGTGTTATGACATTGTGATGTACCCATATGTTTCTATTGGACAAACATATGTCAAGATAGGACAAACATATATCCTCAGGAAAGGCCATCACTATCTCATTGGTGAGGGTCCAACACCCCCCCCTAGCTGCTCAAAAGTAGCTCTGGCACTGAAATTCAGCCCAGGAACATCATTGCTTTGTCTGTTGTGTAGCAGACGGAGCTGGTTCCTGCAATGCGCACCCATTAACTTTAGTGGAAGCAGCAGTAACCAACTACATCCACTGCATAATGAACAAAGCTGTGTACTGTCAATGCTGGAGCTACTGCAAGACAGCTGATCGCGGTGGTGCAGGGTGTCCGACCACCAGTGAGCACCTAAGGGATAGGCCACCACTTGTTAATGGTTGTACTACCACTTTAAGGTGCTCATACACATAAAATGAATCACCATCCAAGGTGTCTGATGGTGTGTTGATTTCTCCCCAATGTTGGGGGAAAGAAGGGTCAACATGCCTGATATTTGTTCTTACAGGACATAAGCTGCTACCCTACACGCTCAACCAAGAGGGGTGAGGGGGGTCAGGAGAAGGAACCATTTAGCCTATAGGTATTGAAGGTGTATGGGCACCTTATGTTCACACAGTAGATTAGCTACATATTATTTGTAGACTTTCAGTATGAAAGTTGCACTGAAAATCCACTAATAGGTTTACTACAAACAATGTGAATATGGTTAAGCAAAACCCCATACTCATGTTATGGAAAAATTCCCTATAGATTTGAGGGTGTGCTGGGGGTGTTCAAATGGTTGAGATTTTTTTTCCAGATTTGTTGTAGATTTGATCCATTTATATACAAAGGGTGAAATCTGCTGCAGTATTAAAATATACTGCTGCAAAACCTGTTTGTAACATACCGTATTTTTCCGCCTGGAGTTGATTAAATATGGCTGGGGGCTGTTGAAATATGGCTGGGGGCTGTTGAAATATGGCTGGGGGCTGTTGAAATATGGCTGGGGTGATGAAATATGGTTGGGGGCTGATTAAATATGGTTGGGAGCTAATGAAATATGGCTAGGGGCTGATGAAATATGTCTGGGGGTGGTGAAATATGGTTGGGGGCTGATGAAATATGGTTGGGAGCTGATAAAATGTGGCTGGTGGTGATGAAATATGGTTGGGGGAGATGAAATATGGCTGGGGACTTATGAAATATAGCTGGGGACTGATGTTATATGGCTGGGGGTGATGAAATATGGCTGGGAGCTAATGAAATATGGCTGGGGACTAATGAAATATGGCTGGGGACTGATGATATATGGCTGGGGGCTGATGAAATATGGCTGGGGCTAATGAACTATGGCAGGAGCTGATATAAGGCATGGAGTCTCATTTGAGGTCTGAATGGGGGGTCTTCTTTATATTGGGCTCTAATCTGAAGTCTGATTCACATTGGGGTCTGAGCTGAGGTCTGATTGTGGGTCTGATCTAAGGTCTTATTGGTGTCTTATTAACATTTGGGTCTGATCTGAGATCTGATTTAAGGGTCTTATTAACATTGGGGGTCTGAATGGTGCTGTGAGCTGAGGTATGATTAACATTGGGGGTCTGATTGCTGGTCTGATATGAGGTCTAATGTAAATGTCCTCCTCTAAAACCTAGGTGTGTCTTATGGGCCGGTATGTCTTACATAGTAACATAGTATATAAGACTGAAAAAAGACATTTGTCCATCCAATTCGGCCTGTTATCCTGCAAGTTGATCCAGAGGAAGGCAAAAAAAAAAAAACTATGCTAGAAGCCAATTTTCCCCACTTAAGGGGAAAAAAATCCTTCCCAACTCCAATCAGGCAATCAGAATAACTCCCTGGATCAACGACCCCTCTCTAGTAGCTATATCCTGTAATAATATTACACTCCAGAAATACATCCAGGCCCCTCTCTAGTAGCTATAGCCTGTAATATTATTACACTCCAGAAATACATCCAGGCCTCTCCTGAATTCCTTTATTGTACTCACCATCACCACCTCCTCAGGCAGAGAGTTCCATAGTCTCATTGCTCTTAACGTAAAGAATCCTCTTCTATGTTTGTGTACAAACCTTCTTTCCTCCAGACGCAGAGGATGTCCCCTTGTCACAGTAACAGTCCTGGGGATAAATAGATGATGGGAGAGATCTCTGTACTGACCCCTGATATATTTATACATAGTTAGATCTCCCCTCAGTCGTCTTTTTTCTAAAGTGAATAACCCTAATGTTGATAATCTTTCAGGGTACTGTAGTCCCCCCATTCCAGTTATTACTTTAGTTGCCCTCCTCTGGACCCTCTCCAGCTTTGCCTTGTCTGCCTTGTTCACAGGAGCCCAGAATTGTACACAGAACTCCATGTGTGGTCTGACTAGTGATTTGTAAAGTGGTAGGACTATGTTCTCATCACGGGCATCTATGCGCCTTTTGATGCAGCCCATTATCTTATTGGCCTTGGCAGCAGCTGCCCGACACTGGTTTTTGCAGCTTAGTTTGCTGTTCACTAAAATTCCTAGATCCTTTTCCATATCAGTGTTACCCAGTGTTTTACCATTTAGTATGTACGGGTGACTTGCATTATTCCTTCCCATGTGCATAACTTTACATTTGTCAGTGTTAAACCTCATCTGCCACTTATCTGCCCAAGCCTCCAATCTATCCAGATCCCTCTGTAGTATTATACTGTTCTCTTCCATGTTAATTACTTTACACAGTTTAGTGTCATCTGCAAAAAATTGTATTTTACTATGCAAGCCTTCTACAAGATCATTAATAAATATATTGAAGAGAATAGGGCCCAATACTGACCCCTGAGGTACCCCACTAGTGACAGTGACCCAATCTGAGTGTGTACTGTTAATAACCACCCTCTGTTTTCTATCACTGAGCCAGTTACTTACCCACATACAGACGTTTTCTCCCAGTCCGAGCATTCTCATTTTATATACTAACCTTTTATGTGGTACAGTGTCAAATGCTTTGGAGAAGTCCAGATACCTGACATCCATTGATTCGCCGCTGTCAAGTCTAGAACTTACCTCCTCATAGAAGCTGATTAAATTAGTTTGACATGACCGATCTCTCATGAAGCCATGCTGATATGGCGTTATTTGCTTATTTTCCTTGAGGTACTCCAAGATAGCATCTCTTAGAAAACCTTCTGTGGCTGTAACCCCTTAATACGAGCATTGTATAATGTGATGGAAAAATTAATCAAGCCAGCAGAAGAAACAATATGGATAACCACAATACATTAGTAAGTGCCTTGTCACCGTTCAGCTATTTTTAGTACACATTAATTTAACACCTATCATTTTTTTAGTTGCAATTGACGTGATTTTTTGGGCATTTTTTTCATGGCCAGTGCAGGTTTCTTTCTTTTAACCCTTTTTTTAAAATAATATTTAGTTTTATAGTTGGAAAAAATAATGAAAAAATATATTTCTTTACATTTTAGCCATTCACTTTGGATATCACATAGTGTTACCCTAGAATAGACTTAGTGGTATTTGTGTCAGTAATCATATTCTGTTATTTTGATATACTACATGTCTATTACAGGGTAAGGCCTCATGCACACGGTCGTTGTTTGGGTCCGCATCCGAGCTGCCGTTTTGGCGGCTCGGATGCATACCCATTCATTTCAATGGAGCCACAAAAGATGCGGACAGCACTCTGTGTGCTGCCGCATCCGTGGCTCCGTTCCGCGGCACAGCAAAAAAAATATAACGTCCTATTCTTGTCCGCGATTTGCGGACAAGAATAGGCATTTATATCGCCGATGCCCGTTCTGTTCTGCAAATTGCGGAAGGCAACACGGGCGCCTTCCGTTTTTTGCGGATCCGCGGTTTGCGGACCACAAAAAACAGCACGGTTGTGTGCATGAGGCCTAATTCAGTCAGAGCAAATGCTGCAACAATGATTGCTTGGAGCAGTCTAATAGGGAGGCATTTGTGTATTTTTTATACAATTTTTATTTATTTTTTTAAATCTGTCTGTCCTTCAAAGGTCAAAAAAGACCATTGGAGTATTTCAGCAGCAGCTTTAAACTCGCACAGTTCTATATATTTAAGAACCTGGTCAAGCAGTTTTAGCAGGTCACAGTCAATATTTGATCAGTATTTTTTGTCAGTATTTGGCCTCATGCACACGACCGTTGTGTGCATCCGTGGCCGTTGTGCCGTTTTTCCGTTTTTTTTCGCGGACCCATTGACTTTCAATGGGTCCGTGGAAAAATCGGAAAATGCACCGTTTTGCAGCCGAGGCCGTGATCCGTGTATCCTGTCCGTCAAAAAAATATGACCTGTCCTATTTTTTTGACGGACAACGGTTCACGGACCCATTCAAGTCAATGGGTCCGTGAAAGAACACGGATGCACACAAGATTGGCATCCGTGTCCGTGATCCGTGGCCGTAGGTTGCTTTCATACAGACGGATCCGAAGATCCGTCTGCATAAAAGCTTTTTCAGATCTAAGTTTTCACTTCGTGAAAACTCATTTCCGACAGTATATTCTAACACAGAAGCGTTCCCATGGTGATGGGGACGCTTCTAGTTAGAATACACTGCAAACTTGGTACAAGACTGCCCCCTGCTGCCTGGCACCACCCGATCTCTTACAGGGGGATATGATAGCACAATTAACCTCTTCAGGTGCGGCACCTAAAGGGGTTAATTGTACTATCATATTCTCCTGTAAGAGATCAGGGCTGCCAGGCAGCAGGGGGCAGACCCCCCCCTCCCCAGTTTGAATATCGTTGGTGGCACAGTGTGTGCCCATCGCCCCCCCCCCCTTCCTCCCTCTATAGTTAAAAATCGTTGGTGGCACAGTGTGTGCCCATCGCCCCCCCCTTCCTCCCTCTATAGTTAAAAATCGTTGGTGGCACAGTGTGTGCCCATCGCCCCCCCCTTCCTCCCTCTATAGTTAAAAATCGTTGGTGGCACAGTGTGTGCCCATCTCCCCCCCCTTCCTCCCTCTATAGTTAAAAATCGTTGGTGGCACAGTGTGTGCCCATCGCCCCCCCCCTTCCTCCCTCTATAGTTAAAAATCGTTGGTGGCACAGTGTGTGCCCATCGCCCCCCCTTCCTCCCTCTATAGTTAAAAATCATACTTACCTGCTTGCTGCTGCGATGTCTGTGACCGGCCGGGAGCTCCTCCTACTGGTAAGTGACAGTTCTTTAGCAATGCACCGCACAGACCTTTCACTTACCAGTAGGTGGAGCTCCCGGCCGGTCACAGACATCGCAGCAGCAGGCAGGTAAGTATGATTTTTAACTATAGAGGGAGGAAGGGGGGGGGCGATGGGCACACACTGTGCCACCAACGATTTTTAACTATAGAGGGAGGAAGGGGGGGGCGATGGGCACACACTGTGCCACCAACGATTTTTAACTATAGAGGGAGGAAGGGGGGGGGGCGATGGGCACACACTGTGCCACCAACGATATTCAAACTGGGGAGGGGGGGGTCTGCCCCCTGCTGCCTGGCAGCCCTGATCTCTTACAGGAGAATATGATAGTACAATTAACCCCTTTAGGTGCCGCACCTGAAGAGGTTAATTGTGCTATCATATCCCCCTGTAAGAGATCGGGTGGTGCCAGGCAGCAGGGGGCAGTCTTGTACCAAGTTTGCAGTGTATTCTAACCTGAAGCGTCCCCATCACCATGGGAACGCCTCTGTGTTAGAATATACTGTCGGAAATGAGTTTCACGAAGTAGCTCATATCCGACAGTATATTCTAACGTAGAGGCGTTCCCATGGTGATGGGGACGCTTCAAGTTATGTTCGGGTGTCCGCCTGGCCGTGCGGAGGCAAGCGGATCCGTCCAGACTTATAATGTAAGTCAATGGGGACGGATCCGTTTGAAGATGACACACTGTGGCTCAATTTTCAAACGGATCCGTCCCCATTGACTTGCATTGTAATTCAGGACGGATCCGTTTGGCTCCGCACGGCCAGGCGGACGCCAAAACGACTTTTTTTTCATGTCCGTGGATCCTCCAAAAATCAAGGAAGACCCACGGACGAAAAAACGGTCACGGATCACGGACCCACGGACCCCGTTTTTTCGGACCGTGAAAAAAAACTGTCGTGTGCATGAGGCCTTTGTAAGCCAAAACCAGGAGTGGAGCCTACAGAGAAAATATATAATTGGAAGATTTTCCCCTTTTCAGTGTTTTGGACCCTTTCCTGGTTTGGGCTTATAAGTACTAATGAAAAATACTGACCAAATATGTGAAAGTTTTTTAAAGTAGCCGAAGCCTTGTAAAACTTTACGAATAGTGCTCAGTTTTTTCTTAGATCATAAGCTCTTTTGTATCTCAGGTTGGCACTCAATATATAAAAGATAATTTAAAAAAGTCAAGTAACTATAAAATGGGCACCCCAACTCCTCAGCGTTCTACATATTGCATCTGATTCCTTCTAATAATAATACATTTTGGTATTTTGAAAATTCAGAATCATCTTTGCTCAGTTAGTTATATCCGTAGTGGAAATGTGTCATAAAGCTTTGCCTTGCACTTTGCTGCTCCCGTAACAGGCCGTGGCTTAGCTTTAGAGACAGACAAATATAAAAACACTCACAGAGTAATTACTGAAATGCTGTATTAGGGTACGACCACAGGGTCAGATTTCTGATGGTGTTTTGGAAGCCAAAATCAAGAGTGGATGATAAAAGGAGAGAAATTATAAAGAACAAATACGATTGGTTTTGGCTTCCAAAAGTGCTTCAGGAAACCTGACCGTGCGGCTGTACCCTTAGGCCTCTTTCACACGAACGATAGGGACTGGCTCTGGATGCGTTCAGGATGCATTCAGTAAAAACTTGCACCATTTTGCAAGCAAGTTAATTTTTTTCCACGTGGGCCTTAGGCCCCTTTCACACGAGCGAGTTTTCCATGCGGGTGTGATGCATGAAGTGAACGCATAGCACCCGCACTGAATCCTGAACTATTAATTTCAATGGGTCTGTGTACATAAGCGTTTTTTTCACACATCAGTTCATTTTTTTCACACATATGTTCTATATTCTGTGTTTTTCACGCAGACCTGGCCTCATAGAAGAGAATGGGGCTTCAGTGAAAAACGCATCGCATCCGCACTTGCTTCCGGACGCAGTGCGTTTTTCACTGATGGTTGCTAAGAGATGTTGTTTGCAAACCTTCAGTTTTTTATCACGCAAAAAACACATTAAAACGCATCAAAATAAACACAATCGCAGACAAAAGTGACTGAACTTGCAAAATGGTGAATTTCACTGAACGCACCCTGAACGCATCCGGAGCCAATCTGTATCATTAGTGTGAAAGAGGACTTGAAAAAGGCAGAATATAGAACATGATGTGTTTTTCACGCCGCGCAGAACTGATGCGTGAAAAAAAAAAAACGCTCATGTACACAGACCCATTGAAATGAATGGGTCAGGATTCAGTGCAGGTGTTATGCGTTCACGTCACGCATTGCACCCGCACGGAAAACTTGCTTCTGTGAGGCTGGTTTCACACGGGCGTTGCGGATTGGGTCCGGATGCATTCAGAGTGTGTTCAGTGAAACTCGCACTATTTTGCAAGCAAGTTCAGTCAGTTTTGTCTGCGATTGCGTTTAGTTGTTCAGTTTTTTCCGCGCGGGTGCAATGCGTTTTGATGCGTTTTTCACGCGCGTGATAAAAAACTGAATGTTTACAAACAACATCTCTTAGCAACCATCAGTGAAAAACGCATCGCACCCGCACTTGCTTGCGGATGCAATGCGTTTTTCACGCAGCCCCATTCACTTCTATGGGGCCAGGGCTGCATGAAAAACGCAGAATATAGAACATGCTGCGATTTTCACGCAAAGCAGAACTGATGCGTGAAAAACAACGCTCATGTGCACAGCCCCATTGAAATGAATGGGTCAGGATTCAGTGCGGGAGCTATGCGTTCACATCACGCACTGCACCCGCGCGGAAATCACGCTCGTGTGAAAGGGACCTTAAAGGGTGAGGGTGAGTTCATGTCGCTCCATCCTTTTGGTCACTTTTTGCCAAACTTTAACTCTAAAAGGTTGGATTGAAACCTATGTTTAAACAGATCCAATGGGAAAGTGCTTTGATTCAAAAGGAAACTTTGTCACCATCCTAAATGCATGCTACAGTAGTGTTACATTCAACATTTTTGTCTGGTGGAAGTTGGTGGGCCATTCATAGGAAAGATCTAAGTCCATGGTCGTGGGTGACCAGTCTGTTTTTAAAGCTGGGGGGAACTGATTCCCTCTTATAGGTGAGAACTAACCCTAACTCACCTAGTACAGCCTTTTAACTACCTGGTTCAAAATATGAAAACATGCTACCCAAGGCGTTACAGATCTAAATAAACCATTTGCCATTTTATGTCCTTTTTGATCGTACAAATATTTTATGTACTTAGAGAAAGTAAATCACAGGTGACCACCAGTCGCCTTCTGTAGCTACATCTACAGATTGAAGACTCCCTTAAAGACCCACACACAGAGGCAGACTGGGAACTTAAAGTGGCCCTGAAAAAAAATACTAAAAGTGGCCCCGTAGTGCACTCGTGTCCAAATTGATGGAAGGCAGGGCCAGCAATACCATATTGTGGCACATTATACCACCCCAACAGAGCCAAATACCACAGTCCATCACAAAATACTGCCAGCAGCACAAAATGCATCCCCAAAAACTTCCACTGGCCGGCTGTGAGAAAAGACCAGGCGGCCCCCTGGGCATCGGCCCACCAGGAAATTTCCCTGTAAGGTCTATGGCCAATCCGCCCCTGCCTCCACATATCTCAGCTTCTTGGAAATGTGTGTATGACACAGAGAGAACATAGATATTGAGTTAACTAAAATCACCTCTGAATATTTAGGTATTAAATGCACATTTCTTTGCTACATATCCTTATTAATTTTATCCTTCTGCCACCAAGACCCAAGTGCCACACTGACCCATACACACTGGCATGACATTATAAAAAATAACCAAAGCAGCAATAAAAGTTTGCGCTCAGCTTCCTGACACTTCAGTCTACTGCTGTACCTCCATTCACTTTCATCGGTTCCTTCCTGGTCTCAGCGATGGAGTCTGACATCTGTACACCAGTGTAACTGGTTACTGATATTAATGGATTCGGCCCTTGTTTTTATGGTCTCGTTAACCCTTCATGAGACCTGTTCCCTGACTTCTTGCTGAGTGTCAGAAGAAAGTTCACAAGAAGAAATCACTATACTCACTCGGAGAAGGCTCCAGCAGGCAGCTCATGGTGACTCCTCCAGCAAGTGAATGACTTCCTTGTCTGTCTGCCTCCACTGCCCTGTGGAAAAATGAACATCACAAGCAGCCAATGACAACGCAGGCGAAAGTGAAACTAGAGGACGAACTGGAGCATGTGACCCTGCGTGAAGTCCCTGCTGTGAACTGGAGCAGAGTCCTGTTACCTGATGACACTAGCATCTGGATCACCACCCATGGAATTACCCTCTATAAAACACACATTACTTATACCCTATATTGTGCTGGACTGCTTCACATGCAGCTATACTTGCTTACCCACACCTCCCAACTTTTTGGACAGTCAAAGAGGGACACTTATGGTTTATTATGTGAAAGGTCGACTTTTAAAGATTTCGGAAATAAAAATTACATCAAATAAGGAAATAATATTCAAGGGGGCTTTTATATATATATATATATATATATATATATATATATATATATACATATATATGTACAGGAACCAGGGTAACACATTCTGGATCAATATTGTAAATGTAAGAATGCAAAACTATACCTCAGATCAAAAAGAGGGACATTTAAGGAGCAAAGAGGGACAGAGGGACTTGAGTCAAAAAGAAGGATTGTCCCTCCTCACGCTGAATCCTGTTGTCTACAAATAGCAGCTTAAAGAGGACCTGTCACCTCGCCTGATGTGTGTCTTAGCGACTACTTTCATTCACCATGCCATTCTGGAGTATCTTTTCATATCTTTTTGCTTCACTATTTTGAGCCATTCCTCAATTATCCCTACTAGAATTAAGTGAATGAATTGCCTGCAGTCTGCAATAATGGTCGAGATGGATGTTAGCAATTGGGGGCCTGTCCCTGCACAGTTTTAGGCCTCTTTCACACTACCGTTTTCTTTTTCAGTTTTGCGGGCCGTTTTTGTGTTCCGTATACGGTCCGTATACGGAACCATTCATTTCAATGGGTCTGCAAAAAAAAAATGAATGTACTCCATATGCATTCCATTTCCGTGTTTCCGTATCTCCGTTGCGTGCAAAGATAGAACATGTCCTGTATTTGTCCGCAAATCAGATTCCGTGGCTCCATTGAAGTCAATGGGTCCGCAAAAAAAACTAAATGCATACAGAAATGCATCCGTATGTCTTCTGTATCTGTTCCGTTTTTTGCGGAACCATCTATTGAAAATGTTATGCCCATCCCAATTTGTTCTATGTAATTACTGTATACTGTATATGCCAAACGGAAAAACGGAATGGAAAAACAGAACCAAAACGGAAACACAACGGAAGCAAACAACGGATCCGTAAATAACAGACCGCAAAACACTGGAATAGCCATACGGTAGTGTGAAAGAGGCCTTAAACTGGCAGCACTAATCTGTAGCGTGTGATCTCCTCCACAGTATGGAAAGGAGCGATTGCTAATGCCATCACTTGTCCCCACAAAGAACCATTATACAGTACCTTTACACTGGCAGATTAACACTAGCGGCCATTCCTACAAATGCTTTTCAGCGATGATCTGGCCTACTCTCAGCCAGTGAAATACAGCACTTAGGGACAACTCTGTGAATGGAGTTGCCAGAACCCTTACATGAAACCCAATCAAATATCTCAGGAGAGACCTGAATATGGCTGTCCACTGACAGTCCCCATCCAACCTGAAGGAGGATCTGCAGAGAAGAATGGCAGACAATCCCCAAATCCAGGTGTGCAAACCTTGTGGCCTCATACCCAAGAAGACTGGAGGCTGTAATTACTGCCAAAGGTGCTTCAACTAAGTACTGAATGAAGGGTGTGAATACTTCTGATAATGCAATTCCTTTTCAATAAATTAGCAAAGATTTCTAATATTTTTTTTTCACTTTGTCATTATGGGGTACTGAGTGCAGAATGAAGGGGAAAAAGTGAACTTTTTAATTTTAGCACAAGGCTGCCACATAACTAAGTGTGTAAAAAGTGAAAGGGTAGGGGCACGGTGGCTCAATGGCTCACACTGATGCCTTGTAGCGCTGGGGTCCTGGATTCAAATCCGACCAAGAAGAACATCTGCATGGAGTTTGTATGTTCTCCCCGTGTTTGGGTGGGTTTCCTCCCACACTCCAAAGACATACTGATAGGGACCTTAGATTGTGAGCCCCATTGGGGACAGCGTGCTGCTAATGTCTGTAAAGCGCTGCGGAATATAGTAGCGCTATATAAGTGCGTAAAATAAGTAAATAAAGGGTTTGAAGACTTTCTGAATGCACTGTATAAATATGCATGCAAGTGTACATATACACCTATACAGGGGAGGGCTGGCAGCATTAGTCCTGGGGGGCAAATCCAGTCAAATGGCCCACTTTTATTTTCTGTTATACAGGAACACATAGCATTTACTGCCCCCAATGTGGCACATGTAGCGCGCTGCCCCAATTCTTTTGCCTGCCCATTTTTCAAAGCCCCCTTCACATTTAAAAATGCGGCATGCGTAGCACCCTGTAGGAATGGAAAAACGCAAAATGCTAAAAGTTTCCCCCCGCCCATTATTAGGCTACACATCCTACATATAATAGGCCACTCCCAACACACACTGTACAGCTGACATTCTATAGTTGAGGCCTGTCACTACACACCATACGGAGAGGGGAGGCCTGTCCTGGCTGCACTGCCTGCTTCACTTTATACAATAAACATCAGGCTCTTCCGGCCTGTGTCCCTGCTGTGTGCTGCACGGCTCAGACGGCGCGATGATAATGACGTAATCTCGCCGCCTGAGACGGCCTCTGATAGGCCGCAGGCATTAGTGCCTGCAGCCTATCAGAAGAACAGGAAAGGGAGACGCCGCTCCCTCCCCTGCCCTGCCGCAGCACTTCCATCTGTATACAGATGAATATGGAGATGAGCGCTTCCACAATGGAAGCACTCATCTCCTACTGCCCCCCCCCACCGCCGGCAACTAGAACCAGGGCTGCGCCGCCTGTGGTGATCTGCAGTGCGGCCCTGAGGAATAAAAAAAATATAAAAAATTATTAGTTAAAGACGTCCTAGTAGACGTTTTTAACATGCTTTAGGGCGGCCTGAGGGGCAATTGCCTCCCTGCCCCCGTCCCAGCCCCCCCTGCACCCATACATACTATATACACGCGTGCTAAAGAAGGCAAGCAGGCTGATTTTTACTGGCACACCACAGCAATTTGTGGTGGCTGCACCTTTAATAAATAAATTAATGTCAGATGCGCCAGGCCCGCCGCCCCGGATGTTTCTCTCCACGCCAGCAGAGTAGACTCTGCTACCTCACGGGCTGGCTGCTGGCTGGCTGTGTACCTCTGCGATACACCGCGCTGTGCCTTTAATAAAGGAAGAAATGTGAGACGTGCCATGCAGGGCATGTCTCCTAGGCCTGCCCCTCGCGCTTTCGGCTGCGCCAGCCACCCAAATGCATGCGGCTACCTCATGGCTGGCTGAGTAGCGCTGCTGCTGTTATCTGTTACCTTGGAGCAGGCGGAGCATGGTGGGATAATGGGGAGCAAACTTGTGCCAACCTTGGGGTGTGAGAGAGAATGGTATGCCTGCTGTCTAGAAATGTGGGAAGGTGGGGAGCAAGCGTTTGACTATTTTGGGGGTGTGGGGGTGGATGGTTAGCCTGCTTGTGATTGCTGGGGGGGGGGGGGGCATGTAGGGATAATGAGATGCAAGATTTTGACAACTGTGGGGGAGGGGGAGGATGGGGCTAAGCTATGATTATTACTGGGGAGGAAGGGGGGTCAGTGTATTGGATGCCAGTATATGGGGGGGCCGTCAACCGACCATGCACTTACTGACAGTGGTGAGCCCTCATTTAAAATGACTAAGTGAGGGCTGGCCTCCCCACCACTGTCAGTAAGTACATGGTTGGTGGAGGGGTCCCCCATATACTGGTGCCCCATATATTGTCCCTTAGGTGGATTCAAAGGAGCAGTGAAAAGCTACGTACATCACTTGAAACATCCAAAGAAAACACACAGGAGATTTATTTATTTTAACTGGTATAAAGTAGAACTGGCTTAGTTGCCCATAGCAACCAATCAGATTCCACTTTTCATTTTACAAAGGAGCTGTGAAAGCTGAAAGGTGGAATCTGATTGGTTGCTGTGGGTGACTGTCGATTCTAATTTACGCCAGTTTTAATAAATCTCCACCACAGTCCCTTTTCATGTGTTGACGTATTTATGTGAATAAATCTCACATATGAATTGCGTCCTCTGCCCCTCATGAAGCAGGCTTACTGCAGAGGGACCTGTGTCTGGATCAAAGTCTCCTCATATGAACCAAATCTAAGAAAGTCAGGGATCACACTAAGCTAAACTGATAATTTGGTTTATGTCACATACAGTTTGTATTATATGACTTTCCTATATTCCCTGGCACGCCGAGCGCTTCAACTTTTTTTTTTTAAATTCGCACTCCGTCTGAAAAAGGTTGTCAACCCCTGCTCTATACTGACATACACAGTACATGCATCATATATAAATACAAATGCAAGTGTATATACAGGGAGTGCAGAATTATTAGGCAAGTTGTATTTTTGAGGATTAATTTTATTATTGAACAACAACTATGTTCTCAATGAACCCTAAAAACTCATTAATATCAAAGCTGAATTTTTTGGAAGTAGTTTTTAGTTTTGTTTTTAGTTTTAGCTATTTTAGGGGGATATCTTTGTGTGCAGGTGACTATTACTGTACATAATTATTAGGCAACTTAGCAAAAAACAAATATATACCCATTTCAATTATTTATTTTTACCAGTGAAACCAATATAACATCTCAACATTCACAAATATACATTTCTGACATTCAAAAACAAAACAAAAACAAATCAGTGACCAATATAGCCACCTTTCTTTGCAAGGACACTCAAAAGCCTGCCATCCATGGATTCTGTCAGTGTTTTGATCTGTTCACCATCAACATTGCGTGCAGCAGCAACCACAGCCTCCCAGACACTGTTCAGAGAGGTGTACTGTTTTCCCTCCTTGTAAATCTCACATTTGATGATGGACCACAGGTTCTCAATGGGGTTCAGATCAGGTGAACAAGGAGGCCATGTCATTAGATTTTCTTCTTTTATACCCTTTCTTGCCAGCTACGTTGTGGAGTACTTGGACGCGTGTGATGGAGCATTGTCCTGCATGAAAATCATGTTTTTCTTACCTTGCAGACTTCTTCCTGTACCACTGCTTGAAGAAGGTGTCTTCCAGAAACTGGCAGTAGGACTGGGAGTTGAGCTTGACTCCATCCTCAACCCAAAAAGGCCCCACAAGCTCATCTTTGATGATACCAGCCCAAACCAGTACTCCACCTCCACCTTGCTGGCGTCTGAGTCGGACTGGAGCTCTCTGCCCTTTACCAATCCAGCCGTCTGGCCCATCAAGACTCGCTCTCATTTCATCAGTCCATAAAACCTTAGAAAAATCAGTCTTGAGATACTTCTTGGCCCAGTCTTGACGTTTCAGCTTGTGTGTCTTGTTCAGTGGTGGTCGTCTTTCAGCCTTTCTTACCTTGGCCATGTCTCTGAGTATTGCACACCTTGTGCTTTTGGGCACTCCAGTGATGTTGCAGCTCTGAAATATGGCCAAACTGGTGGCAAGTGGCATCTTGGCAGCTGCACGCTTGACTTTTCTCAGTTCATGAGCAGTTATTTTGCGCCTTGGTTTTTCCACACCCTTCTTGCGACCCTGTTGACTATTTTGAATGAAACGCTTGATTGTTCGATGATCACGCTTCAGAAGCTTTGCAATTTTAAGAGTGCTGCATCCCTCTGCAAGATATCTCACTATTTTTGACTTTTCTGAGCCTGTCAAGTCCTTCTTTTGACCCATTTTGCCAAAGGAAAGGAAGTTGCCTAATAATTATGCACACCTGATATAGGGTGTTGATGTCATTAGACCACACCCCTTCTCATTACAGAGATGCACATCACCTAATATGCTTAATTGGTAGTAGGCTTTCGAGCCTATACAGCTTGGAGTAAGACAACATGCATAAAGAGGATGATGTGGTCAAAATACTCATTTGCCTAATAATTCTGCACATAGTGTAAGCATAAATTGAACAGACAGTGGCTCAGCCGACCTGGATATTAATGGTTCGGTGCACGCCCCACGACACACCCAATGTCGATAAGCAGGGATAAGAAGAAACAATTGGGGGGCACTTACCTATTCAGTGCCACATGGACAGCCGATAATCATGGGAAACTGTGTAAGGTGTGCAGAAAAATATTCAATTTATTGAAGACGTCAAGAATAGTGAACCACTATACATAAAACACTTGAACAACACTGAATAGTAGATGTGGTTTGTGGATGCACGATCGGGCGATTGGCCAAATACACCTGTCATCAGCCCACCACATCTAGAGAGCTGTGCATATATATACTGTATATAACCCAGTGTTAGCTGAATACATGTGAAAAAATAAATGAAATAAATTTGAACACAGCGTATAAAAAATTAATACAAAAACAATCCCTCAGGCGTCTATAAATACATACAGCCAGAGACATGGCTGCCCCCAATGACTCTGAATATTCGTGAAATGCCAATGCGTCCTTCAGGTTCTCGGATAACCCTTGACAGAATTGATTACGGAAGGCTGGGTCATTCCACTCAGTATCAGTTGCCCATCTCCTAAATTCAGAGCAATAGGACTCAGCAGAATGCTCTCCCTGCCGTAAACCACGCAACTTAGTCTCGGCCAGGGAGACCCGATCTGGATCATCGTAGATAAGTCCCAGAGCTCTGAAAAATTAATCTACCGACCGGAGGGATTGTGATCCGGTCGGCAAAGAAAAATCCCAGGACTGAGCGTCACCTTTCAGTAACTAAATAATAATCCCTACTCTTTGACTCTCGTCCACAGAAGAGTTAGGATGTAGTCTAAAACATAGTTTGCACGACTCCCTGAACCGAACAAAGTTGTCACTTGCCCCGGAAAACCTATCCGGGAGAGCGATCTTAGGTTCTGGGCAGGCCTGGTTCCTGCTGCTCGAAGCCACCGCCTGTGGTCTCTGAAACTGTGAGACGGCCGTGTGGAGGTCAGCCACCTCCAAAGACAGTTCCTGCATATGATCGACCAGTGCAGAAACAGTATCCATCGCTGCACTGACACAAACAAAATGAAGTATTTTTGGCGGTTGATAATGTCACAAGTAATGGGGATGGGAAAACACCAGATAACACACAGAAGGAAATAGGAATCCCTAGACCTATCCCTGACTCTCCCTGAGTAGACCATAATGGAGGAAATACTCATACACCGGAATCTTAGCCCTGAAGACCCTGGAAATCCCTAGGAGTGGTGGCAGGGAATGAGATGATGGAACCTGCGTCTCCCTGAGGCCTAGAAAACAACAAACACAAGCGAACAACAAAACGCTAAACAAAATGCACTTAGCTTAAATAAGAATGGAAGAGCAGGAGATCCAAAGGAACACCACACCAGCTCCACCAACTCCAGCAGGAAATATCAAAGCAGTGTCAGTCAGAACTAAATAGAGCCTCAGTAATGACCACAAGCTGCACCTGACAAGAGGTGTGGTCATTACCAAACAACAACACTGCAAGAAGAAAACAGAGAGACTGTCAGATACCCTCAAGTGCCACCAGTCTCTCAGATCTTCTCACCTCTATGATGGGAGGGACCACAACAACCCTCCCAACAGACCTATCTATCATGATTAATGGCTGCACACTCTCCCCGGTCAACCAAGACTGCTGCCTTGGAGTGACCTTGGATTCTGCTCTCTCCTTCCGACCGCACATCCAAGCCCTTTCCACCACCTGCCGCCTCCAACTCAAAAACATCTCCAGCATCCGCGCTTTCCTCAACTTTAAGGCTGCGAATAAATGCTTGTACATGCCCTCATCATCTACCGCCTAGACTACTGCAACATTCTCCTCTGTGGCCTTCCATCTAGCACTCTTGCATCCCTCCAATCTATCCTCAACTCTGCTGCCCGAATAATCCACCTCTCACCCTGTTACTCCTTTGCCTCTCCCCTCTGCCAATCCCTTCACTGGCTCCCCATTGGCCAGCGAATTCAGTTCAAAATACTAACAAATACATACAAGGCTCTCCACAACCTGTCCCCTCCCTACACCTCTGAGCTATTTTCCCGATACATCCCCACACGTAATCTCCGGTCCTCACAAGACCGCCTTCTCTCCTCTCCTCTTATCACCTCTTCCCACAATCGCCTCCAAGATTTTTCCCGTGCATCCCCCATACTCTGTGATTTCGTAGTAAAGAGATCACAGAGAGGCACGGAGCATTAACAGTCATGTTACTGCCCCGTGCCTCTGCAGTCTGCAGCGGGTCTTGGCACTCTGTCACGGAGCGGATGCCACGCAAGGCATCCGCTCGTGTGAAGCGGCCCTAACATATTAGACTCTCAGCTACAGTGGAATCCTTTTAAAGAAACCTGAAACCCCACCTCTTCAGACAAGCCTACAACCAGTGACACTGCTGCCTCTATACCGCCATGACCAGCTTTACCCTCTCCTATACTGTGTCCTTCTCCCATACCATGTCGATTGTAAGCCCTCACGGGCCGGGCCCTCTCTCCTTCTGTACCAGTTTGTTACTCGTCTTGTTCATGCTTAGTGCAATTGTCTGTATGTATGTATACCCCTTATCATATGTACAGCACCATGGAATGAATGGAGCTTTAATAATCAATAATAAGGCCTCATGCACACGACAGTTTATTTTCACGGTCCGCAAAAACGGGGTCCGTAGGTCCGTGATCCGTGACCGTTTTTTCGTCCGTGGGTTTTCCTTGATTTTTGGAGGATCCACGGACATGAAAAATGAAAAAAAAATCTAAGTCAAGTTTAACATTGAAATGATAGGAAAAAACGGACACGGATCACGGACACGGATCACGGACACGGATGACAATCTTGTGTGAATTCGTGATTTTTCACGGACCCATTGACTTGAATGGGTCCGTGAACCGTTGGCCGTGAAAAAAATAGGACAGGTCATATTTTTTTCACGGCCAGGAAACACGGATCACGGATGCGGCTGCAAAACGGTGCATTTTCCGATTTTTCCACGGACCCATTGAAAGTCAATGGGTCCGCGAAAAAAAACGGAAAACGGCACAACGGCCACGGATGCACACAACGGTCGTGTGCATGAGGCCTAAGAGTAATAAATAATAATAATAGAGCCCTAGACTTAATGAAAGGAGAACAATAACAAGATTTATGTCACGAACAGACAAACAGGACAAACCGGTAAGGCCTAGTTTACACGTCAGTTATTTGGTCAGGTATTGCCCAGTTTTCATGAGCCCAAACCAATAGTGAAGCCTACTCAGAGATAGGGTATAATGGAATGATTTCCTCCTGTTCTCTGTTTTCGACAAACACCTAGTTTTGGCTCACAATAACTGATGGAAATCACTGACCAAATAACTGATAGTGTGAACTAGGCCTAAGAAGGTAATTTCTTATCATGAGTTTACTCTAGAGATTTTACTTCTAGTTAAAATGGTTACCCCATGACTAATGTAAAAAATGACATCATATAGTACATGACAACCTCTTTCTAACAAAACTAGAACCAGCCCTGTACCTCACATGGATCCAGAGATCTCCCCATTCATTGCTCTGTTAGATTTAAATCAAGCTGACAGCTCAAGGGGAGTGTCTTTTCTGCAGCAGCTCAGGGGGCGTGTGTTTTAGCTCTCCCTATCATAGCTCAAGAAGCAATTGAAGGATGAAACTGAGCATGTGCGGCCATCTCAGTGAGCTGGACAAAGAAATAAGAAAAAAAAAACAGCAAGTGGAGCTGTACAGATATGTTTTATTGAATAACTCAGTGGATATGCAACATTTTTAATTACATACAATTACAAAACTATTCAGATCCAGGTGCTGGTTTAAAAACTGTAGAATATTTTTCATGGAATAACCCCTTTAAGAGACACACTTTTTCTCACTTTTGGTGTTAGCATATGATTTTCTGACCCCAAATGATACAAAACGTACTGTTAAAATATGGGATTAAGGAATCAGGGGGCACACCAAATATTACACGGAGTGCAAGGGGTGGTGAAAGGAACATAAAACAATATCACCTGACCCAAGAGAGAGTCACAAGAACCACCCCATGAATGCACATCCGACAATGAGTCAATATCAAAAATATAAAGTTTATTAGACACACCAACAGACACACATTAAAAATTGTATACAATTAGAACAAAGTGCGGTATGCAATATAATATACAGTCGTGGCCAAAAGTTTTGAGAATTACATAAATATTGGAAATTGGAAAAGTTGCTGCTTAAGTTTTTATAATAGCAATTTGCATATACTCCAGAATGTTATGAGGAGTGATCAGATTAATTGCATAGTCCTTCTTTGCCATGAACATTAACTTAATCCTAAAAAAACCTTTCCACTACATTTCAGGACCTGCTGAGATCATTTCAGTAATCGTCTTGCTAACTCAGGTGAGAATGTTGACGAGCACAAGGCTGGAGATCATTATGTCAGGCTGATTGGGTTAAAATGGCAGACTTGACCTGTTAAAAGGAGGGTGATGCTTGATATCATTGTTCTTCCATTGTTAACCATGGTGACCTGCAAAGAAACGCGTGCAGCCATCATTGCGTTGCATAAAAATGGCTTCACAGGCAAGGATATTGTGGCTACTAAGATTGCACCTCAATCAACAATTTATAGGATCATCAAGAACGTCAAGGAAAGAGGTTCAATTCTTGTTAAGAAGTCTTCAGGGCGTCCAAGAAAGTCCAGCAAGCGCCAGGATCGTCACCTAAAGAGGATTCAGCTGCGGGATCGGAGTACCACCAGTGCAGAGCTTGCTCAGGAATGGCAGCAGGCAGGTGTGAGCGCATCTGCACGCACAGTGAGGCGAAGACTTTTGGAAGATGGCCTGGTGTCAAGAAGGGCAGCAAAGAAGCCCCTTCTCTCCAAAAAATACATCAGGGACAGATTGATCTTCTGCAGAAAATATGGTGAATGGACTGCTGAGGACTGGGTCAAAGTCATATTCTCCAATGAAGCCTCTTTCCGATTGTTTGGGGCATCAGGAAAAAGGCTTGTCCGGAGAAGAAAAGGTGAGCGTAGTCATGCCAACAGTAAGGCATCCTGAGACCATTCATGTGTGAGGTTGCTTCTCATCCAAGGGAGTGGGCTCACTCACAATTTTGCCCAAAAACACAGTCATGAATAAAGAATGGTACCAAAACACCCTCCAACAGCAACTTCTTCTTCCAACAATCCAACAACAGTTTGGTGAAGAACAATGCATTTTCCAGCACAATGGAGCACTGTGCCATAAGGCAAAGTGATAACTAAGTGGCTCGGGGACCAAAACTTTGACATTTTGGGTCCATGGCCTGGAAACTCCCCAGATTTTAATCCCATTAAGAACTTGTGGTCAATCCTCAACAAGGCGGGTGGACAAACAAAAACCCACTAATTCTGACAAACTCCAAGAAGTGATTAGGAATTGGCCCAGAAGTTAATTGAGAGCATGCCTACTCGAATTGCCTGAAAACGAAGGGCCAACACTGCAAATACTGACTCTGCATAAATGTCATGTAATTGTCGATAAAAGCCTTTGAAACGTATGAAGTGCGTGTAATTATATTTCACTACATCACAGAAACAACTGAAACAAAGATCTAAAAGCAGTTTAGCAGCAAACTTTGTGAAAACTAATATTTGTGTCATTCTCAAAACTTTAGGCCACGACTGTATATAATATTGCATACCGCACTTTGTTCTAATTGTATACAATTTTTAATGTGTGTCTGTTGGTGTGTCTAATAAACTTTATATTTTTGATATTGACTCATTGTCGGATGTGCATTCATGGGGTGGTTCTTGTGACTCTCTCTTGGGTCAGGTGATATTGTATACTGTTAAAATATGAGGCATAGCCACTTTACAGAACATATACAACAAGACAGTTTATAACAGCACTGCCTTCTGGCTGCAGTATGGTCCGTAGAGAAGGAGGCAACTTTGTCATTCTCAGTTTTCATTTATTTAGGACAACTTTGCCAAAAATCATGGATCATATAATATGTCTAACATTCAAAACACAATAGATTAATATTTGAAAGGGAAGGGGGAGGTTTAACCTTAACTGATACATTCCCCCTTACGTAAAATACTGGTGAAACGCTATATAGGCAAAAGTATTGGGACACCTACACATTGCACCTACAGGAGCTTTTCCGTATGCATGAGGCCTTATAGAGGCTGTTAGAGTTCTAGATATTGATGATCTATTCTTAGGATCAATCATCTACAGTATATCAGATGAGATCAAACACCTGCCCTGATTGAGCTGTTCTCAGTAAATACAGATGTAGCACGATTTACAGTATATGTGCTTTACCTGCAAAACGCTGGAATTCACTGCCCCACGTTTGCTGTGTGAAAACCCAGCCAAAGGGTGCGGTCACACTGGGCAAGGTTTCTGCAGCAGAATTTTGCTCTGGATTTGCTGCGGATTTGCCTATGCATTGCAACAAATGAAATGTGCTGTGGAAATCCTCAGGGGGTGCACCCAGCCCCTTTTCTGTCCAAGGCAAAAATTGAAACGGTGCCCCAATCCGGACTGAACACTAATCCATTCATTTCAATAGGTATATGCACATGAGCTTTGTTTTTCACTGACCATAGGTCCATTCAGGAAACATTGCAGCCTGTTCTATCTTCATCTGTGTTTCACATAGAACTGGTCCATTCAAGTCAATGGGTAAGTGACAGCACATGGACGGCATCCATGCATGGTCCGTTTTTTAATGATGGTTGCTAGGAGAAGCTGGGTATCTTTTTTACTGCGTGTCTCAGCTCTTCCTATCACAGCTCAGAAAGGAAGTTGAAGAATGAAACTGAGCATGTGCGGCCTTCTCAGTGAGCAGGTCAAAGAATTAAGAAAAAAAAATGCAATTGGCACTATACAGATACATTTTATTGAATAACTCAGTGGCTAGGCTACATTTTTAATTACATGCAATTACAAAAGTGTTCAGATCCAGGTGCTGGTTTGAAAACTGTAAAATATTTTTCATGGGACAACCCCTTTAACTTTATCTACATGATAAAGACCACTTGCTGAAGGGACACAACCCTTTTAAAAACTAGAAAGTACCGTATTCTTCACCCCATAAGACGCACTTTTCCTCCCCAAAAAATCAGGGGGGAAATGCCCCTGCGTCTTATGGGGTCAAATGCTGACAATTTAACATCGCTGGATGCGATGTAGAGTGAGCGGGGGCCGGGGGAGGGACTGGGAGGAGGAGCTGGGGGCCGGGAATAGCGGCGGGGCGGTGCAGTCAGTGTACTATAGCCCCGCCCCGCCGCTCCGGTATACTAATATTAAATGTCTTATTCAATTAAAATGTATTAGATATGCCCCCTCACTCCTAAATTCCTAATAGTACCTTACATCCTATTCCTAGGTTCTGTAATGCAGGCCGGGCGGGCGGCAGCGTAACTCCTTGATGTCACGTGCCTGCGCCGCCTACTTTATGAATGAAGCAGGCGGTGCAGGCAAGTGACGTCAGTGAGTGACGCGCCGGCCGCCCGCCCGGCCTGCCACAATTGTACAGAACCTAGGAATAGGATGTAAGGTACTATTAGGAGTTTAGGAGTGAGGGGGCATATCTAATACATTTTAATTGAATAAGACATTTCATATTTGTATACTGGGGGCGGCGGTGGCGGGGTAGGGGCGGTCGAGCTGATCCGTGGATGGCACAGTTAAGGGGGGGGGGCTGTGGATGCCACTGTTATGGGCTGGGGGGCTGTGGATGGCACTGTTATGGGGTGGGGGGTCTGTGGATAGCACATATATAACAGTGCCATCCACAGATCCCCCCCTGTAACAGTGCCACCCACAGATCCCCCCTGTAACAGTGCCATCCACAGATCCCCCCTGTAACAGTGCCATCCACAGATCCCCCCTGTAACAGTGTGTCAGTCATCCACAGATCCCCCCCATAACAGTGTCCATCATCCACAGATCCCCCCCATAACGGTGTCCGTCATCCACAGATCCCCCCATAACAGTGTCCGTCATCCACAGATCCCCCCCATCATAACAGTGTCCGTCATCCACAGATCCCCCCCATCATAACAGTGTCCGTCATCCACAGATCCCCCCCATAACAGTGTCCGTCATCCACAGATCCCCCCCATAACAGTGTCCGTCATCCACAGATACCCCCCATAACAGTGTCCGTCATCCACAGATCCCCCCCATAACAGTGTCCGTCATCCACAGATCCCCCCATAACAGTGTCCGTCATCCACAGATCCCCCATAACAGTGTCCGTCATCCACAGATCCCCCCATAACAGTGTCCGTCATCCACAGATCCCCCCCATAACAGTGTCCGTCATCCACAGATCCCCCCATAACAGTGTCCGTCATCCACAGATCCCCCATAACAGTGTCCGTCATCCACAGATCCCCCCCATAACAGTGTCCGTCATCCACAGATCCCCCCATAACAGTGTCATCCACAGATCCCCAGTAATAGTGCCACCCACAGACCACCATTAGTTCCAAACCCACCAAAAGCACACCTTTTGGTTAAAAATATATTTTTTCTTATTTTCCTCCCCAAAAACCTAGGTGCGTCTTATGGGCCGGTGCGTCTTATAGGGCGAAAAATACGGTACCTCAAAATCACAAGTTAAAAAACATAAATGAATTTGTTTTTTGACTTAATAAAAACAAAACTAAAATAAAAGTAGGAAGTTCTTGTGGTTACCTTGGAGAACCACTTCCTATGGAGGTGCGACACTCCTTGGTATGACTGGAGCGACAAAGAAAGGAGTTGAGATGAGCAGCTGACAACCACTTAAAAGGATTTTCACTCTTAAGCAGTGATATATAGAAAATTGCCATTGCATTATAGTGGAAGTGTGGGGGCTCACCTACACAAAGACGTCATGCAGAAGTGGCTCCGGAAATAATGGGCTATTTTTTACTGACTCCAGTATTAGTCTTCCTACCCAAAATTAGAGTTATAGGAACAGAAAGTAGGCTGTGGTCTAGGAGTATACAACATTTAAAAGGTGGGAACTGAAATTAGGATGTGATCTGGGAGTATATGAAACTTAAATGGTAAGAGAGTAAGGACATGAATAAGAAAGGAAAATCTATACAGGATCAGGAAGCATTTAACCCCTCAATCACTGAGCTATTTTTGGATGGTAGGACAACACAAGTTGTAGTGTCAACAAGTAATATTTTTGGGTCTGTATATCAGCAGCTATTGTAATTTACTTTGGGAGGACATGCAAAAACATATACTGTTTTTATTACTTGACTCACATAAGTGTATATATGTACTTTACATTCTGTGATGGTTATGGGGATGTCATGGGGGTGTCATGTAATTGTATATGTCTTATCAAATTAAATGTATTTTAGTTTGACTAAATCTAAATGTTTTACTTAAAGGAGTTCTGCAGTTTGTTTAAAAAGAGATTCTTTTAAAAATACTACTATAAACTTAAAGGGGTTCTGCATTTTGTTTAAACTGATGATCTATCCTCTGCATAGATCATCAGCATCTGATGGTAGGGGGGTCCGACACCCGGGAACCCCGCCGATCAGCTGTTTGAGAAGGCAATGACGCTGGCAGTAGCCTTCTCACTGTTGGCCCAGTGATGTCACGACTAGTATTAACTTGCCTGGGCGCGGTTAAACTCTGTCCACTTGAATGGAGATTAGCCCCGCCCAGGCAAGTTGATACTAGTCGTGACATCACTGGGCCAGCGATAAACAGCGAGAAGGCTACTGCCAGCGCCACTGCCTTCTCAAACAGCTGATCGGCGGGGTCCCGGGTGTCGGACCCCCCCCCCCCCGATCAGATGCTGATGATCTATCCAGAGGATAGATCATCAGTTTAAACCAACTGCAGAACCCCTTTAAGTTCATAGTAGTATTTGTTACAATTCAGTGAAATCTCTTTTAGAAGAACATCAGCAGGTTTGGACCTATGAAACTGGCTGATCTATTGCATGTGCACTTGGCAGCCGAAGACATCTGTGTTGGACCCATGTTTATATGTGCCCGCACTGCTGAGAAAAATTAAGTTTTAATTTATGCAAATGAGCCTCTAGAAGGGATGGGGGCGTTGCCGTTGCACCCAGAGGCACTGCTCTCTGCAGCTGCTGTGCTCTTTTGCACTGCTCTCTGCAACTGCTGTGTCCTCTGCACTTTAATTGGCAGTGCAAATGTGACCAGACCTGTCCCTGACTTCTCCTAAAGTTAATCTAAGTGCAGAGAGCGGGGCAGTTGTAAAAGATGTGCCTGTAGGTGTAATGGCAACACCCCCATTGCTCCTAAAGGCTCATTTGCATATATTAGAACTTCACCTTTCTCAGTCATGCAAGCACATAAAACATGGGACCAACACAGATGCCTTCAGCTGCAAAATGCACATGCAATCGGTGGGCCAGTTTCACAGGTGCAAAGCTGCTGACAGATGCCCTTTAAAAATTAAGGGTAATCCTCTCAAGGAAGCTGACATGTCATGCACAGTGTATGATGGAACTGAAAATAGATATACAGTCATGTGAAAAAATTAGGACACCCTTTGAAAGCATGTGGTTTTTTGTAACATTTTTAATAAAAGGTTATTTCATCTCCGTTTCAACAATACAGAGAGATTAAAGTAATCCAACTAAACAAAGAAAACTGAAGAAAAGTCTTTTCAAGATCTTCTGTAAATGTCATTCTACAAAAATGCCTATTCTAACTGAGGAAAAAGATAGGACACCCTCACATGTATTCCCTCTTAAATTGGCTCAGATCTCACACAGGTATATCATACCAGGTGCACATAATTAGTAGATCGTTACTCTGCATGTTGAATGAGGCTTGCCCTATTTAAACCTCAGACATTTAGTTTGGTGTGCTCCTGACTGTTGAAGTGAGAGTGAGCACCATGGTGAGAGCAAAAGAGCTGTCAGAGGACTTCAGAAAAAAGATTGTAGCAGCCTATGAGTCTGGGAAGGGATTTAAAAAGATCTCAAAAGATTTTGAAATCAGCCATTCCACTGTCCGGAAGATAGTCTACAAGTGGAGGGCTTTCAAAACAACTGCCAACATGCCCAGGACTGGTCGCCCCAGCAAGTTCACCCCAAGAGCAGACCGCAAGATGCTAAAAGAGGTCTCCAAAAACCCTAAAGTGTCATCTCGAGAACTACAGCAGGCTCTGGCTACTGTTGATGTAGAAGTACATGCCTCTACAATCAGAAAGAGACTGTACAAGTTTAACTTGCATGGGAGGTGTGCAAGGAGGAAACCTTTGCTTTCCAAGAGAAACATCGAGGCCAGACTGACATTTGCCAGAGATAAAGTTGACAAAGACCAGGACTTCTGGAATAATGTTCTTTGGACAGATGAGTCCAAAATTGAATTATTTGGACACAACAGCAGAGGACATGTTTGGCGTAAACCAAACACAGCATTCCAAGAAAAGAACCTCATACCAACTGTGAAGCATGGAGGTGGAAGTGTCATGGTTTGGGGCTGCTTTGCTGCAGCAGGACCTGGTCAGCTCACCATCATAGAATCCACGATGAATTCTACTGTGTATCAGAAGGTGCTTGAAGAACATGTGAGACCATCAGTTAGAAAATTAAAGCTGAAGCGGAACTGGACCATGCAACATGACAATGACCCAAAACATACTAGTAAATCAACCAAAGATTGGCTGAAAAAGAAGAAATGGAGAGTCCTGGAATGGCCAAGTCAAAGTCCAGATTTGAATCCCATTGAGATGCTGTGGGGTGACTTGAAAAGGGCTGTACGTGCAAGAAACCCCTCAAACATCTCACAGCTGAAAAAGTTCTGCATTGAGGAGTGGGGTAAAATTTCCTCAGACCGATGTCGAAGACTGGTAGATGGCTACAAGAACCGTCTCACTGCAGTTATTTCAGCCAAAGGAGGTAACACTCGCTATTAGGGGCAAGGGTGTCCTATCTTTTTCCTCAGTTAGAATAGGCATTTTTGTAGAATGACATTTACAGAAGATCTTGAAAAGACTTTTCTTCAGTTTTCTTTGTTTAGTTGGATTACTTTAATCTCTCTGTATTGTTGAAACGGAGATGAAATAACCTTTTATTAAAAATGTGTGTCCTAATTTTTTCACATGACTGTAGGTGGATTTCTGAAGGAGTTGGTCTTTTGGAGAGTTTTCACTGTACTATATTTATATTTATATTAAAGAGGACCTTTCAGGGGTCTGGACATTATAACTAGTGGATTCTGTGGGGCATACTTATGGCATATTACAGCGCTTACTATTTTACCTGTGTGCTGCTCCTTTCGCCCTCTGTGCCCCCTTTTCACTTTTCCCGTCTGGTATGTAAATTCATACGGGGAGGGGATGGCCGGGTTTCTTAAGGGGCATCTCCTTCTCCCTGGCTGGGAGCCAATCGCAGCAGACCGTGTCACAGCCAGGGAGAAGGTGAGCTTTGTTTGCTCAATGGCGGTGACGCTCTCTGCTGTGATTGGGCAGCTCACAGCCAGGGAGAAGGAGATGCCCCGTGAGAAACAGGGCCGTCTCCTCCTCCCTGTACCGATCGTATGAATTTACATATTATTGTAGAAATCAATTTTGGAGCATTATCTTTTTTGTACATATGCCAAAAATGTTTTAACAAAGTAATGACTAGATATAATTGATGGGGATTTTCATGATCCATAAGTTATACTATGGAAGGTCCCAGCTTGCTGCACATAACCATGCCCCTTTTCAAGACCATGACCCTTTATATCTGGGCACACCAACTTTAAGGGCCCTTTATAAGAGGCCACGCACCTTTTTGACTTCAGAACCGCCCCCTTCCCCTAGCGCATGTTTAGGCACCAGGGCTGTGGGAGAAAGCAGCCATCCATGCAGGAGATTTGACAACTCTTCTGGGGATCTCTCCTTTTTAGCATGACATGATAATTTTATTTGTGGTAGGGGCTGAGGTGTACATTGGCGTGGAGTCAGGAGGGATGCCTATCACCCTCCAAGAACTATCTGGCTGAACTGTGCCTGGAGCCAGTGCGGGGTAGGCCTGGATAAGTGGGCCACCCAAGAGAGTGGAATGAAAGAAAGAAGGGTCGGGAGGGTGGGGCATGAAGCAGACGTCCTCCAGGTGAGGACGCGTGGGGAACATATAGACAGCAGCCCCTCCCACAAATGCAGGCTGTAACCAGCCTTAATACTTGTGGTAGGGGCTGAGGTGTACATTGGCGTGGAGTCAGGAGGGATGCCTATCACCCTCCAAGAACTATCTGGCTGAACTGTGCCTGGAGCCAGTGCGGGGTAGGCCTGGATAAGTGGGCAAAAAGACTACCACCGCTGTAGGAGGGAAATGGTTAATTGAACCGACCGCCACGGGAGGTAACAAGGGCACGAATGATTCAGGCCGGAGCTGGGTTGTTAAATGACCTGAGTGAACCGGGAAGGCAGTGGGTAGTTAGTGACGTGACGGTCCAGGTGACGGCAGAAGAGTAAGCTGGGCGATCCAGGATGTGAGAGGCAACGTGGGCCTGGGCGTCCCAGGATGAGAGAGGCAACGTGGGCCTGGGCGACCCAGGAAGACCGAGGTAGAGCGGGCCTGGGTGATCCAGAATGACAGAGACAGAGCGAGCCTGGGCGATCCGGCATGACCGAGGTAGGGCGAGCCTGGGGGAGCTGCGCGAGCCTGGGCGATCCAGGGAGACCGGAGCAGAGCGAACCTGGGCGGCCCAGGACGACAGGAGCAGAGCGAGCCTGGGCGATCCAGGACGACAGGAGCAGAGCGCGCCTGGGCGATCCAGGACGACAGGAGCAGAGCGAGCCTGAGCGATCCAGGACGACAGGAGCAGAGCGAGCCTGGGCGATCCAGGACGACAGGAGCAGAGCGAGCCTGGGCGATCCAGGACGACAGGAGCGGAGCGAGCCTGGGCGATCCAGGATGACAGGAGCGGAGCGAGCCTGGGCGATCCAGGACGACAGGAGCAGAGCGAGCCTGGGCGATCCAGGACGACAGGAGCAGAGCGAGCCTGGGCGATCCAGGACGACAGGAGCAAAGAGGGCCTGGGCGACCCAGGACGACAGGAGCAGAGCGAGCCTGGGCGATCCAGGACGACAGGAGCAGAGCGAGCCTGGGCGATCCAGGACGACAGGAGCGGAGCGAGCCTGGGCGATCCAGGATGACAGGAGCAGAGCGAGCCTGGGCGATCCGGGACGACAGGAGCAGAGCGAGCCTGGGCGATCCAGGACGACAGGAGCAGAGCGAGCCTGGGCGATCCAGGACGACAGGAGCAAAGACGGGCCTGGGCGACCCAGGACGACAGGAGCAGAGCGAGCCTGGGCGATCCAGGACGACCGGAGCAGAGCGAGCCTGGGCGATCCAGGACGACCGGAGCAGAGCGAGCCTGGGCGATCCAGGACGACCGGAGCAGAGCGAGCCTGGGCGATCCAGGACGACAGGAGCAGAGCGAGCCTGGGCGATCCAGGACGACAGGAGCAGAGCGAGCCTGGGCGATCCAGGACGACAGGAGCAGAGCGAGCCTGGGCGATCCAGGACGACAGGAGCAGAGCGAGCCTGGGCGATCCGGGACAACAGGAGCAGAGCGAGCCTGGGCGATCCAGGACAACAGGAGCAGAGCGAGCCTGGACGATCCAGGACGACAAGAGCAGAGCGAGCCTGGGCGATCCAGGACGACAAGAGCAGAGCGAGCCTGGGCGATCCAGGACGACAGGAGCAGAGCGAGCCTGGGCGATCCAGGAGGACAGGAGCAGAGCGAGCCTGGGCGATCCAGGATGACAGGAGCAGAGAGAGCCTGGGAGATCCAGGACGACAGGGAAGACAGACAAAAGGCGTATACCTGATACCTGAAGAATTCGGGAAGCTGATGAGCCGCTACTTCAGATCGGGAGGGCTGAATAAACGACAGCACCGCAGCCCTGTTTGTTATAGAAAAGATTGCCCAAAAATGGTACATTAGGAAACCGGAAAAATGGCACAGTAACAGAAACCCCACGACTAAAATGACGTCCATGGAGTTAGCTACCCCGGAGGGGATAACCTGTGTTACATCTGGTAGCGGCGGTGGAAGGTGCAGTTTCTGGTTCCAGTCGAGGAGGCAGAGAGCGATTGTGCAGCGACTAAGGGGCAGTTGTGGGAATGGGCCAGCGGTAGCCTAGACGATGGGAACCAGAATCGCAGTTCCAGAGCCCTGCAGCAGCGTCCGCAAGGCAGCACCTTAATGATCACACCGGCGTCTGGTCTCTCCGCTGTGTTCCTGAAGCTTCTTTTCTCTTTTTTTTTTTTTTGAAATGGAGAAACAGGCCGGCCAGCCCCGTGCCTGCTAACCACGGCTTCTCGGCTAGGATGTACTGAAAAATAAATGAAAAAATAGAAACAATACATGCAATTATACCTGATTACATTTGTAGATACCCCCAAGTCCGTTGTACTAAAGAAGAACTTGTACCAGTTGGCTTTGATATTATCATTATTCTTAGACATCGCTTTGGAGAGCAGGGAAGAGAAAGAGGATGCGGGACCGGAGAACCGGATGGGGAGCAAAGGAGGATGGCAGAGGCAGTGTGGGCCTGGGTGATCCAGGATGACAGAGACAGGAACGAGCCTGGGTGATCCAGGATGACAGAGACAGGAACGAGCCCGGGCGAACCAGGATGACAGAGGCAGGAACGGGCCTGGGCGATCCAGGATGACAGGGGCGAAACGAGCCAGGGCGAACCAGGAAGACTACGGATGATGTGTGCGAGCGAGATAAGAAGCAAGGAAAACAGACCCAGGGATAGACAACAAGCAATAATCAGCACCTAGGTGTAACACGGCGGTGCCACACGCAAGCGCCCAGGAGGGCCGCACGGGACAGCCGTGCCAAACCTGAGCATGCAAGGACGGCACTACAATGGTGCCCGATGCATGCGCCCAGGAGGGCGGCAGACACGGCACTAGATACGCACAGGACTCGCACGCTGCCCTAGCTGTGATCACAGGAGAGGATACGTGGCATTGCAGGCTCCGCCAGCATTGTCTGTAAAGGACCGGCAATCGGCTGCTAGAAGTAACATCACATGTGAACGAACAGTGTTTCCAAATTACTATTTAAAGTGAAAATACTAAACACCCCTAAGAGTATGATCACACGCACGGTCACCCGGCGCCCGCGACTCCGCCACGCCGCGGCCGAGCAAACTGCCACACGGGCCGCAGCAGGCTCCAATAAAACCAATGAGACCACACTGTTCCGCACCATCAACAAGCCGCGCAGTATTGACGGTGCCACGCGGCCATTAACAATACAGATCCGCTGGACAGTGAGGCCCCATTAGCCCGAGAACCCGCTATGTCCCGCACGACCGCATGATGCCCAAACACAGCGCAGCCGCATCGAAAGCACCACGCGACCCCACCGTGCAGTCATACCCAAGCACATCTTTGACATTGGTTCTGCTCTGCTTTTGAAGCATGCAGATAACTAATCCATAGTGCATATACCGGATTCATACACCGAAATCTGCAAAAGCAGAGCAATGGTGGTACAAGACGAAGATGAAGGGCGCACTGAGAACAAATGATTCATCTTCTTTGCTTTGAGTAAAGGTTTAGGTACCCTTTAAATACTGTAATATAAAAATAAATATAAAGAAATTATACAAAGCATCCAAAACTAAATGACCACGAAGACAGAGTCAGGCACATTACAGGCAACTTATGGACAACAAACAGAATAGATATCTTGGATCAGCAGACATGCAAAAAATGCATATAAAACTACTACGCATAAGATAACAGTAAATGTTCACAGAGAATACTCTTGGAAGGAAACTAATAATATGACAAATTAGTAGAGCAAATATATGTAAGAAAAGATGAAAACAGGGGACGGAGGTGAGGAAAGAGGGTAGGTTAGGCCCAGTTCACGCCGCGGGCCCGGGCCCGGCCGGATTCCGGCGTGCGCTCCAAGCTGGAACGCACGCTGATCACGTGACCGGAAGCCCAGGCCCGGCCGAGAAGCTCCGGCGCGCGCCCCCCGCCGGAGCGCACGCCGGCCTGGGACGGCGCCCAAGCCAGAGGATGGGAGAGACCCCGAGGAGGGGGTAGCCCGCAGGCCGGACCCTACCCATCCCGCCGACGCGTGGGGGAGACGAAGCGCTTGGGTCCAGAGCGCAAGGAGGACGTGACCGCCGCTCGGAGGAGCCCCGGAAGAGACGCGCTGCGACCGGAAGTGACGGATCGAGGAAGCTGCATGAAGCAGACGTCCTCCAGGTGAGGACGCGTGGGGAACATATAGACAGCAGCCCCTCCCACAAATGCAGGCTGTAACCAGCCTTAATACATAGAAGTAACAAGTGAATAAGGACACGGTGTCTGTCTAAAATGTCTTTAAGTGTTGGTTGGAGTTGCTTTTGGCTACTTATACAGTTATACAGTTATGGATTTATGCCTGAAAAAAGCCCCAATTGTAGGATCCTTGAGATTCTGGACAAATTTTCTCTTTGACATTTTTGAGAAATCCCAAGGCAAACAGCCTGCTCACTTAAGGATCATATTACATCTCCCCCATAGAACTCTATGGAGAAGAGAAGGACAGAGACACCGGGACAAACACAACACAGAAATGATTCAGCAGTTTATAGTAATTGTTATATCTTACCCTAAGTGCTTTATTCACACATGTACTGCTCAGTACTTTCCTATAATATCCTATATGGTGCTTCTGATAGCCTGATGGCTCAGTGGTTAGCGCTGGATCCTTGTGTCCAAATCAAAATAAGGGCAATCTCTGCATGGAGTTTGTATGTTCTCCCCGTGCTTGTTTGGGTTTCCTCTGGGTATTTCGCATTCCTCCCACACACCAAAGACATACCGGGGTAGAGTTACTAAGGGCTCTTTCACACTTGCGTTCTTTTCTTCCGGCATAGAGTTCCGTCGTCGATGCTCTATGCCGGAAGAATCCTGATCAGTTTTATCCTAATGCATTCTGAATGGAGAGAAATCCGTTCAGGATGCATCAGGATGTCTTCAGTTCCGGACCGGAACGTTTTTTGGCCGGAGAAAATACCGCAGCATGCTGCGCTTTTTGCTCCGGCCAAAAAATCCTGAAGACTTGCCGCAAGGCCGGATCCGGAATTAATGCCCATTGAATTAATCCGGATTAATCCGGATCCGGCCTTAAGCTAAATGTCGTTTCGGCGCATTGCTGGATCCGACGTTTAGCTTTTTCTGAATGGTTACCATGGCTGCCGGGACGCTAAAGTCCTGGCAGCCATGGTAAAGTGTAGTGGGGAGCGGGGGAGCAGTATACTTACCGTCCGTGCGGCTCCTGGGGCGCTCCAGAGTGACGTCAGGGCGCCCCACGCGCATGGATGACGTGATCACATGGCACGTCATCCATGCGCATGGGGTGCTCTGACGTCATTCTGGAGCGCCCCGGGAGCCGCACGGACTGTAAGTATACTGCTCCCCCGCTCCCCACTGCTACTTTGGCAACCAGGACTTTAATAGCGTCCTGGCTGCCATAGTAACACTGAACTGATCCTTTCAGTTCACTTGCGTTTTTCCGGATCTGGCATGTAATTCCGGCAAGTGGAGTACACGCCGGATCCCGACAACGCAAGTGTGAAAGAGCCCTAATACTATCGATTTTTGTACTGTTTATATGAATCCCGGTCTTAACATTAGATGAATTTACTATTCAGGTTAATGGACCTTTATATATTTGACATATCATAAATCCTGCGCCAGATTTAGGCCATGCACCAAAACTGAGGAGACAGTGGTGAAGTCTGCATGACAATTACTATTCTTCTCTAAAAGTAAGACAGTGTAAACTCAGTCAGGACTTGCATGCAGGACATTTTTCCATCTAAAATAATGGATCTCAGGCAGAAATGGCTAAGGCCTCTTGCACACGGCCGTTGTGCGGCCGTTCTGTGCATTCGGGACCGCAATTTGCAGTTCCCAATGCACGGGCAACATTTGTGCGGCAGCCGGGATGGATCGAGACCCATTTAACTTGAATGGGTCCGTGATCTGTCCGCACCACAAAAAAATAGAACATGTTCTCTGTAGTGCTTCCGTGGGGTTCCATGCCTCTGTTCCGCACCACAGCTTCGGATTGTGGACCCATTCAAGTGAATGGGTCTGCATCTGTGATGTGGGGCGCACACGGCTGTTTGTGGGCCGCAATACGGTCATGGCCGGGCAACGGCCGTGTGCATGAGGCCTTACTATGCTACATTTATTTCAAGCTGGTAGCTCCCTGGGCGTGTCCTTTGCTGCAGCTAGCAGCAGTTGAAGGATGGAACTGAGCATGAGAAATTTGAAAAAAATCAGCAACAATCAGCAGGTGGCGCTATAGAAATGGATTTAATTGAATAACAGTAGCTATAATAATTTTTAATTACAAAGTATTAATATACAGGTGCTGAATATTTTTAATGGGGCAACCCCACCTGAAAGCCTCACTGCGTACACCTCTTAATATGCTCACTGATGGCATCTCAGTGACAGCGTGTCACATCACACAGTGGCTCCTGCTTCCTCTTTGGTGTCACTGGTGTCACTGAGTGTGACTGTGCGGATTGGTGAAGGAGGAGCAGTTCTCGCTCACTGCTGCTCCATCGATCAGTTTAATACTTAGCTCAGCAGTGCAGAGGAGAGGGAGGAGAATTGTACTTCTCTCTCTACTTTGCTGACACTGCAGCCAGGGACGATTCTAGGTTTGCTGCTGCCTGAGATGAACATTGAAATGGAGCCCCTTCTTCCTGTGGGGCTCCAATTCTCAAAACAAACTTTTTTCCTCAGTCAGGAAAATTCAGCTCTAAATACTAAACACTAATTAACATTGCTCCCCACCCTTCAACACCTCTGTCCAACATACAGTCCATGTAAATAACATCCCTCCCCCAGCCACCTCCAATATACAGTCCATGTAAATAACATCCCTCCCCCAGCCACCTCCAATATACAGTCCCATGTAAATAACATCCCTCCCTCAGCCGCCTGGAATGTACAGTCCATGTAAAATACATCACTCCCTCCCACAACCGCCTCTAACATATAGTTCCATGTAAATGACATCACTTCATCCCCCAGCCACCTCCAATATACAGTCCCATGTAAATAGTATCACTCCCTCCCCCAGCCACCTCCAATATACAGTCCATGTAAATAACATTACTCCCTCCCCCAGCCACCTCCAACATATAGTCCCATGTAAATAACATCCCATTTGGGCACGATGATCCCCAAAGACTTGCGTGAGCTATTCCCAAGGAATTTTACCCCCCTCCTGAGTCGGATCAAAGACGGCCTCAAGAGGTGGTCCAAAGGCCTATATACGTGGTTCGGCAGGTGTGCCATCTTTAAGATGAATGTCCTTCCACGCCTATTGTATTTGTTTCAAACCCTCCCCATCCATATTCCGGCCAGTTTTTTCTCTGTTGTGCATCGTGTCCTCTTTAAATTTCTGTGGGCTGGGAAGTGTTCGAGATTGTCTAGATCCTTATTGCATGTGCCGAAGGAAAGGGGGGGCCTAGGGATTCCTGACCTGAGGAAGTATTATGCTGCCTCTATGTTTCAACGTGTGGTAGATTGGTCCCGACATACCCAGTTCAAACAATGGATTTCCATTGAGCAATTCACATCCCGGACTCCTTTGGCCCTTCTGCCATGGACAGATAGGAAGGTTCCTAGTGACCTCTCCTCTCATCCTCTCATAGGACCTACCCTGGCTCAATTCCGTAAGTACCAACAGATCCCTACAATCTCCCCCACGCCCTCCCCAATGTTCCCTGTCTTGGGACATCCGGACTTCCCGGCGGGTAGCTCAGGGGGTCCGTTTGCTCAGTGGAGATCGAGTGGTAAGTGTCGGGCGCCATTCTTTAGAACATCTGGTAGGTGGCTTACTTACTCGGAACTATTAGGACTGACGGATCCCTGCCCTCTAGGTCCTTGGAGATCGAGACAGCTTCACCACTTCCTTTCCTCGATCCCTTCCTCTCAGGGGTCTGACAGGGCACTCACTCCTTTTGAAAAGACATGTATTGGCTCCGGCCTTTATCGGCACTCTCTTTCAGAATTATACAAGGCATTGGTAATGCCGGATTCGGACTATCTCCCCTCTTACTCAGTCAAATGGGCCCAGGACTTGCAGAAGGATATCTCCTCCGACCAGTGGCTTAGGATTTTCCGATTTGCCCATAAATCTTCCATTGCCAGTAGATATCAGGAGGCCAGTTACAAAGTGCTGTCGAGATGGTATTATGTCCCAACCCGTCTCCAGAGAATGTTCCTGTCGGCATCTCCTTTATGCTGGCGATGTGACTCCCAACAAGGCTCCCTCCTACATTTTTCCCTTTTCAATTCCTAACACACCGGAGTTTTTCTTGCTCTTTCTCTCGGATTTGCCGTTGATCCTGTTTCGGCGATCCTGTCTACGTCACCTGGTTATAGCAGCTAGATCTTGTGTCCCTGCGAGGTGGAAGTCTGCTTCTCCTCCCTCCATGGGAATGTGGATTCAGAGGGTTGAAGAGATACAGAGAATGGAGGAACTCACAGCATCTTTGCACGGTGGTAACAGAGCTTTTGTTGCTATGTGGTCCCCTTGGTTCACCTTTCAGGACTCCTCGGAGTATCGGAATTTGCTGGCTTGAGAGTCTCGTATGGACACTCCTGTACACTTCCTTTATCCCCCCCTACTACCTTAACCCTTTGTCCCTTAATGCCTCCCTTGTCTCCCTGTCCTGTGTCCCCCCCCCCTTCCCATTCATGTTGTTGTTCATTGAACTTTTCTTTATTTTTATGCTGAGGCCATGTCTTCTTTGGCCCTTTGTTTCTCTTTTTTTTTTTATATGGTGCTTATCAGATCTATCACGGTGCTTTAGTGTCACCATAGGCTGCATATCAAACACTGACTTATGTGCTGTAATTGTTTGTGCATCGTTGGATTATGCTTAAGGATGTCAGTCGGCATAGGCCCAACTATTATTTTCTGATGTATGTGATTCAGCATGCCATGATTTTGTTTCTTTTGCAAAATAGAAATAAAGAATTTAAAAAAACAAAACAAAAAAAACAAATGGGAAACCATACTCAACACTTCCATATCAGATAACAATTGGTTGGAAGCTCACGCAATCATCCCTAAAATATCTAGATGCTCTACATAGAAGTTTCCAGAAAAATATTCTATCAATGGTACTTAGTTCCAACTAGAATTGCTCTGTTTGGGGACACAGCAGACACGTGTTGGAGGTGTCAGGAGAAAAGTACATTTCTGCATATATGGTGGGGATGCTCGAGGATTCAGGGATTTTGGAGGAAAATAGGCAAACTAATTTCCTATGTGTGTGGCTTCCCAGTCATACTGGATGCACCTCTAGCCCTTCTAAATCTAAACCCTAACCAATTTTCGGTTTTCCAACCAAACTGTAGTCTTTCACATAATCACGGTAGCTAGGGAACAAATTGTTAGAAGATGGAAATCCTTGAATATCCCACCAGTGGCTAGAGTAATACAGGAAGTGAACAATTGTTGTTGGTACGAATCAATGATTGCTTCCTACTTAGGCACAAGTATAACGTTCAGAAATAGATTGGATGTGTGGCTCTCATGTATGCATAACACAGTTGGATATCTAGGAATCCAGACTTACAACTCATTTATATATCTGAGATTCTACCAACATATAAACAACTACCTACATTAATGTGAACTCATGGAAGAATGTAATGTACCGATATAACTCAGTTACATACCTGTTATTATTATTATTATATGTTTAATTTTTTTAATTTAATTTTTTCTCTTTCTTTTCGTTTTCCTTTTATTCTAATTTGTTCATCCTCGGTCAACATGTGACTAGTTCCATATGTTAAAGAATTTAACAGTATGAACATGTAAATGTATATTTACTGTAATTACCTTTATGACATTGAAAAAAAAAAATTATATGTAAAATCATATGTAAATTTCTGATACATATATTTGACAGAAATAAAAAAAGTTGTAAATAACATCCCTTCCTCCTCCAACCTCCTCCAACATATAGTCCCATTTAAATAAATTGCCTTTTAGAGTAAAATCAGATTGAGTCATCGTGAATATGAACGGACATTGTATTTTAAAACGTTTTTGCTAAAAGATATGGGTTTATCTATGGGAAGTATACTGGCTTCTCCAGACATGTCTGTCTAAAGGTAGCAATGTTTGTTTCATGGCTGAACCATGACAAGATAAGAATTGATATCCTTAAGACACATCTGATGTGTGGTGTCTATTCATATATTCATAAGTACAAACTGGATTCCCAAAAAGTTGGGACACTATACAAATCGTGAATAAAAACTGAATGCAATGATGTGGAGGTGCCAACTTCTAATATTTTATTCAGAATAGAACATAAATCACGGGACAAAAGTTTAAACTGAGAAAATGTACCATTTTAAGGGAAAAATATGTTGAATCAGAATTTCATGGTGTCAACAAATCCCCAAAAAGTTGGGACAAGGCCATTTTCACCACTGTGTGGCATCTCCCCTTCTTCTTACAACACTCAACAGACGTCTGGGACCGAGGAGACCAGTTTCTCAAGTTTAGAAATAGGAATGCTCTCCCATTCTTGTCTAATACAGGCCTCTAACTGTTCAATCGTCTTGGGCCTTCTTTGTTGCACCTTCCTCTTTATGATGCGCCAAATGTTTTCTATAGGTGAAAAATCTGGACTGCAGACTGGCCATTTCAGTACCCGGATCCTTCTCCTACGGAGCCATGATGTTGTGATTGATGCAGAATGTGGTCTGGCATTATCTTGTTGAAAAATGCAGGGTCTTCCCTGAAAGAGATGAAGTCTGGATGGGAGCATATGTTGTTCTAGAACCTGAATATATTTTTCTGCATTGATGGTGCCTTTCCAGACATGCAAGCTGCCCATGCCACACGCACTCATGCAACCCCATACCATCAGAGATGCAGGCTTCCGAACTGAGCGTTGATAACAACTTGGGTTGTCCTCTTTGGTCCGGATGACATGGCGTCCCAGATTTCCAAAAAGAACTTCGAATCGTGACTCGTCTGACCACAGAACAGTCTTCCATTTTGCCACACTCCATTTCAAATGATCCCTGGCCCCGTGAAAACGCCTGAGCTTGTGGATCTTGCTTAGAAATGGCTTCTTCTTTGCACTGTAGATTTTTAGCTGGCAACGGCGGATGGCACGGTGGATTGTGTTCACTGACAATGGTTTCTGGAAGTATTCCTGAGCCCATTCTGTGATTTCCTTTACAGTAGCATTCCTGTTTGTGGTGCAGTGTCGTTTAAGGGCCCGGAGATCACAGGCATCCAGTATGGTTTTACGGCCTTGACCCTTACGCACAGAGATTGTTCCAGATTCTCTGAATCTTCGGATGATGTTATGCACAGTTGATGATGATAGATGCAAAGTCTTTGCAATTTTCCGCTGGGTAACACCTTTCTGATATTGCTCCACTATCTTTCTGCGCAACATTGTGGGAATTGGTGATCCTCTACCCATCTTGGCTTCTGATAGACACTGCCACTCTGAGAAGCTCTTTTTATACCCAATCATGTTGCCAATAGACCTAATTAGTGTTAATTGGTCTTCCAGTTCTTTGTTAAGCTCAAATTTACTTTTTTCCAGCCTCTTATTGCTACTTGTCCCAACTTTTTGGGGATTTGTTGACACCATGAAAATTTGAATCAACGTATTTTTCCTTTAAAATGATACATTTACTCGGATTAAACGTTTGATCTGTCATCTACGTTCTATTACAAATAAAATATTGACATTTGCCATCTCCACATCATTGCATTCAGTTTTTATTCACAATTTGTTTAGTGTCCCAACTTTTTTGGAATCCGGTTTGTATTATATATATTCATGTTTGCATTTATTTAGTTTTTTAGTATGAACATATCAAATATTCATGTATAATATGCAATATTGATATATATTATAACCAAATATTAAGGTATACTTTATGCCGTGTGTCTCTCACTAAATGGATCAGGTCTTAGAAGGTATAGAAAACACTGAGGTTTTCTACTAATAGATGTTTCTCAAAAGAGATAATGTTATTCTAGGCGTCGTTACTCAATAGTTTGGACAGTTAGATATACAAACCCACAGTGCGAGTGTAAGGCCCATTGTATTTCTTATCTTTTTTATCAACTTTGTTTTTATTGATTTATATAGATATATTGACATCCATTATTACCACATTCAAGTACAACAAAGCCCCTAAGTGGGACGCATAATGGGTGAAGCATAAAATATCAGAAAATAGCATGAGACCAGTATTACATCATACTAGAAATTCCAATCTCCTGATACTATAGCAACAACATACTTAATATGTGATAGAATACTACTGTCAAGGAACCATGAACCAGACGTACCACAAGAGATAAGTGGAAATAAGAAGGCTTTATTGAATCAAGCTGTAAGGCAGAAGTCCAAACGGATGGCTAAACCGAAGCAGGGTCTTGCGAGGCCAGAGGTCAGGAACCAGAAGGGTAGTCAGACGAAGCCTGGATCAGGAACCAGCAGGGTAGTCAGACGAAACCTGGATCAGGAACCAGCAGGGTAGTCAGACGAAGCCTGGATCAGGAACCAGCAGGGTAGTCAGACGAAGCCAGGATCAGGAACCAGAAGCAGCAGCAGTCTTAGAAGCATGTGAACACAGGAGGACCAAGCAAGGAACTGAAGCCACAGACCTCCTATATATATGAGCTAGGCATCCAGCTCCTCCCAGTGGGAAGGAGAAGCCGCAGGGTGGGAGGCTACAAGAAACCCAGAAACCAAGATGGCCGCCAGCACATGTCAAACGAAGGAGAACAGCAAGAAGGTAAGACCATGACAGTACCTCCTCCTCAAGGGCCCCTCCTCCGCGGAGTAAAGAACGGTTTCTGAGGGAAGCGTGCGTGGAAGGCTCGGAGCAAGGCAGGAGCATGGACATCTGCGGAGGGAACCCAGGAACGCTCCTCTGGACCATAACCACGCCAATGGACCAAAAACTGCACCCGACCGCGGACCAGGCGTGAGTCCAGGATATTGCTCACCTCATACTCCTCACGATTGCCCACTTGGACCGGACGAGGCCGAGGAACCGAGGAAGTGAAACGATTACACACCAGTGGCTTCAACAGGGAGACATGAAACACGTTGGAGATCCGCATGCCAGGAGGAAGCGCAAGGGCATAGGCTACCGGGTATACCCTGCGAAGCACTCGGAAGGGACCAACAAAGCGAGGCGCCAGCTTGGGAGTGGGCACTCGAAGGTTGAGGTTGCGGGTGGACAACCATACGCGGTCTCCGACCTGGTAGGAAGGAGCGGGCGCTCGTCTGCGATCAGCCTGGAATCTCTGGCGCTGCGCAGAGACCTCAAGGGACCTCTGGATCTGTACCCAAGAAGCACGTAGGACGGAAAGGTGATCCTCCACAGCCGGAATATCCTGGGGAGAGAATACCTCCGGTAACACGGCAGGTTGGAACCCATAATTGGCCATGAAGGGAGACGTCCCAGAGGAAGAGTTCACCGCCGTGTTCCTGGCAAACTCAGCCCAAGGCAGGAGGTCAACCCAATTGTCTTGGTGATCGGAGACATAGCAACGAAGGAATTGCTCCAAGGCCTGATTGGATCGTTCTGCGGCCCCATTGGACTGAGGGTGGTAGGCCGAGGAGAAAGAGAGATGAATCCCCAACTGGGAGCAAAAGGCGCGCCAGAACCTGGACACGAACTGACTCCCCCGATCTGACACAATCTCCTTGGGCAAACCGTGCAACCGGAAGACCTCCCTGGCAAAAATCGAGGCCAACTCTTGTGCAGAGGGTAACTTCTTGAGAGGAACACAGTGGCACATTTTGGAAAACCGATCCACAATCATGAGAATGACCGTATGGCCTCGGGATGCAGGGAGGTCCACAATTAAATCCATCCCCAGGTGTGACCATGGACGCTCCCCGGTGGCTATGGGTTGCAAAAGGCCCAACGGAAGGTGCCGAGGGGACTTACTCTGGGCACAAACGGAGCATGCCGCTACATATGCGGCGATGTCGGAACGTAGAGAAGGCCACCAGAACAGACGTGAAACAGCCCAGGACAGCTGATTCTTTCCAGGATGCCCCGCGGCCTTGGAGTTATGGTAGGTTCGCAACAACCGAGTGCGCAACTCCTCAGGCACAAAACATCTGCCGTTGGGTCTCCCAGAGGGAGCACCAGATTGAGCCGCCAAAATCTGCTCACCCAGGGGAGAGGTCAGGCTGGTGCGAATAGCGGCCAGGATCTGATTCGGAGGTATGACCGAAGTCGGAATCGACTCCTCCCCGGACAGCTCGGAGTACTGCCGTGATAAGGCATCCGCTCTGATGTTCTTGGAACCGGGTAGGTAGGAGACCACGTAATTAAAACGTGACAAGAACAGAGCCCATCTGGCCTGACGTGGTGTCAATCTCTTGGCCTCAGAGAGGTAGGTCAGATTCTTGTGGTCCGTCAGGATGAGAACCGGAACCACCGAGCCCTCGAGCAAGTGCCTCCATTCTTTAAGGGCCTGCACGATGGCCAATAACTCCCTGTCACCAATCTGATAGTTGCACTCCGCAGAAGACAGTTTCCGGGAGTAAAACCCACAAGGAAGCAGAGGACCCTCTGGTGTTCTACGCTGAGACAGAAGGGCGCCTACTCCCGTCTCAGACGCGTCCACCTCGAGGACAAAAGGCAACCCAGGGTTGGGATGCGACAGAATCGGAGCCGACACAAAGGCGGATTTTGGAGCCTCAAAAGCTCGGATGGCCTCGAGCGGCCAGACCTGGGGATTACTGCCCTTCCTGGTCAGATCCGTGAGAGGCTTGGCTAGCATGGAAAAGTCCCTGATGAACTTCCGATAATAATTGGCGAAGCCCAAAAAGCGCTGCAGGGCACGAAGACCACTGGGCTGGGGCCACTGTAAGACAGCCGAAACCTTCTCAGGATCCATGGAGAACCCCTCAGCGGAAATGATGTAACCTAAGAAGGTTACCTGGGATCGGTGAAATTCGCATTTCTCAAGCTTACCGAACAGCTTGTTCTCTCGTAACCGTTGCAACACTCGTCTGACATCCAGAATGTGGGCCTCCATTGATTCAGAATATACCAAGATGTCATCCAAATAGACCACCACACACTGCTGCAACAGGTCACGGAAAACATCGTTGATGAATTCCTGGAAGACTGCGGGCGCATTGCACAACCCAAAGGGCATAACCAAGGATTCATAATGACCGGTCCTGGTGTTAAACGCGGTCTTCCACTCATCGCCCGCCTTGATCCTTACCAGGTTATATGCCGCCCTCAGGTCGAGTTTGGTAAAGACCGTGGCCCCTTTGAGGCGATCGAACAGCTCGGAAATCAAGGGTATCGGGTAAGCGTTCTTGATCGTGATGCGATTGAGACCCCTGTAATCGATGCAAGGCCTCAACTCACCGCCCTTCTTTTTCACAAAGAAAAATCCAGCCCCTGCCGGGGACGAGGATTTGCGAATGTGTCCGCGTGAAAGCGCCTCCCTCACGTACTCCTCCATGGCCTCATTCTCCGCTACCGACAGTGGATAGACTTTGCCACGAGGAGGAACGGCACCAGATTGTAACTCTATGGCACAATCGTATGGGCGGTGCGGAGGTAGGGCAACCGCACGCACCTTATCGAATACATCCCGGTACTCCTCGTATTCAGGAGGCAACAGAGAGTCCGAGGAAGTACACAGCAACTTGACAGGCCCATGGATGCAACTAGCCCCACACTGCGGTGACCACGAGAGGATCTCGGCCGATCTCCAATCGAAAGTCGGATTATGCTTCTGGAGCCAGGGGTACCCCAAGACCACCGAGTAGTGTGGAGACGAAATAACCTGGAGACAGACCGACTCTCTGTGAACGGCACCAATGGCCATCCCCACTGGAAGGGTCGCCTGAGTCACGTGTGGCGGCAGAAGGGGTCTGCCGTCTATCGCCTCAAGAGCCAGTGGGGAACCTCGAGGCTGCAGAGGAATGGAATTGGCGGCAGCGAACACACTATCAATGAACAAACCACCAGCACCAGAGTCCACCAACGCCTGGGTCGTCACCGAGCCCCCGACCCAGGAGAAGACAACAGTAATCAGTGGTTTGTCAACACGGGAAACCGGGGACGAGGAGACTCCACCCAAGATCTGCCCCCGACAGGATCTCAGGTGCGAGCGTTTCCCGGACGGTTCGGGCATGCCAACCGAAAATGCCCACCGAGACCACAGTACATGCATCGGCCCTCGCGTCTCCGGAGTACCCTCTCCCCCTCGGACAGGCGAGCAAACCCCAGCTGCATGGGTTCACCCCCAGACAAGTCATCCCCAGGAGGCGTGGGAGGAGAGGGAGGCACGGGTGGGACAGCAAACGTAGGCGCCAATCTGTTAGAAGACCTCCGCAGGCTCTCCTTAAAGGAAGGTCTCTCCCTGAGTCTGGTGTCAATCAAAATCAGGAAAGAAATAAGAGACTCGAGCTCCACTGGTAGGTCCTTAGCTGCAACCTCATCCTTCAAGGCATCCGAGAGACCATGAGAGAAAGCAGCGACCAGAGCCTCATTATTCCAGCCCACCTCTGCTGCCAGGGTACGAAACTCAATGGCGTATTCAGCTACGAATCGTGAACCCTGTCTGATGGACATAAGGAGCTTCGCAGCAGAGGCAGCACGAGCCGGCACATCGAATACCTTCCGAAGAGAAGCAACAAAACCGGAAAACTCGGCAACCACCGGATTGTTGTTCTCCCATAAAGGGCTGGCCCAGGCCAAGGCCTTGTCCGAGAGCAGCGAGATCAAGAAGCCCACCTTTGATCTCTCAGTAGGAAAGGCATGTGGCAGCAACTCGAAATAAATGCCCACCTGGTTAAGGAAACCTCGGCACTGAGTTGGCTCTCTCCCAAAGCGCTGTGGAAGGGGGGCAGAACCGGTCATACCCCGAAACACCGCAGGCGCAGCAACAGGTGTCGGGGTAGACTCTGGCGCAACAACCGGAGCGGCAGTAGGAGCGGGCCCAGGAGCGACAACCGACCCATCGGCAACGGAAGCTAAATGAGCCGTGCGTTCAAGCAGGGTTTGCAACGCCACAGCGAACCGACCCAACAGGTGATCCTGCTGATCAAGTCTGGCAACCAGCGTAGGTAGCGAGGATGGCCCTGTACCGTCAGAATTCATGGCTTGGTCCTAATGTCAAGGAACCATGAACCAGACGTACCACAAGAGATAAGTGGAAATAAGAAGGCTTTATTGAATCAAGCTGTAAGGCAGAAGTCCAAACGGATGGCTAAACCGAAGCAGGGTCTTGCGAGGCCAGAGGTCAGGAACCAGAAGGGTAGTCAGACGAAACCTGGATCAGGAACCAGCAGGGTAGTCAGACGAAGCCTGGATCAGGAACCAGCAGGGTAGTCAGACGAAGCCAGGATCAGGAACCAGAAGCAGCAGCAGTCTTAGAAGCATGTGAACACAGGAGGACCAAGCAAGGAACTGAAGCCACAGACCTCCTATATATATGAGCTAGGCATCCAGCTCCTCCCAGTGGGAAGGAGAAGCCGCAGGGTGGGAGGCTACAAGAAACCCAGAAACCAAGATGGCCGCCAGCACATGTCAAACGAAGGAGAACAGCAAGAAGGTAAGACCATGACAACTACTAACTTAATAACATTGGTGCAAATCAAAGGATGTACGAGCCAGGGAAAACAATAAAAAGAATAGAAGTGAAAAGAAAGAAAAGAGAGAAAGAGGAGGGGGGGGGGGAAGCCTCCAAGAGCAACACCAGAGGCTAATCAACTCTTACTCAGGAAGAAAGGCTAACCTGCGAGTCCTTACAATAAGATGATGATAGCCAGGGACTCCAAATATGAAGAAACTTATGATGAGCACGACATGATCTACTGGACATCTCTTCAAACCTACAGATTTGATGTATTTTTCCAAACCATTCCTTGGTGGTGGGAGGTGTAATACTCAGCCATTTCAGGGGAATCAATGACTTAGCTGCAGCAGATTGTATTTCTTATCTGACCATAAATAAGATGGTATGGGAACCATCAAATTGGTTCCACTAAGTCTGGGAATGATTACTTCAGTGTCAAAGAAGTCTCCCTCCTCTTTGATATACGTTGAAGAAAGGTTAAAGGGTACATAATAAAATAAAGCCACGTTATCTAAGTTTTCACCAGTGCCATCTGGAGGCAGATGGACAATATAATATTTTTTTACCATTTGTTTTATACCATGTCAAGGGTTAATATGACATCATTGTGTTATTAGCATACAAATATACTTACCTGATTGGAAATCCCTAATCCAGAAGGGGATGATTCTTAGATAAGGTGGGGAATAATTTCTTGTGTGCAGAGCATTAGGGATCTCACTTACACACCAAAAAGAAAAACTCACAAAGGAAACTGACTACAAGAAAAATATACCAAAAGAAACTTGGATCATTTTTTGACTACTAGGAAAGTTCTTGAGAACTGGTCCCATCTGAAACTGTCTACCTTTGACCCGGTAACGTATACTGTGTTTATTGCTCGTGATATTATTAAGATATTTCTCTCGGTATATAGCAAAAAGTCTCCATACTGTGGGAATATATAGTTTTAGATGCTTCCATAATGCTGATTATTCTCTTAGCAAAGATGCATATTGCTAATGGAAGATCTGACATTATTCGAAAAGAGGACTAAACCCTTGGAAAGTTATTTTCCATAGTCTGATGGCCGAGCTGGATATTTTATCATATTAATATCATATATTTTTGATTGGTCATAGGGAAACAGAGTCAAGGGATAACATTTATTCATACTGTATAATCCGTGTTTTGTTATAGCCTGTTTGGTAAACAGAAGATCCTAAGTTTCTCCTGGTATATAAATCATTGGTCTGCTTGTTAAAAGTATATCATTGGCAATTTTTCATAAGTAACTTTAATTTGTACTATGCTGGTGAGATAGGGATGTGTTAGCACCACCGTGTGGCATATTTTGGGTATTATTTTACAGCTTCATTGTTTGTCTTTGCAATCGTATTGATTTTATATTCTTGGTTTGTATTGTGTATAATAAATTATATATATATTTTTGCATAGACAATTGTCCCTTTGTTTCAATGCTTGCACAAATCAAATTAAGATACTCGATAAAAGAACTTAGAGGCGATTATGTCCGCCTAAAGGATCATATAATTTTTATAATTTTTTTTTGATCCTCTCTTTTTATATGAAGATTCTTTTTATATAGAAGATTTTCGACAATAAGTCCAACAAAAATATAAAGTCTCTAATGCGTTGCCTGTCACCGTTGTGCTGCAGGTCCTACAGTGAAGTGGGTATAATTCACACAGTCAGTCTTGGCGTTTTTTCGGACTAGCCTGCTTAAAGTCCTCAGAAAGTCGAGTCAACCAAGGTCAAATCATGAAAGATTTATTATATTGACAAATGTAATAGAGTTTGAAACATATCATAACACTAGATATCCCCCGTGTTACTGCCCGACCCGGGTTTCGCTCTCGCTTTGTCAGGGACGAACACTCCACCCACTCTCAAATTGTCTTTTAAATCCACATACGTCCCTCCTCCCCACAAGTAAAATGTCCAAATCCTTCATTAAAATATACAAATACATAGCCCTATATACTTTTCACATAAAAATCTTTCCATTACTCTTTAATCATACTAAGTATTTTCTCTCACCAACAAGAACGTAAAACCTTTTAAAATGCTCCTATCCACCCTATCTAGAGTATCGTGCCCCGGCTGTTATTAATTATGCTCTTCTCTCAGACCACTACAATATCATTTCCATTCATAATTCCTATCCAGCCACTAGATCGCAGTCACATGGCTAATTCCATCCAATCAGAGATTACTACTTCCATTCACAAATCTGGTCACATGGTTAGTTCTTTCCAATCAGAGTTACACCTTCCATTCACAGGTCCATTGATCTACAAAGTTCTTCTGTCACCACAAAGTGTCATATTACTTCTTTTTTCCACTCCTCCATACTCCTCTTAGTACTTTAACCCTCTCAAGCCTCCACACGCTCACATAACTAATCTAGATACATCTTTTCTTGTTTATTACACAATCCCATCTAATTCACCACTTCTCAGCTACTACTATAGTTGAAGACAGGGGAGATTACATCATCTCAGAGTAGGAAGAAATGAGAGGGATATTCAACCTCAGCTTCTATGTCCTTTCTGAGCACGAAAAAAGGGTATTTGGGAAGGGATTGAAGTTCGCTCGATCTAATAGACCCAATACATTTGAGGCTTTTTTGAATGTGCATAAATATGTAAGAAAATTAAATATAGCGAAATGTTGCATAAATAATTAGGCACCCCCTCTTAAAAATGCGGTTATGGAGAATGGAATCATTCACACCCAATTATGAGGAAAAATTCTAATTTTTTCCTAAAAAAAAAAAAGAAAATGATTGTATTGAGGCATTCAAGAGGGGTTTATTAAAATAACTAGATAAGATGGACAATAAACCAAAATCAAATCCCAATATTGTTTTTAAGCAGGCAGGTAAGGGGGGGGGGGGTGTGGTAAAGGATGTGGAGAAATATGAGAAAGAACTGCGGAGACTATTATCTGACAATGAAACTAACTTAGTGTTGAAAAAAAATCCTACATTTAAATACAAAAGTAAAATGGATAAATTGTTACAAGAAGGGTACAACAAAAGAATCATTAATAAAAAGGAATTTGATTATTTAGCAGTAAAATATCCAGTTACCCCAGTTATATACCATCTACCAAAGATTCATAAATCCCCCTGGGAGACCGATAGTATGTATGGGATAAATTCACATACAAGCAGACTTAGGGTTCTTTCACACTTGCGTTCTTCTGTTCCGGCATAGAGTTCCGTTGTCGGGGCTCTATGCCGGAAGAATCCTGATCAAGATTATCCCCATGCATTCTGAATGGAGAGAAATCCGTTCAGGATGCATCAGGATGTCTTCAGTTCCGGACCGGAACGTTTTTTGGCCGGAGAAAATACTTGCTCCGGCCAAAAATCCTGAACACTTACCGCAAGGCCGGATCCGGAATTAATGCCCATTGAAAGGCATTAATCCGGATCCGGCCTTAAGCTAAACGTCGTTTCGGCGCATTACCGGATCCAACGTTTAGCTTTTTCTGAATGGTTACCATGGCTGCCAGGACGCTAAAGTCCTGGCAGCCATGGTAAAGTGTAGTGGGGAGCGGGGGAGCAGTATACTTACCGTCCGTGCGGCTCCCGGGGCGCTCCAGAGTGACGTCAGGGCGCCCCACGCGCATGGATGACGTGATCGCATGGACACGTCATCCATGCGCATGGGGCGCTCTGACGTCATTCTGGAGCGCCCCAGGAGCCGCACGGACGGTAAGTATACTGCTCCCCCGCTCCCCACTACTACAATGGCAACCAGGACTTTAATAGCGTCCTGGCTGCCATAGTAACACTGAACGCATTTTGAAGACGTATCCGTCTTCAAATGATTTCCGTTCACTTGCGTTTTTCCGGATCCGGCGTGTAATTCCGGCAAATGGAGTACACGACGGATCCGGACAACGCAAGTGTGAAAGAGCCCTAATATGGTATGTAGATTTTTTTCTACAAAAGTACATAACCCAGATCCCTTCATATTTGAATGATACGGGGAGTGTTATTGAATTATTCAAAGATCTAGGTATGAGTCAGGAAAAAAAGTGGTTAGCCATGGTAGATGTGACATCATTCCAAAAGAATTGGGACTTAAAGCAATTAAAGAAGTACTAGAGAATGACCCCCTTATGTCTAGCCAGCAAGGTTGATTGTAGATGTCGATTTCTGCCTCAGCCACAACTATTTTTGGTTCAACAATACTTATTACCTGCAGCAAACTGGGATGGCGATGGGGGCGAAATTCGCCCCAAGTTTCGCCAACCTGTTTATGGCTCTTTGGGAGAAAAATAACATTAAACCAATTTTAATCAATAAAACACAAAAGGGTGAATTGATCTAATGGAAAATATATATAGATGATTGCCTGCTTATTTGGGAGGGAGAGCGACAAGGTCTGGAAGCTCTTATCAACAAGCTTAATGAGAATGATTGGAGCCTGAAAATTGCCAGCAGTATCAGTGTGACGTTCATACATTTTTTTAGACCTTACGATTTCCTTAAGGAAACAGATGTGAATGCCTACATAGAAACTACCAGTTGCCATTATGGTCCATGGTTAAAAAATATACCAAACGGGCAATTTAAAAGGGTGCATCATAACTGCAAAGATATTGAGGTTTACAAAGAACAATTGATCCAAAATCGGTTTGTAGAAAAAGGCTATTTGAGAGAGGAGCTCATCAAATGTAGTAATGATTTAGTAGGGAATGAAAAGAAGAGTAGGACTAAAGTGGGTAAGAAAGAAATAGATTTTTGCTTCACTTTCCTCACTCGGTACAATGTTAATGCTGGGGTGTATAAAAAAAGCTATTAAGAAAAACTGGGCAGTGTTAAAAAATGATCCAGTATTGGGAAAGGTGATCCCTGACCAACCGGACATAATATATAAGAAAGCCCCAAGTATACGGAATCATTTGGTGTTTTATTCCAAGGGAGACCAGGAAGAAGAATGGTAATCAGTTCACATGGTGCGGCTTTTGTCACCCGTGTAGAAATAGAACCAAAGAAAATAAAAAGAACAATGTACAAATAATCCACTCTAATGTAAAAGATCTGGATTATATAGTTAAAGGGGATATCACATGTGAACATATGGGGATTGTCTACCTATTGGAGTGTCCATGTGGCCTGCAATATGTGGGACGGACAATGAGGAAATTAAAAACAAGAATTCAATCCGAAATATTAAAAAAGGTTTAGAGACAGATAGTGTCCCCTTACATTTTAAAAAAGTGCACCAGAAAAATCCAAAGGGATTGACATTTGTTGGTGTGGAACTGAAGAAACCGTATTGGCGGGGTGGGGACCCTATTGCAAAAATAAACCGATGTGAAGTGGAATAGATATATAAGCTTGCAACACTGCAACCACAGGGGTTAAATGTAGAATTCGATCTAAAACCCTGTCTGAGATTATGTAATCTCCCCTGTCTTCAACTATAGTAGCATTTGAGAAGTGGTAAATTAGATGGGATCGTGTAATAAACAAGAAAAGATGTATCTAGATTAGTTATGTAAGCTTGTGGAGGCTTGAGAGGGTTAGAGTACTAAGAGGAGTATGGAGAAGTGGAAAAAAGAAGCAATATGACACTTTGTGGTGACAGAAGAACTTTGTAGATCAATGGACCTGTGAATGGAACGTGTAACCTCTGATTGGATAGAACTAAACATGTGACCAGATTTGTGAATGGAAGTAGTAATCTCTGATTGGATGGAATTAGCGATGTGACTCCGATCTAGCGGCTGGATAGGAATTATGAATGGGAAAGATATCGTAGTAGTCTGAATAAACCGTGAGAGCAGATCATAACAGCTGGGGCACGATACTCTAGATAGGGTGGATAGGAGCATTTAAAAAGGTTCTTGTTGGTGAGAGAAAATACTTAGTATGATTAAAGAGTAATGGAAAGATGTTTATGTGAAAAATATATATGGCTATGTATTTGTAGGAAGAATTTGGACATTTTACTTGGTAGGTAGGAGGGATGTATGTGGAATTAAAAGACAATTTGAGAGTGGGTGGAGGGTTCGAGCCTGATGAAGCGAGAGCAGAACCTGGGTCGGGCAGGAACACAGGGGATATCTAGTGTTTTATGATATGTTTTAAACTCTATTACGTTTGTGAGTATAATAAATCTTTTATGATTTGACCTTTGTTGACGGTACTTCACCATTTGTGCGACTTTACAGAATGGCTCATTGAGAAGGAGAGAGATCGGTGTGGATTTCTATGTATTCCTATGTTTGAAGGTGCATCTGGCCCCAACTTAAAAAGGAATACTTCCTGAGGACTTTAAGCAGCACAGTCCGAAAAACGCCAAGAATATAGTCCCATGTAAATAACATCTCTCCCCTAGTCGCCTTCAACATATAGTCCCATGTAAATAACATCCCTCCCTTCCCCAACATCCTCCAACATATAGTCCCATGCAATTAACATCTCTCACGCAGCTGCCCCCACATATACAGGGAGTGCAGAATTATTAGGCAAATGAGTATTTTGACCACATCATCCTCTTTATGCATGTTGTCTTACTCCAAGCTGTATAGGCTCGAAAGCCTACTACCAATTAAGCATATTAGGTGATGTGCATCTCTGTAATGAGAAGGGGTATGGTCTAATGACATCAACACCCTATATCAGGTGTGCATAATTATTAGGCAACTTCCTTTCCTTTGGCAAAATGGGTCAAAAGAAGGACTTGACAGGCTCAGAAAAGGCAAAAATAGTGAGATATCTTGCAGAGGGCTGCAGCACTCTTAAAATTGCAAAGCTTCTGAAGCGTGATCATCGAACAATCAAGTGTTTCATTCGAAATAGTCAACAGGGTCGCAAGAAGCGTGTGGAAAAACCAAGGCGCAAAATAACTGCCAATGAACTGAGAAAAGTCAAGCGTGCAGCTGCCAAGATGCCACTTGCCACCAGTTTGGCCATATTTCAGAGCTGAAACATCACTGGAGTGCCCAAAAGCACAAGGTGTGCAATACTCAGAGAAATGGCCAAGGTAAGAAAGGCTGAAAGACGACCACCACTGAACAAGACACACAAGCTGAAACGTCAAGACTGGGCCAAGAAATATCTCAAGACTGATTTTTCAAAGGTTTTATGGACTGATGAAATGAGAGTGAGTCTTGATGGGCCAGATGGATGGGCCCGTGGCTGGATTGGTAAAGGGCAGAGAGCTCCAGTCCGACTCAGATGCCAGCAAGGTGGAGGTGGAGTACTGGTTTGGGCTGGTATCATCAAAGATGAGCTTGTGGGGCCTTTTCGGTTTGAGGATGGAGTCAAGCTCAACTCCCAGTCCTACTGCCAGTTTCTGGAAGACACCTTCTTCAAGCAGTGGTACAGGAAGAAGTCTGCATCCTTCAAGAAAAACATGATTTTCATGCAGGACAATGCTCCATCACACGCGTCCAAGTGCTCCACAGCGTGGCTGGCAAGAAAGGGTATAAAAGAAGAAACTCTAATGACATGGCCTCCTTGTTCACCTGATCTGAACCCCATTGAGAACCTGTGGTCCATCATCAAATGTGAGATTTACAAGGAGGGAAAACAGTACACCTCTCTGAACAGTGTCTGGGAGGCTGTGGTTGCTGCTGCACGCAATGTTGATGGTGAACAGATCAAAACATTGACTGAATCCTTGGATGGCAGGCTTTTGAGTGTCCTTGCAAAGAAAGGTGGCTATATTGGTCACTGATTTGTTTTTGTTTTGTTTTTGAATGTCAGAAATGTATATTTGTGAATGTTGAGATGTTATATTGGTTTCACTGGTAAAAATAAATAATTGAAATGGGTATATATTTGTTTTTTGTTAAGTTGCCTAATAATTATGCACAGTAATAGTCACCTGCACACACAGATATCCCCCTAAAATAGCTAAAACTAAAAACAAACTAAAAACTACTTCCAAAAATATTCAGCTTTGATATTAATGAGTTTTTTGGGTTCATTGAGAACATGGTTGTTGTTCAATAATAAAATTAATCCTCAAAAATACAACTTGCCTAATAATTCTGCACTCCCTGTAGTCTCATGTAAATAATATCCCTCCCTCCCCCAGCTGCCTCCAATATGCAGTTCATCTAAATTACATCACTCCCTCCCCGAGCCACCTCCAACATACAGTCCCGTGTAAATAGCATCGCTCCCTCCCCCAGCCTTCTCCAATACACAGTCCCATGTAAATAGCATCATTCCCTCCCCCAGCCACCTCCAATACACAGTCCCATGTAAATAGCATCACTTCCTCACCCAGCCACCTCTAATACACAGTCCCAAGTAAATAACATCCCCCCCCCCCCCACACATCTCCAATATACGGTCCCAGTGAAATAACATCACTGCCCCCAGACAGGAAGGGGGTATAAGGGGAGAGAACTACATCTACCATTTCTACCATCTAGCATTTCTCTAGCTCTCACATTGAATCCATTGCTTCTTCAGTTTCATATTTTAATGTCATATGAGGTCATCCCAGGTCCTTACTTCCTCAAGACTTCTCTTCTCCATTGCTAATCTCTGCCTGATCCTGTACTGATCACATGATGGTCATGTCATCACAGGTCCTTCACCACCATTTACACTGCTTAGCTCAGCTTCCTCCTGCACTGATCACATGGCAGTGATGCCATCACAGGTCCTTCAATTCCGGCAGTGCAGCAGATATGGAGCAAGTCCCAGTCCATAGTCACTGAATTTGTTGCAGAGATCTATAGCTACCCCCTCAACCCCCACCTCCGGCGGGGGGGGGGAGAGTGGAAAAAAATAAAATAAAAAACTCTCTCTGCTGGTGCCACTCCTCCTTCTGGCTGGCACCCTAGGCACATGCCTAAGGTTGCATAATGGTAAATATGGCCCTGCCTATAGCTTCTATAGTGTAGTTGTGAACTTGCCATGCAGATGGTATGGGTTTCAATTGCCAACAGAGACCTGTTAAATGATTTGTTTAGTAAAGGTTATGGCAGAAAAATGCTACATTTTTTTTAAAATCAAGTATTTTTTTTATTGAAAGTTTTTCTTGTACAATAAACCTCATATCTGGGACGAAGAATAATAAATCAATAAAATAATAAAATTTTTGCACATTTCGTATTCATTGTTACATCGACGTCCATTGAGGTAGCAGATTACATAGAACATTCTATGGTATATAAATTCCCATCTAACCCACCCCAACTTCCCTGCGGAGAGACGACTATATCAGCCCGTGTTTTGAAAGTGCAGTATAATGTAACATGACAGGTACAATGTGGGATTGTTTTGCACGGTGAGGTGCAGAAAACAGAATGTAAGGTGTAACCATGGTGATAGGCCAAGGCCTTAACTGAAGAGTTAAACTATATACCCTAGTATGGAAGGTTGCCCCCTTAGGCAGTCTCTCGTTAATGCCAGAGACGCCAATCCAGGAACTGCAAACCACCCCTGCCATAGTGCCATAAATTTAGCTGGGAATCTCCTTTGCAGCTATACCCTTCTTTCATATATTTGAATGGGTTTAGTCAATTTACAAATTCCTGTTTAGTAGGTGGGTTCCGCTCTATCCAGTGTTTGGCTTTCAGTATTCGAGCCTGGAAGAGCATTCTGTGAATTTACAAAGATACTTTGTCATCACCTCCCGACGAGTCTATAGGACTCAATACACATACTCTGGGGTCTATTGGTATCAGGGAAGCATCTTCCGCCCTACACCTGGGACAGTTTGAGTCTGTCCGAAGACCTTGTGCAGAAATGTGGGGGTTTAGAAAAATGCTACTTTTACTTCCCATTTTTTCTTTTATAGTAAAAAAAAAAAAAAAATGGAAACTAAAACATTTTCCTGCTATAACCTCTAAAATAATGTGTTTAGTAACTGTCTGTTTGCTAGGAAAGACTGTCATTGGGCCACTCTGTGGTCTCCTCATGCTGCTTCCACCTCACCACTATGTCATAAGGCCACTCTGTGGACTTTTCCTGCTGTTCCCACCCTCTCTACTTCATGACTGGGCCACTATTTAGCCTTTTTGGCTTGGCTGACATCATCATTTATTGGATCTTGTCTGTGTAGCAGCTGTAAGGCCTGTAAGGTCCCATCAGAATTGGCTTATGATTTTGTAGCCAAAAGCAGGAGTGGGTACAAAACACAGAAGACTTACAAATATTCCGTTCACATGTTATCTCTATTTTGGATCCACTCCTGTTTTTGTTGGCATTACCAATACTGATGGATTTCTGACCAAATGCTGACCGAGTGAAGGTGGATGCTCCACAGACAGGATCCGTTTTTTGAGGATTATTGTTCTGACAGATCAGAGGAAGGGCAAATTAATCAGTGACATCAACACAAACTTACTGCTGACACCCTCTCTACTCTGTCGGGGGGGGGGCTGTACTTGTATAAGCGTTTAATAGAACAGGTTCTGTTGACATCTATGTGGAATCAGCTGATGACGGTGTAAAAGGAGTGCGCTTCTTTTTGGTGCTAACATCGAACTGCAATGCTGAGTTCATACTTGAGCTATTTGGTCAGTTTTGGCCCTGTGACTACCCAAATAAGTGAAGTGTGCAGTGATTCGGATTGAAAAAATAATAATTCCCAAAAAATTTGCCGAACTGGCGAATCGAATTTTTGAAAAATTCACTCATCTCTAATGGGGACGTGTGCTGTCTGTGGAGAACACGTACAGCACACGTCCGTGGAACACTGACGTGTGAATTAGGCTTTAAAGGGAATGTGTCAAAGGGAATGTTGTCTGCCAGTTAAGACCAGGTAGCAACACATATCTTTTTTTTCTAATCTGTTTTTATTTTCTGATCTGCCGATTTATTTCTTCTATTCCCTGAACATGAATATGGATGCTACGGCAGTGGTTGGGTTTGGGGTGTCTCCAACAATACACTGAGTCCCCCGGATATTGTCAAGGTGTCACCACGTGTTGCTGCTCTCTGGAAGGGGTGGTAAGACGGGTGCACCCCGATGGGAAGATAGTCCAGAGATTTAGGGTCTGCAGTAAACTAGTGTTATTCTTTACTGGAGGAATTCAGGTGCAAAACAATACAGGTGACGCATAGGCCTGGCTTCTCCAGTCTCCTCCGTGGCAGAAGAAGGGTTTGATGCTAGCTGTCCCTCTCTCTCTTCAGAAGGCTGGTACCCTGGCCAAAGGCTGGTGGGCCAGGGTCTGTGGTAGAGTATCTTCATCTCAGCGTCTTCTTCTGGTCACTCAAGTAATCTAAAAGAGTCTCCTCTTCTAAGCACGGTTCCCTAACAGCAGAACACTAGGGACTCTGACTGCTTTCCTTATATACAGTTTCTACCTGAACTAGAACCTTCTAGTGAGAGGGGTGTAGTGGAGAAATGCAGCACAAACAAATACAATGTTACACTTTCCATCTCTCATAGACTTGCATTAAAGTTTCATACTCAATGTCAATGATGCAGCAGTTTTTCCAGCCAAAAATAGGTTTTCAGACATAATAACATAGCAGCACCTGGCATTTAAAAGGTTAGTCTGTCTGGTTTTGGTGGTAAACAAGCCTGGCTTTTTCCCTCCAAAACATGATAGTCTTTAAAACTTATGGTAGCTGTGGAAAATTACCATCTTTCCTAAAGTCTCTTAGTATTCATTTACCTTTTGCAAATGAACAGAATATATATCACAACAAACATATAAAATGGTTACACGGTATTAAATATTATGTCAATGGAAGTTACCACTTTAATATGAAATAAAGTAAGGAGGTGATGACTTTGCATAGAGGAAATAGGGGCAAATGTCCAATGTCAAATGCACAAATGTCCAGATTTCAAAGTATCCCTGCTGCAGGGCACTAAACTGCCATCTTGCCTGAGCTGGTCTTAAAGAGGACCTTTCATGGATTTTTTTTTGTTTAAATAAATACCTTTCCTTGCTGTTGCTGCCACCCTGGCTTTTTTTTCAAATATCGCTCATACGCCCCGCTGAGACGCCAGGGTTTCTCAATGGGCATCTCCTTCTCCCTGGCTGTGCCGCGATCCAATTACAGTGGAGAGCGTCACAGCCAGGGAGAAGGTGAGATTTTTTTTTCTCCCTGGCTGTGACGCTCTCCGCTTTGATTGGATCGCAGCACAGCCAGGGAGAAGGAGACGCCCATTGAGAAACCCTGTCGTCTCCTCCACCCTGCACCGATGCTCAGTATTGACATACTGAGCGGGGGTACAGCGGGGTGTAGGACCGATATTTGAAAAAACAGGCAGGGTGGCCGTACCCGGTAAGGAAAGGTATTTAATTAAGCTAAAAAAAATCCATGAAAGGTCCTCTTTAACAGCATTTAGAAAGCATTAAGGAAATTACTTTACGGCAGCCACATGGTCCATAGACATAATGGTGAGGAGTAGGCCTTATTGACTCCTATGGAAGAGTTTTCTAGGCAGGTTCTGTGACCTGTGCAGAGGTCATTGTACAAGGAAAGAACAGATAAGCTCTGACAATCACCTACCGTGAATGGTGGATCCTGTCTTATCTGTACACAGAGGTGATATCATTTCAGGCAGGATTAGAATACAGATAAGCAGGTAAGGTTAGTTTCACACTAACGTTAACACGATTCTCAGCATGTTTGCCAGGTTGCGGCCTGGATCTCCGCTGGTCCCTATTATAGTAAATGCAGCTGATAGGTGTCAGGTAGAATCCTGCAGTGCTGGAACAGCCTGACAGAGATGTCTGGATCTGGCACTGCCGGGCACTTCCTGAAACCCGCCAGTCCCATTCACCATAAACATGGTGAGAACTGGCTGAACAAAAAACGATGTGCGCATCATGCATTGGGATCTATGAGAGAAGCAATCTCATGATTGCTTGTTATAGTTTCCTATGGAAGCTATAAAAAAAAGGTGTAAAAACCAAACGATAAAAAAATATATATACAGTACAGACCAAAAGTTTGGACACACTTTCTCATTCAAAGAGTTTTCTTTATTTTCATGACTATGAAAATTGTAGATTCACACTGAAGGCATCAAAACTATGAATTAACACATGTGGAATTATATACATAACAAAAAAGTGTGAAACAACTGAAAATATGTCATATTCTAGGTTCTTCAAAGTAGCCACCTTTTGCTTTGATTACTGCTTTGCACACTCTTGGCATTCTCTTGATGAGCTTCAAGAGGTAGTCACCTGAAATCGTCTGCCAACAGTCTTGAAGGAGTTCCCAGAGATGCTTAGCACTTGTTCGCCCGTTTGCCTTCACTCTGAGGTCCAGCTCACCCCAAACCATCTCGATTGGGTTCAGGTCCGGTGACTGTGGAGGCCAGGTGATCTGGCGCAGCACCCCATCACTCTTCTTCATGGTCAAATAGCCCTTACAAAGCCTGGAGGTGTGTTTGGGGTCATTGTCCTGTTAAAAAATAAATGATGGTCCAACTAAACGCAAACCGGATGGAATAGCATGCTGCTGCAAGATGCTGTGGTAGCCATGCTGGTTCAATATGCCTTCAATTTTGAATAAATCCCCAACAGTGTCACCAGCAAAGCACCCCCACACCATCACACCTCCTCCTCCATGCTTCACGGTGGGAACCAGGCATGTAGAGTCCATCCATTCACCTTTTCTGCGTCGCACACAGACACGGTGGTTGGAACCAAAGATCTCAAATTTTGACTCATCAGACCAAAGCACAGATTTCCACTGGTCTAATATCCATTACTTGTGTTCTTTAGCCCAAACAAGTCTCTTCTGCTTGTTGCTTGTCCTTAGCAGTGGTTTCCTAGCAGATATTCTACCATGAAGGCCTGATTCACACAGTCTCCTCTTAACAGTTGTTCTAGAGATGTGTCTGCTGCTAGAACTCTGTGTGGCATTGACCTGGTCTCTAATCTGATCTCCTGTTAACCTGCGATTTCTGAGGCTGGTGACTCGGATGAACTTATCCTCCGTAGCAGAGGTGACTCTTGGTCTTCCTTTCCTGGGGCGGTCCGCATGTGAGCCAGTTTCTTTGTAGAGCTTGATGGTTTTTGTGACTGCACTTGGGGACACTTTCAAAGTTTTCCCAATTTTTTGGACTGACTGACCTTAATTTCTTAAAGTAATGATGGCCACTCGTTTTTCTTTACTTAGCTGCTTTTTTCTTGCCATAATACAAATTCTAACAGTCTATTCAGTAGGACTATCAGCTGTGTATCCACCTGACTTCTCCACAACGCAACTGATGGTCCCAACCCCATTTATAATGCAAGAAATCCCACTTATTAAACCTGACAGGGCACACCTGTGAAGTGAAAACCATTTCAGGTGACTACCTCTTGAAGCTCATCAAGAGAATGCCAAGAGTGTGCAAAGCAGTAATCAAAGCAAAAGGTGGCTACTTTGAAGAACCTAGAATATGACATATTTTCAGTTGTTTCACACTTTTTTGTTATGTATATAATTCCACATGTGTTAATTCATAGTTTTGATGCCTTCAGTGTGAATCTACAATTTTCATAGTCATGAAAATAAAGAAAACTCTTTGAATGAGAAGGTGTGTCCAAACTTTTGGTCTGTACTGCTTTAACCAAAATCAAAATACATAAACAATAAAAAAAATAAACATTATGGGCATTGATACGTTATCAAAGTCATACACATCCCAAAATGGTATCAATAAAAAGTACAGTTCACCCTGCTCGGCACACATAACTAAAATGTTATAGGGGTCAAAATATATGAGAATTAAAACGTAAGAAAAACTATACATACCGGTATGTGGTATTGCCGTAATCATAATAACCCGGAGAATGAAAGTAACAGGTCAGTTTACCACTTAGGGAATGCCATAAAAATAAAACCAATAAAACTTTGCGGAATAGCATTTTTTTTAAAACCAATTTTACCCCATTTGAAATGTTTTTCCAGATCTCCACTACATCGTATCCAATAATAAATGATGGCATTAGTCCCGCAAAAAACAATCCTTCATACGGCTATGTGAAGGGGTAAAAAAAAAAGTTATGGCACGGAAAGGCAGTGAGTGAAAAATGAAAACGAAAAAATAATAATAAAAACTTCGGGGCTGAAAGGGTTAAGAAGGACATTCTACAGCACTTGATATGCAAAGTCAAACTGATAGCTTAGTGCAACATTTGGAACTTCGGTCCCTTGGAAATAGCATTTATAATCTAGAAAATATTCTAGGGCATCAAATCAAGAGGAACTGGTGCCATGTGATGTAGATAAAATGAAACCAACAGCACTTGCATCAGTGTCTGCACAGAGAAGCTGTTAAACTGATACAAACAGGAAGGGGACTAGGAAAGTTCAGTGATCAAATCAAGACAAGGTCAAACACTGATGTGTGTCTCATAGACATTGGCATCAAAAGGTTTTATGTGGTTGGTTGCCAGAAGACTTGGAGGAACAAATGACCGAAATGAATTGTCACCGATTTTTGGAAGTCAGGTATTTTTCACTCTACACACTACAAATTATTTTTATACATTGAGCATACAGGCACATTATAGAGAATATTAAAAGAAGAAGAAATAAGGCTACTTTCACACTGGCGTTTTGGCTTTCCGTTTGTCAGATCCGTTCAGGGCTCTCACAAGCGGTCAAAAACGGATCAGTTTTGCCCTTAATGCATTCTGAATGGATATGAATCCGCTCAGAATGCATCCGTTTGCCTAGGTTTAGTCACCATTCCGCTCTGGAGGCGGACACCAAAACGCTGCATGCAGCGTTTTGCTGTCCGTCTGCCGAAACTGAGCCAAACGGATCCGTTCTGACACACAATGTAAGTCAATGGGGACGGATCCGTTTTCTATGGATTCGTACTCTATTGACTTTCAATGGTGTTCAAGATGGATCCATCTTGACTATGTTAAAGATAATACAAACAGACCCGGTCTGAACGGATGCAGACGGTTGTATTATCTGAACGGATCCGTCTGTGCAGATCCATGACGGATCCGCACCAAACACGAGTGTGAAAGTAGCCTAAAATTGCATGAGTTCCTCAAATAGATACTTAAAGAGGACCTGTGGCCTCTCCTGACATGTTTGTTTTAGTAACTACTTGCATTCCCTGTGAAGTAAAAATTCTGGAGCATCTTTTCATATAACTCTATGTTGTGCCATTCCTCTATTATCTGTACTAGAAGTTTATAAATAAGTTGCCAACAGTCTGCAGTCAAGGTCTATCCAAGTGCTACCAGTTAGGGGCATGTCCATGCACCCCCAACTGACATTGGCAGTACTGATTGGATACTGCCCCCCCCCCCCCCCCCAACTGGTAACACTTGGATGGACCTTGATAGTAGACTGCTGGCAACTCATCCAAAAACCTACAAGTAGGAATAATAGAGGAACGGCACAACATAGAGTTATTTGAAAAGTTGCTCCAGAATAATTACAAGGGGAATGTAAGTAGAGGGTGGACCAAAAGTATGGAGACACCTAAATAGATGGAAAATGGTGGATGGCACAGATTTGCTGCCTTCCCCTTACCAACATGCCACACACAGGATGTCATTCCCAACCACTGTTTTCCATTTATTCAGGTATCTCCATACTTTTGGACCGCTCTGTAGTTACTAAAACAGACATGTCCAGAGAGGTGACAGGTCCTCTTCAAGGGAACGCTAGGCCTCAGAATCAAGCTTACACTTTTAATCAATAGTAAGAAAATAGGCTCCAGTTCAACGATATCGGATGCAACTTGTTTATTTTGTTCAGTGTAGATTGCTGCGGCGGGGTAACGTTTCAGCAACTATGTGCCTTCATCAGACTAAGGCCTCATGCACACGACCGTTGTGTGCATCCGCGGCCGTTGTTCCGTTTTCCGTTTTTTTCCACGGACCCATTGACTTTCAGTAGGTCCGTGGAAAAATCTGAAAATGTTTCCAGTCCGTGAAAAAAATATGACCTGTCCTATTTTTTTCACGGCCAACGGTTCACGGACCCATTCAAGTGAATGGGTCAGTGAAAAATTACGGATGCACACAAGATTGTCATCCGCATCCGTGATCCGTGTCCGTTTTTTCCTATCATTTCAAAGGCAAACTTGACTTAGATTTTTTTTTTCATTTTTCATGTCTGTGGATCCTCCAAAAATCAAGGAAAACCCACAGAAGAAAAAACGGACACGGATCACGGAACAACGGAAACCGTTTTTGCAGACCGCAAAAAAAAACGTCCATGTGCATGAGGCCTAATGCCGCTGTAGAAGAAAGCCACGAGGAGGTGGGCGCAGTGAAGAAGATAACATGCGGATATACCGCTAGAGTATAGGAGGTATATCCACATGCTATCTTCTTCACTGCTCCCACCTCCTCGTGGCTTTCTTCTACAGCGGCATTAGTCTGATGAAGGCACATAGTTGCCGAAACGTTACCCCGCCGCAGCAATCTACACTGAACAAAATAAACAAGTTGCATCCGATATCGTTGAACTGGAGTCTTTGTATTTATTGATGTGAAGGGGTGGGAACCCTACTCCAGCAAAATACCCACTGAGTGCTACAAGGTCTCTGCTCGTGATAGTAAGAAAATAGGGGGAGATTACAACATTTTATACTCAAGTTTTTTTACGTAAAAAAAAAGCCTTCGGTTTTTACATGCCATTTTTGTGCAAAAATGTGCAACCTTTTTTGAGATTTTTTGCCACTCTCGCCCAAGTCGTTGGGAAAGCACAAGCTCTTATTCAGCTTTCTAATCAGAAATATTAAAAAGTTACAGGTTGCAGAATATGGCTAGCCAAAGAAAAAAAATAATTTACGTATTTTTTTTAAAGTACTGAAGCGTAATAGAAACTATATAAATTTGCACTGACCCACAGAATAAAGTCGCCATGTAGTTTTTAGGGCATTGTGAACACTGTAAAACACACTTAAAAACCATGACAGAAAGACATTTTTTTAATTTCGTCCCACAAAGAATTTGTTCTAATTTTCAGATACTAGATAAGGTAAATTAAATGATGCCATTAAAAAAAATACAACTTGTCCCACAAAAAATAAGCTTGTATCTGGCTATGGAAACAGAAATGGCAAAAAATGATGGTTCTTGAAAGGTGTGGAGGGAAAAACAAAAACGTGCCTGGTCCTCAAGGGGTTAAAATATTCTGCTGTCAGTAGTCTAGTTTTATATCTTTGAACTATTAAAAAAAGAAACCTCTGCAGACTTGTCAGGTCACCCAGTTGACTCCTGTTATCCAAATACTTGGCTGTCATGAGTCGACCATTTATACAGCTGTTTCAATAGACACCTCGGTAAAAGCATACCTGCTGTGTTGTGTATGTTTGTGATATCACACATATACTGTACATAGAGCAGACATATAGTGTAGAGCGTATACTCTTTGTGCATTGGTGTATATATGCTGTGGTGTATTACATTATTAATTCAGCACAGTATGATCGTATTATTTGAGCCTGTATTAAACTTACTGGTGTTATGAGCTCCTGAAGAGTTGTAGGAGGTGGCTAATATCCCTTAATAACTTTTATAAGGGAGTCCTCTGCACGCTCAATAGTGCCTGATATCTTCTGTTACCAGCGGTGTAGCTACCATGGAAGCAGGGGAAGTGGTTGCTGTGGGGCCCAAACCCATGAAGGGGTCTGGGAGGACAAATGGATTTATTTTCTGGGCCCAGGGAGCGGGGAGTATAGTCCTCCTGGTCCTAGCATTATTATTACTCACCGCTCCCTGTTCTTCTCCAGGCGCCTGCACTAAGTCCTGGCAACGCACAGCTTCAGGATGGGATGTATTGTGTGTAGTGCTGCACTGTGGCCTTATGCTGTGACGTCAGGTCACAGTGTACTGAACAGCAGAGGAGCCTGCATAAGGAGAAGAGTGGTATTTTTTTGGTCCAGTTTGAGGACTACATTAGGGGGACTAGGGGTGGGGTGCCCAATCAAAAATTGCTGTGGGGCCCAGTCAGTTCTAGTTTCACCACTGCCAGGTACTCATCAACTATAGTAGCTCTTTGTGGACATCAATCGTCAGCCATCAAGAGGTTAGGTGTTCATGATCCCAACAAAATTCCCCATATACCATGACAAGGAGTGAAGAGTGACCCCTACAGATAGGTGCTGTTTCTTATGCAGTATATGCTAAAATAAGACTGTTTATACCCTGCCTTGCTGTTACTGTAGGTGTAAACTGTGTTTAGTATGTTTTTTTTCTAATTCTTACAGGTCCTGAGCAGAAGACCAACTAGTGATATCTTAATATATGTATTTGAGTTTAATACTGTGTCTGTAAATTAGATTGACACTGTTGTCTTCAGCATGATAGTTCTGCTATGCTCTGGTATTTGGCTGTAACATTTCCAATATGGTGCTGTCGAGATATGACCCCAGATGCCATGATTGGTTGGAAGTTACACGGTAGATGGCCCTGAAGTGTGAGAACGTATGGGCATAGGGATGTCGTGTTCCTCACATCAGCCAAGTATAGGTCATATAAGAGGCTGTATTCAAAGGGAGAAGGACATATGCCCACCAAAAGGGAGAAGGACATATGCTCACCAAAAGGGAGAAGGACATATGCTCACCAATAGGGAGAAGGACATATGCCCAAGCAGTGTGACAATGCCCTTATATGTTACATGAAGGCAATGTTGAAGGTGATAAATACTGGCAACATCAGTATATATTTGGGAAGCCACATGCCACAACAGTTCTATGTAGAATACCAGTCACATGGAGATTGAAGGAGGAGGATGCTGCTTGCGTGCCCCAAGGCCAGTGATGGATAACCTTCGGCACTCCCGCTGTGGTGAAACTACGACTCCCTGATACAGGGGTATCAGTGGCTTCTTTAGAAAAACCTCTATTTAGACATGCTGTTTGATAGCAACACCACCTCCATAATAGTCTTGTTCAATAATCTTGGAGGGGTCATATCTTCCCCCAGACTACAAGGTACGTAGTCCGTAAACAGTGCATAGCCCACTATTTCTATGTCAAGCACAATGCATTTTGTACCTGGCTACATGGGTTCTTCTGTGGGTTGTGATCCACTGGATGCATATTTCAGGTCTCTAAGCATATGTCTATTCCTTCTTCTTATATTATGATCTGCAGATAAATTGCCTGGAAAAATGTTGCCCCTGCAAGGTCCTTGGGAAGTCCCCCTGTGGTACTCTGCCTGTGTCATTTACAAGATAAGGACAATTAAAGGGGTCGTGAAAGAATGTTTTTTTTTTTTTTTTTTCCAAACATGTAAAGGGAAGCTTACTTACCTGCTTGCCGGGGCTGGCTCCACGCGCCTTCTCCTCCCAGCATGTTGTGCGCTACTGGGCTTCCTCACTGAAAATTTCCAGTTTGAAACCACCTGCAGCCAATCACTGACTGGATCTCCTTGCATCATGACAAACCAGTGCCGGGAAGCAGGTTAGGCTACTTTCACACTAGCGTTCGGGTGTCCGCTTGTAAGCTCCGTTTGAAGGGGCTCACAAGCGGCCCGAACACTTCTGTCCAGCCCTAATGCATTCTGAGTGGATGCGGATCCGCTCAGAATGCATCAGTCTGGCAGCGTTCAGCCTCCACTCCGCTCAGCAGGCGGACACCTGAACGCTGCTTGCAGTGTTCAGGTGTCCGCCTGGCCGTGCGGAGGCAAGCGGATCCGTCCAGACTTACAATGTAAGTCAATGGGGACGGATCCGTTTGAAGATGACACAATATGGCTCAATCTTCAAACGGATCCGTCCCCCATTGACTTTCAATGTAAAGTCTGGACGGATCCGTTCAGGCTACTTTCACACTTAGAAATTTTTTAACAATATAATGCAGACGGATCCGTTCTGAACGGAGCCACCGTCTGCATTATATGAGCGGATCCGTCTCAGACGGATCCGCTGTGAACGCAAGTTTCAAAGTAGCCTTAGTAAGCTACCCTTTACAAGTACGGCCAGGGGTCTTGCTCTACTAACAACCATTCAGAACATGCTCTCTGTTCTGCAGTTTCGGAACATAGGATTATGGTCAGTATGTGCAATTTGCCTCAGTTTGGCTGCTGCCGCAAACTGGATTTGGTTGTTCAGAAGGGTACATGGAGAAATAGTAATGCAGGTTCAGTGTACAAAACATTTTGGCTTTTTCTAGAACTCACATAGAAGTGAATGGGTAGCGCACCACACAAGAGCGCCCACCGTTCCATTCACCTATATAGGAGTCCTGGAAATAGCCGAGCCAGCGTTTGGCTATTTTTGGCACTCTTGCAGAAGTGAATGGAGGGTGGCCATGCTTGTGCAGCACTCCCTTATTCAATTTGAATTTGAGGGCCCTATCTAGAGATAGATGCAGGCAGTGGCGTAGGGATCACCATAGCAACATAGCAGTGGCTATGGGGCCCTACGCCACTGGGGGCCCGTCCGGGCTGCCTTCTGTTGATTTTTTATTTTTATTTACACACACACTACACACAGGCAGCCAGGCCCGAGCCGTGGACTGCCCGCCCACTACACTAGACTAGTGTAGTGGGCGCGGCTCGGGCCTGGGTGGAGAGGAGTCAGGACTGGAGCAGGGCGCACGAGCAGCAGATGAGGTAGGCGGTAGAGGGGGCCGGAACGTGGGCGTACCTGAGGGACATAGGCGGAGCCAGGCACCAGCGCTGCAGGCCCGGCACCAGCGCAGGAATCCTAAGTTCCGGAATCCATTGTGGGCTGCAGGGCAGGCTAGGGGAGGGCCGAGGGCGGGCACAATTAGTGGGCGGTCCGTCCGTGGCCCAGGCCGGCTCGGGCCTGGCTGGGGAGGAGTCAGGAGCAGTCTCAGAGCAGGCGAGCAGCACAGATGAGGTAGGCAGTGGAGGGGGCCGGATCGGGGCGTACCTGAGTGGAGGGAGGAGGGACTGGAGCCAGCCAGCCACCAGGTTGGAGAAGCTGCAGAGGGAGGCGGACTCAGGCGGTGGAGGGGGCCGGGCCGGGGGTGTACCTGGAGTGGAGGGACTAGGGAGGGAGTGGTCCCGCCGGCCGCACTGCGCCAGTCAGATTCCCGCACTCTCACTGCCGGAAACCAGTCTGAGCAGCTCAGCAGTGTCTGACTGAGATTGACTGAGTGAGAGTGTCACAGTCTCAGTCTAGCACTGCTACTGCTGCCTGTGCCTGCCTGCGCTGTACTGGACCCATCCTCCTCTCTCTGCTCAGTGCTCCTGCCTCCTCCTCAACTTGTCTCCACTCCAGTCTCCAGTCCTTGCCACTCCAGTCTGTGACTGCTGTGACTAGTGTGCTCTAAATAAAAGTAAGTGAAAGAAAGTGAGAACTTATGATTTCTGAGATACTTGATCTGAATTCTGAAGTTAAAAAGAGCTACCTGCAAAGTGGGGCCCCCAAGAGAAGCAAGCGGCGCCCTCCTTGCAGGTCTGCAGGCAGCTCTTTTTAACTTAAGAATTCAGATCATCAGACTAATTCCAAATTTACAGCACACACCCCTGTAGTGTCCACCATCAGACAGGGGAGGGAAGAAACCCCAGAACTAGTGTGCCCCCCAACTTTTCTTCCCTTTTGATGGTGGACACTACAGGGGTGTGCTGTAATTAGTAAGTGAGAGTCTGATGATCTGAAGTTAAAAAGAGATGCCAGCAGTGATAAGGAGGGCGCCCCTTCCTTCTTTTAGGGGGAACACTCTAGTTCTAGGGTTTCTCCCCCCCCTTATATGACAGACTAAGGGTACTTTTACACTTGCGGCAGGACGGAACCGGCAGGCTGTTCAGCCTGTCGGATCCGTCCTGACGCTAGTTAGCTGGACCGCTGCTCCGTCCCCATTGACTATAATGGGGATGGGGGCGGAGCTCTGGCACAGCACGGCACTGCGCGGTGAGAGGCCACCGGACGAAAAAGTCGGACTTGCAGTACTTTTCGGCCGTCAGCCTTTCACCGCACACTGCCGTGCTGCACCGGAGCTCCGTCCCCGTTCCCATTATAGTCAATGGGGATGGAGTGACGGCAAGGCGAAATAGCGGCAGGACGGATCCAACAGGCTGAACAGCCAGTCGGAACCGTCCTGCCGCAAGTGTGAAACTACTTGCAAGTGTGAAACTGCTCATGGCGGTGGGAGATCTAGGATGTGTGTTTGGGTGGGAACTCTGGAAGGGGTGGTGGGAGCATGTGATAGATATGTGGGGGCTGGGGGGGCCCATACATTTTATTTGCTATGGGGCCCATGCATTTCTAGCTACGCCCCTAGATGCAGGTCCCAGAGTTGGGACCAGACATTGGTGACATATCTTAGAAAAGTCCAAGATGGTCCAATCCCTTTAAAGAGCGGAAGGAGCTGTGCAGATTGATATCTAGTTGTGTGGGAAAAGATTCAGTATACGTTTTTTGCTCTCTCTTTATAGTCCAGTGGGCGGTCTTATCCGTGATTGACAGCTGTATCTTTATATATGTAATGCTGCCAATTATTCAGTGAGACTTCCCACTGGATTTAGACGCATAGAAAGATTATAGAAAGTTGTACTGAATCTTTTCTGTATCAATGTGCTCATCTTCTCCTGCTCTATAACATGCAGCTGGTAGATTAGATAGCACTTTCATTGTGATGGTTCCTCTTTAACATTGATATAACAAAATGAAATACTTGTGATTTTTGTAAATGTTCCTTTGATAACTTTTAAGCACGTGGATTTGCTGTTTACACCTATTTCACTTCCCACAGAAAAGCTACAAGCAACATTGCAAAATACATTGTACGTGATGTCTAGTAAATTGATGTGCCCATTACTCAAACACAGTAAACAAAAGCGGTCTACCAAAACATGTTGCGTATGGCAGCGTCTTCCATGCATTTACCCTCCCCCAGTAATATCCAGTCACTTCCCAAGCTACTGAGACCTCCTGGAAAATGTGACCGTCCCTGTGCGTGGATGTCTATAAATAGAAGGTGGGCAGCACATGCCATGAGTGACAGCTGCTGCTGGGGATTTGGCCAGTGGGTAGGAAAGAATCAGTTCAGGGCTGAGGTTCAGCAAACATACAATATTTACCTGCTTCCTCTGGAATACCTCTGCTCATCTTGTCTGAAGAGCTGATGCTCTAATCTCTGCACGGTAAGTTCTGCTTTGGGTTTCTGGGCTACTATTGAAGCAGATAAGTTACAGTTTATTTTAGTCAAGATGTTTTGCTCTTATCTGCGGTTTTACTAACGGGTTAAAATATTGAGAAACTTTTGAAGGCTTTTGATATAGTCTTAGAGGTCCTTCTTCATGTTCCTTGACTGTTTACATTGTTAGATATGGGTTTCCAAAAAGTTGCAAAGGAATATACACCCAGCTAGGCTGATAATAGTCAAGTTTCATCTTACTCCCATGTATTAGTTCACTGTGGCATACTCAGATTACTTCGAAGTACCTATGAAATGATTTACCTCTGTAGATAAATTGTCTGATTTATACAATTATCCGTTAGTTTACTTGTAATTGCCTTATTAAAATGTTAATACCTATTTTTAGCCTCTTGAATATAGGAAAGCAGTTACTTTTATCCTGTCCCTTTAAGGACACCCTCCTGTTATCTTAGTTGAAAGAGATTGTGATAGCAAACAGGGGCTGGAGAAGCACAGGCATGAGAAACTCTAAGATAGATAGAAATAGGAATATGGTGAGTCTAGGTTTCTGAAGAGAATAAAAATGCAGTATCGCCTATAAAATTCAGTGCATATCTCTAGTATTAAATGTTCTGAAGGAAATATAGAGGCTGGTGTATGAAAAGTGTACAGGTATGCACAAAGATGTCTCCTAGGCTTTAGGGTTCAGGTTCCTATAAGATGGTAGTAATGATGAGCGAACTTGTGTCTTCAAGTTCGGCGTACAAGGTTCGGCTTCGGATTATCTAAGAATTTCGTTATGGACTCCGCCATCACGGACCATAACTCATGGACAGTTGTAGCGGATTCCAGATAACGGAATTCTTAGATAACCCGAACCTTGTACGCCAAACTTGAAGACACACGTTTGCTCATCACTAGACGGTAGCTATTTTCTTTCTTAAGTTTTTCCATGCTTCAAAATGTTGGCTAAACTTTTATAAATGCGACATAATAGTAATTTTCAAAAGGTTCTTAGTTTTGTCAGGAATCTCCTGGAACAGCATATCATAGCCCGATATTATATATGACCCTAATCACATGGGAGAAAATAATTTCAATTTGCCGGCTATTATGTCTGGTACTGAAATGCTTATGTGCATATATGGCGTCATTTATCAAACTGGTGTAAAGTAGAACTGACTTAGTTGTCCATAGCAACCAATCAGATTCCACCTTTCATTTGTGACAGCTCCTTTGGTCGCAAGACTTTATCCATACTCTGTAATTTTGTATTGGTTATTTACTTATATTGCAGGTTTGATATTGATCATTGAGAGATACTGCACTGCCCAATATATGGGCAAATATTGAGCACAGAAACCCATCAGGTCTCTCAGTAAGAGACAGGTCTGTATGAAGTAAATCTGATAAAAGTGTGAGCATTACATCATTGTAGAATGGTTTCTGAAATCTAATCCTAAAATTACATGTGATGCATTCTTGCTAGTCAGTAGACATCAGCTGATATGAGCTCAAGTGGTCTTATCATCAAATGTTTTCTATACATGGAACCATAGGTTGATAATGTGAGGGAAACTCCACGTGCTGAGGAAGTAAAAATTCCAGTGTTCATTGCTTATGAGAAGGTGTCAAGTCACTTAGGAGAGGAATTTGTAGTTCCCAGATTTTAAAAGAACCTACCGAAACGTAATTCCATCATTAAACGTCTTCTACAACGCTGGAATTCACTAATGATGATATCGGTGACCTGAGAAGAACGGTTGTAACTGTCTATCTATTAGCAGAATATACAGTTAGGTCCATATATATTTGGACAGAGACAACATTTTTCTAATTTTTGTTCTGTACATTACGAAAATGGATTAAAGCATTTTTTAAACTGAATGCCTTCATTTCAGGGGCTCAAAAGTAATTGGACAAATTAAATAATTATAAATAAAATGTTAGTTTCTAATACTTAGTTGAAAACCCTTTGTTGGCAATGACTGCCTGAAGTCTTGAACTCATGGACATCACCAGACGATGTGTTTCCTCCTTTTTAATGCTCTGCCAGGCTTTTACTGCAGCGGTTTTCAGTTGCTGTTTGTTTCTGGGCCTTTCTGTCTGAAGTTTAGTCTTTAACAAGTGAAATGCATGCTCTATTGGGTTCAGATCAGGTGACTGACTTGAACATTCAAGAATATTCCACTTCTTTGCTTTAATAAACTCCTGGGTTGCTTTGGCTTTATGTTTTGGGTCATTGTCCATCTGTATTATGAGACGCCGACCAATCAGTTTCGCTGCATTTGGTTGGATTTGAGCACACAGTATGTATCTGAAAATCCCAGAATTCATCCGGCTGCTTCTGTCCTGTGTCACATCATCAATAAACACTAGGGACCCAGTGCCACTGGCAGTGGCGTACACACAATCCATGGGGCCCCGGTGCGAAACTGATCTATGGGGCCCCCTCCCCGTCGCCCCCCCCCCCCCCAACCTGCCTCCTAGCCCCCCCCCCCACTACCTCCCCTACCAGTGGTGTAACTATAGTGTTATGGGCCACAGTGCAAACATTTTTTCAAAGAACCGGCAGATTTTTTTACTAAGGGCTCTTTCCGTGCGGCTAATCCGCGGCGTGACTGAGTGCCAAGCCCCATTCTAGACAGCAGAGACACGGAGCAGTGACATGATTGACTGTGATCTTTTTACTACAAAATCACGGTGACAACTTTATGTCTCTGTGATTTTGTAGTAAAGAGATCACAGAGAGGCACGGAGCATAATCAGTCATGTTAATGCTCTGTGTCTCTGCTGTCCGGAACGGGGCTTGGCTCTCATTTACGCAGCGGATTCCTCGCACGGGATCCGCTTGTGTTAAAGAGCCCTAAGCCCAATGCATGGCTACACTCACCTAGTCCTAATAAAATCTGGTCCTACCTCATCCAGGGTGTCGCTGGCGTCGGCGTGATGTCCGCTGGATCCAGAACAAGGTCCCTGTGGTGAGAAAAAAAGAATAATCACATAAGGAAGGGATGGTGACTGCCCCTGTGAAATCACCAGCTGGCCTGTAAGACTGAGCCATGCCAATGTGTAGCAGGGTAATCTAGGACATTTCCCCTAAGTGCAACCACACGGTACTAATGCCCACCTTGTGGCCCCTCACAGTAGTTATGCCCACCTTTGTTCCCGTCACAGTAATTATGCCCAGATATGTGCCCCCTCATAGTAGTTATGCCAAATATGTGTCCCCTTACAGTAGTAATGCCAGATTATGTGCCCCCTCACAGTATTAATGCCAGACTATGTGCCCCTCACCTAGTAATGCCAGATTATATGCCCCTTACAGTAGTAATGCCAGATTATGTGCCCCTCACAGTATTTATGCTCAGTTATGTGCCCCCTCAATATAAATATGCCCACATATGTGCCCCCTCAGAGTGGTTATGCCAGATTACGTGTCCTCTCACAGTAATAATGTCAGATTATGTGCCCCTTCACAGTATTTATGCCCGGTTATGTGCCCCCTCAAAGTAAATTTGCCCAGATATGTGTCCCCTCAGAGTGGTTATGCCAGATTATGTGCCCCTCACATTAGATATGCTCACATATGTGCCCCTCACATTGGTTATGCCAGATTAGGCTCCTTTCACGCTAGCGTTCGTCGGTCCGCTCGTGAGCTCCGTTTGAAGGAGCTCACGAGCGGACCCGAACGCCTCCGTCCAGCCCTGATGCAGTCTGAATGGAGCGGATCCGCTCAGACTGCATCAGTCTGGCGGCGTTCAGCCTCCGCTCCGCTCGCCTCCGCACGGCCAGGCGGACAGCTGAACGCTGCTTGCAGCGTTCAGCTGTCCGCCTGGCCGTGCGGAGGCGAGCGGATCCGTTCAGACTTACAATGTGTGTCAATGGGAACGGATCCGCTTGAAGATGAGCCCATATGGCTCAATCTTCAAGCGGATCCGTCCCCCATTGACTTTACATTGAAAGTCTGAACGGATCCGCTCAGGCTGCTTTCACACTTAGAATTTTTTCTAAGTTATTAATGCAGACGGATCCGTACTGAACGGAGCCTCCGTCTGCATTAATATGATCGGATCCGTTCAGAACGGATCCGATCGAACGCTAGTGTGAAAGTAGCCTTACATGCCCCGTCACAGTAGTTATGCCTTCATATGTGCCCCCTCATAGTTATGCCTTTATATGTGCCCCCTCACAGTAGTTATGCCATATTAGGTGCCCCCTCAAATTAGTTATGGCAGATTAGGTGCCCCTCAGTAGAGATGCCAACTTTTGTGCCCCCTCACTCTAGTTGTTCCCATCAATCCCCCCCCTCTGCCCCTCTGCCCCTCTGCCCCCTGCCCCTCTGCCCCCTGCCCCTCTGCCTCTCTGCCCCTTTGCCCCCCTGCCCCCCTGCCCCCAGTCTGCAGCATTAGAAAAAAAAATTCTTACATACTTACCTTCTTCCCTGATGAGAGTAGGCAGCTTGCCGGGTTTTTAGGTCTCCTCCCACAGTGACAGGCAGCAGCGCGATCTGGGGCCAGCAGGGGGAGCTCCTGAGCTCTGAAGATCAGTGAAGCAGGGAGCAGAGAGGTTTCCCTGCTTCACTATAGAAACGGAACTGCCGGCCGTGTGTGTGTGAGTGCGTGCCCCCCCCCCCCCCTCCCTTACTTGACCCTCCGGCCCCCCCACCCCCCATATTATACATGTAATGGTGGCATGGAGCGCTCTGATGGGGCCCGAAATTGCCACTGTACTTCATGCCGGGCCCCACCAGAGCGCTCCATTACATGTGAGTACAGCGGGAGCCCTGCCAGCGGCCTGGGGGGGGTCCACAGGCGGCCGGGCCCCCTGGAGTGCCGGGCCCGGTCGCAACTGCGACCCCTGCGACCCTGGTATGTACGCCACTGGCCACTGGCAGCCATGGATCCCCAAGCCATCACACTGCCTCAGCCGTGTTTGATCATGAGCTGTACCATGGCTTCACCTTACTTTTTTCTTTCCATCATTCTGGTAGAAGTTGATCTTGATTTCATCTGTCCAAAGAATGTTCTTCCAGAAGTGTGCTGTTTTTTTAAGATGCTTTTTTAGCAAAGTCCAATCTAGCCTTCTTATGCTTGAGGCTTATGAGTGGCTTGCACCGTGCAGTGAACCCTCTGTATTTACTTAGTATTTATTTAGATTTGGGTATTGATATGCCTATATCCTGGAGAGTGTTGTTCACTTGGTTGGCTGTTGTGAAGGGATTTCTCTTCCCCATGGTAATTATTCTGTGATCATCCACTATCCGTCTTCGAGGGGCGGCCAGGTGTTTTTGCATTGTTGAGGTGACCAGTGCTTTCCTTCTTTCTCAGGATGTACCAAACTGTAGATTTTGCCACTCCAAATAGTGTAGAAATTTCTCGGATGATTTTTTTTCTGTTTTCGCAGATGAAGGATGGCTTGTTTCACCTGCATGGAGAGCTTCTTTGACCGCATGTTTACTTCTCAGCAAAATCTTCAAAATGCAAGCACCACACTTCAAGTCAACTCCAGGCCTTTTATGTGCTTAATTGAGAATGAAATAATGAAGGCATTGCCCACACCTGCCCGTGAAACAGCCTTTGAGTCAATTGTCCAATTACTTTTGGTCCCTTAAAAACAAGATGCCTAGGAGCGGAAACTCCTAAACCCTTCATCCAATTTTATTGTGGATACCTCAAATGAAAGCTAAAAGTCTGGACTTTTGTCCATTATATAACTATAACTTGAATATGTTTTAGTAAACAGGTAATAAAAACAAAATTTGTGTCAGTGTCCAAAAATATGGACCTAACTGTATTACTCCTATGACACTTTGGGGGAAGTTCTATAGTTCACAAACAAACTGCCCTCTGTCGTGTCTTTGTAAGAGCCTGTAAAGATGAGCAAATGGGCATAGGTTTGCCCGGGAACGGATTGGCCATAGACCCTACAGGGAAATTTCCCAGTGGGCCGATGCCTTGGGAGGCCACCCAAGCCCTCTTCACGGCCGTCAGCCAGGTACATAATGATCTGATTCTCTCCTATGCACCTGGCCAGCAGGTGCCCTCCTGAATTCAACTGTATCGCCATTCTCAGTGGCGCAGATGGCAGTATTTTGTGCTGCACTGTGGTATTTGGTTCTGCTGGGGTGGTATACTGTTCTGCACTATGGTATTGCTGGCTCTGCCTACTTCTGTTCTCTCTGCCTACATATATTGGTCCTGCCTACTTGTGTTGTCCTAACTTGTGTGAGTTTGGATCCACCTGCAACATGGGGCCACTTTTAGTTTTTTTTCCCAGGGCTGCTTTAAGTTCCCTGTCCGCCCCTGGGTTTGCCATATGGCAGTATGACGTATGGCAGTACTCTGTTATGTTATAATTATGGAAAGAGGTTAAGAGCTCATCACCACAAATGTGCCTCCATATTACAGTACTACAACTAGATGTATATGGCTATGAAAAGCCACAATGAGAAACATTATTAAGATGAGGGGCAGACTAACTGATTGACCTAAATTTCAGTAGCAGTTCATATACCTAGTCTTATAGTATGGATTAAAACTATGAAAGAAAGAGTAATGAAAAACTATGAAAGAAAAAACATGCGAAAATGCCATAACCTAAATAAAAATGAAAACTGCATATGTTTGTGTCACTGCTAAGCAGCAGCAGATGTGGGCATTGGGGACAACACTGTGGCGGTCATTTATCAAACTGGTGTAAAGTAGAACTGGCTTAGTTGCCCATAACAACCAATCAGCTTCCAGCTTTTATTTTGGACAGCTCCTTTGGAAAATTAAAGGAGGAATCTGATTGGTTGCTATGGGCAAGTTTGATAAATGATCCCCTGTATCTGTACATTTATGTGCAGATCTGGCACTGAAGTACAGAAGAGGCTTATTTGTACTGTACATGCCTTTTGTAGCTTTGGTCCCAAGAACCACAAGAAAAAGATTGATGGTTGAGACCCAGGTAAACATTTTGGGGGAGATTTATAAAAACTGGTATATAGTAGAACTGGCTTAGTTGTCCATAGCAACCAATCAGATTCCACCTTTCATTTTCCAAAGGATCTCTGAAAAATGAAAGGTGGGATCTGATTTGTTGCTATGGGCAACTAAGCCAGTTTTCCTTCATACCAGTTTTGATAGAAGGGGAGCAACCAAGGGTGTAACAAATAACCACGGGCCCAGAGTAAAAAATAATAATAATTGGTGTGGGCCCCCAGTTTATCATGACTATTTCCTGGATTGTGCACATTGTGTGTGTATAGGGACAGTGCACACAGTGATGTTACCATATTCTACTCAGTGATGATACAATGCAGTAATTATACAGTGATGTCACACTACAGGCAGAAAGCATAGTACAGTAATAACATGTACCTGTTTCCTCCCTGCACAGTCAAAAACATATAATGATGTCATATGCATGTGTGATGCATACATGATGCACAATACAGGAATGACATAGTGATGTCACAACATGGGAATAATGCAAAAAGTGATGTCATAGAGAAGAGATAATGTACACAGCAGGGGTAACAGTGGGGCTCTATAGTAAAACCTAGACTTCTGCAGCATTCAGTATTTCATGACACCTTACATTACTTCATTACCAACTCCACGGCATGTTTGAAGGATTATGGGCCCCAACAACTGCTATTCCTACTACCCTGGTAGCCACGCCTGTAGCACTGGGTAATAAGTTGTCGCTGTATGATCAGTAAGGCCTCGTTCACAAAAATGATACTGATTGTGTCAGGGTGCGTTTAGTGAAACTCGCACCATTTCGCAAGCAAGTTCAGTTAGTTTTGTCTGCAATTGCGTTCAGTGTTTCAGTTTTTTGCGCAGGTGCAATCAATGATCACGCATGTGAAAAAAGTTGAAGGTTTACAAACAGCATCTCCTAGCAACCATCAGTGAAAAACGCATTGCATCAGTTTTTCACTAAAGCCCCATTCACTTCTATGGGGCCCGGGCTGCATGAAAAACGCAGAATGTAGAACATGCTGCAATTCTTACACAGAACTGATGTGTGAAAAAAAAAACGCTTATGTACACAGACCTATTCAAATGAACATGTCAGGATTCAGTGCAGGTGCTATGTGTCCACTTCACGGAAAACTCGGTCGTGTGAAAGGGGCAGATTTTTGTTTTTTATATAAATGCCACAGCAGTATAGCACATTTAATACCAACTGAAACCCTATTGTGATGTCATAAGATGCTATGTCACAGTTATCTGATGGAGACGCAGCTTTGATGTTACAGTAACGTATCTGGCAAAACATGGTTGTGGCACTGGAAAAAAAAAACTATTACAAATGTAGACATTGACAAATTTGACATAAGGCCAAATGGAAGGCAGGGTCAGCAATACCATAGAGTAAAATACCGTCCCATCAGAACCATATACCACAGTGCAGTTTCACAATATATTGCGAAAAAAAGTGGTCTGTCTGTGGTCCCCATCAATAGCTGCCATTTTCTGTCTTCCTCCAGTTGTCTCTGATTAAGATATGGAGCAGGTGACTTAGGAGGTGAGATGTGGGCCACAGCAGTTGAATTCAGGAGGACAAGTGTGGTCGCTGGCCGGGGACATGAGTACCTGATTCTCACAACGTTAATTACTGTTGAGAGCTCATTATGTACCCGGTCAGCGACAGAGAGGAGGGCTTGAGTGGCCCCCTGAGCCCCATGAGCATCGGCCCACTGGGAAATTTCCCTGTAAGACCTATGGCCAATCCGCCCCTGTGTCACGGAAGGTGTACAGGAAACTAGAAGACACAAAATGAATATCCGACTCACTGGATCCAAAACTAAGGAACAAAAGGGAGAGCCCTGCATCAGACCTGGCTCTCTCCCTGACTGCTCAGCCTATGCGAAAATCCCAATGGTAGATGATCGCATATCCTCGTACCTCAACTGTATAACACCTGAACACCCTATAATAGTGAGGGGACACGGCCACCGGCTCCCTACACTTGATACGGAGGGAGTCAGGGTCACCTGGGATCCAGCAAACAGAAAAACACAAATTAATGAACAAAACTTATCTGTAGAAGACTCAGAAGTAGGATCAGCATGCACACACTCCAGGAAGGAATATAAACCGCAAAGTGAAGCAGTCTGGGAAGGAATTTAAAGGGATGCAATCAGTGCAACTACATGACAGCTGAGAGAGGCTAACGAGATGAGAAAATGAAAGCAAAACAAAAAGAAGCTCAAGGAGGAGGTTCTGAAAGACATCTGTCAGAGCTTCTCAGATGTCTGGTGGTGACAGTACCCCTCCTTCTACGAGTGGACTCCGGACACTCAGAGCCCACCTTCTCAGGATGGGACCTATGGAAAGCCCTGATGAGACGAGTGGCCTTAATGTCCGTCACTGGACCCACATCCTCTCCTCAGGACCATAACCCTCCCAATGAACGAGGTACTGGAGAGAACCACGGACAACACGAGAATCCACAATCCTAGAGACCTGAAATTCAAGATTACCATCAACCACAATCGGAGGAGGAGGCAAAGACGAGGGTACAATGGGTTGGACATAAGGTTTTAATAAGGACTTATGAAAAACATTATGGATCTTCCAAATCTGAGGAAGATCAAGACGGTAGGGAACAGGATTGATGACGGACAAGATTTTGTAAGGCCCAATAAATTTAGGACCCAACTTCCAGGAGGGAACCTTCAATTTGATATTCTTAGTAGACAACCACACCAGATCACCAACATTCAGGTCCGGACCAGGCACACGTCTCTTATCCGCCACACGCTTATATCTCTCACTCATGCTCTTTAGATTATCCTGAATCTTTTGCCAAATAGATGACAACGACAAGGAGAATCTGTCCTCATCAGGTAAACCAGAAGACCCCTCTCCAGAGAATGTCCCAAACTGCGGATGAAACCCATATGCACCAAAAAATGGTGACTTATCAGAGGACTCCTGACGACGGTTATTTAAATCAAACTCAGCAAGGGACAAAAAAGAACACCAATCCTTCTGATTCTCCGCCACAAAACAGCGCAGATATGTCTCCAGATTCTGATTGACGCGCTCTGTCTGGCCATTCGACTGCGGGTGGAAAGCAGAAGAGAATGACAACCGAACCCCCAAGCGAGAACAGAAAGCTTTCCAGAATCTGGAAACAAACTGCGTGCCCCTATCAGAGACTATGTCTGAAGGAATACCATGCAATTTGACAATGTGATCAATAAATGCCTGCGCCAGCGTCTTAGCATTGGGCAAGCCAGGAAAAGGGATGAAATGCACCATTTTGCTAAAACGGTCCACCACCACCAGAATCACAGTCTTCCCCAAGGAACGAGGTAGGTCTGTAATGAAGTCCATGGACAGATGTGTCCAAGGTCGGAAAGAATGGGTAAGGGAAGGAGAGGACCTGATGGCCGTGAATGAGGGACTTTGGCACGAGCGCAGGTCTCGCAGGCTGCCACAAAACCCTCAACCGACTTACGAAGCGCCGACCACCAGAATCTCCGAGCGATGAGATCCACTGTGGCTCTTGCCCCCGAGTGCCCAGCAAGGACAGGATCGTGGTGTTCCTTAAAAATCTTGTGTCTTAAAGCGAGAGGCACAAACAACCTCCCAGGAGGACAAAGATCAGGAGCCTCTGACTGAGCTACCTGAACCTCTGCCTCCAATTCAGGATAAAGAGCAAAGACCACCACACCTTCAGCCAAAATGGGACCCGGGTCGTCAAAATTCCCACCTCCCGGAAAACAACGTGACAGGGCATCTGCCTTCACATTCTTAACCATAGGGTGGAACGTGACAACAAAATTAAACCTGGAAAAGAACAAAGACCATCGGGCCTGTCTCGGGTTCAGACGCTTGGCTGACTCCAAGTAGGCCAGATTCTTATGGTCAGTAAACACAGTAATAGGGTGTCTGGCTCCCTCTAGCCAATGGCACCATTCCTCAAAATCCAACTTGATGGCCAACAACTCCCTATCTCCCACATCGTAATTTCTCTCTGCGGAGGAGAGTTTCTTCGAGAAAAAGGCACACGGTCGCCATTTGGCAGGAGAGGAACCCTGAGACAAGACCGCACCCATACCCACCTCAGAAGCATCAACCTCAACTATGAAGGGTAGAGAAATATCAGGTTGTACCAAGATGGGAGCGGAAGCAAAACTCTCCTTGATATTAGAAAAGGCCTTACGCGCCTCTACTGACCAGGAAGAAAAATCTACCCCCTTTCTGGTCATATCAGTGAGTGGTTTAACAATAGAGGAATAATTCAAAATAAACTTCCTGTAATAATTGGCAAAGCCCAAAAAACGCATCAGCGCCTTCTGATTCTCAGGAAGCTCCCACTCAAGCACAGCGCGGACCTTCTCGGGGTCCATGCGAAAACCAGAAGCGGAGAGAAGAAACCCCAGAAATTGAATTTCTGGAACCGCAAACACACATTTTTCCAGTTTAGCGTACAATTTATTCTCCCGCAGGATGAGCAAGACCTGACGTAAGTGTTCCTTATGAGTTTTGAAATCAGGAGAAAAAATCAAAATGTCATCTAGATACACTAATACAAATTTCCCCATTAAATGATAAAAAATGCTGTTCACAAAATGCTGAAAGACGGCTGGAGCATTCATCAAACCAAAAGGCATAACCAAATTCTCAAAATAGCCCTCAGGGGTATTGAAGGCCGTCTTCCATTCGTCTCCTTCTTTGACCCTGACCAGGTTGTATGCCCCTCTTAGATCCAACTTGGAAAAAACTTTAGCCCCAACAATCTGGTTAAACAGGTCCGGGATCAAAGGAAGCGGATAAGGGTCACAAATTGTGATACTGTTCAGCTCCCTGAAATCCAGACATGGTCTTAAGGAACCATCTTTTTTCTTAACAAAGAAAAAACCAGCGGCAACAGGTGACTTCGAGGGTCGTATGTGTCCCTTTCTCAGACTCTCAGAGTTATAAGCACGCATATTGACCCTTTCAGGTTGGGAGAGATTGTATAAACGAGATTTAGGCAGCTTGGCGCCTGGGGTGAGATTAATAGGGCAATCGTACTCCCTGTGTGGGGGCAAGTCCTGAACACCACTCGAAATGACATTCGAAAATTCAGAGAGAAAAGATGGTACAGTCTTAGTAGAAACCTCAGAAACAGATGTCGTGAGGCAATTCTCTCTGCAAAAGTCACTCCACCCATTTATTTGCCTCGCTTGCTAATCAATGGTGGGGTTATGTTTAGTGAGCCAGGGTAGCCCCAACACAAGAGGAGTAGGCAACCCGCTAAGGACGAAACATGACCCATCCTCAACATGAGCATCACTCACAATCAAACGGATATTGTGAACTATGCCCTTTAACGATTTCTGAGAAAGTGGAGCGGAATCAATAGCAAAAACAGGCATATCCTTTCCCAAAGTGCATACCTGGAAACCATGAGTTATAGCAAATTGATTATCAATAAGATTGACAGCTGCTCCACTATCTACAAAAATCTCACAAAAAATGTTATTGCTCTCTAGCGCCACCCTGGCAGGTAGGACAAAACGGGAATTACAAGCAAATGGAAAACCTTCAATTTCCGCATCAACCTTGCCAATGGTAACTGATGGAACATTTTTAAAGGATTTTTTTCTTTTAGTTTCTTTATTACTCTCAAAAGACTGTCTGAATCTCCTAGAGCAGTGATGGTGAACCTTTTAGAGACCGAGTGCCCAAACTGCAACCAAATACCCACTTATTTATCGCAAAGTGCCAACACAGCAATTTAATCTGAATACCAACATAGTATATCTTCCATGTACTTTATCATTTAGCTATAATAGCTTAATAGCCTACATTTAGTGTGCTGCCTGTGCTGTTCATAGTGGGTCCTGTGCTGATAAATGGCAGGAAAAGTCTAAAGCATATTGGTACGCCATAGACTTTTTCCAAGCCGCTGGTGCCCACAGAGAGGGCTCTGAGTGCCGCCTCTGGCACCCGTGCCATAGGTTCGCCATCACTGTCCTAGAGGGACAAACATTTGCCAAATGATTTATACCCCCACAACAGAAACAAACCTTCCTATGAGGACTGAATCTTCCACTGTCAGAGGCAATCAAACCGAGCTGCATGGGCTCCTGCTCAGAAGGAATTGAGAGCGACTGAGACCCCTGTGCAGTGAATGAGACCGCCGCACTGTCCTGGGACTGAGTATGACAGGAAGGAGTGATCTCTCCTCTCTCTCTAAGACGCCTGTCAATACGAATGGACCGAGACATGGCAGAGTCCAAGGAGGTAGGTCTCTCATGAAAGGCAAATGCATCTTTCAATCCCTCTGAAAGACCATGGCAAAATTGACTTCGGAGTGCAGCATCATTCCAACCAGTATCAGCTGCCCATCTCCGAAATTCTGAGCAGTATATCTCTGCGGATTGTTTACCCTGACATAAAAGACGTAGTCTAAACTCAGCCAGTGCAATACGATCCGAATCATCATATATCTGACCCAGGGCTAAAAAGAATTCATCCACTGAACGGAGGGGCCGTGCCCCCACCGGCAGCGAAAAGGCCCAGGACTGAGCGTTATCCCTGAGCAGCGAGATGATGATCCCCACCCTCCGTTCCTCATCACCAGAGGAATGGGGAAGTAGGCGAAAAATGGAGTTTGCAAGCCTATCTAAAACGAACAAAATTCTCACTACCCCCGGAGAACGTATCCGGGAGCGAGATGTTAGGCTCAGAACAAACTCCATGAACGCAAGCTGAACCGGTCACCTGAAACTGGGAAAGAGTCTTACGGAGATCTGCTACCTCCAATGAAAGACCCTGCATGCGTTCAGTCAAAAGTAAAACCGGATCCATGCTTGAGACGGTTTTGGCGGTTTATAATGTCACGGAAGGTGTACAGGAAACTAGAAGACACAAAATGAATATCCGACTCACTGGATCCAAAACTAAGGAACAAAAGGGAGAGCCCTGCATCAGACCTGGCTCTCTCCCTGACTGCTCAGCCTATGCGAAAATCCCAATGGTAGATGATCGCATATCCTCGTACCTCAACTGTATAACACCTGAACACCCTATAATAGTGAGGGGACACGGCTACCGGCTCCCTACACTTGATACGGAGGGAGTCAGGGTCACCTGGGATCCAGCAAACAGAAAAACACAAATTAATGAACAAAACTTATCTGTAGAAGACTCAGAAGTAGGATCAGCATGCACACACTCCAGGAAGGAATATAAACCGCAAAGTGAAGCAGTCTGGGAAGGAATTTAAAGGGATGCAATCAGTGCAACTACATGACAGTTGAGAGAGGCTAACGAGATGAGAAAATGAAAGCAAAACAAAAGGAAGCTCAAGGAGGAGGTTCTGAAAGACATCTGTCAGAGCTTTTCAGATGTCTGGTGGTGACACCCTGGTTGTGATGTCACCAAACTTTCTGTCTCTGTCACTGAAACTTTTTGTCAAAACTTGGTTGTGATGTCATAGTAGCTTATCTCAAAGAAACAGCATGATGTCACAACAGTTACACAAGTTGCAATATTACAGCTTAGCAGCCAATCAGAGTTCAGTTTTCATTTTTATTGGTTGTTGTACACAATATTAACACAGAAGGCCCACTATTGTCTTTCTATTTTAGACCCGGAATGCAATTATCATAAAAGCATAGCTTATAATGAAATAGGAGACAGCAAGGAACGACAGAGCAGTATTATAACTTACACCCACATTGTTCCTGGAGCATACATTTAGAAGTGTTTGACAACTTTTTCTGGTGTTGGACTGCATTAGGATTGAATAAATCATCTTCACAAAATCTGTTTCTTCCTTTAAACATGAATCAAAATTTTCTTGATGGATTTGACCCTTCCAGACCCTTGATATGATTAAGTCTTGGAATGTGCCACCTCATGGACCATGCATTGATGAGTCATAGCTGTAACCTAGAGACCTTCAAAACAGTCTTTAAGGAACTCTTTACATGCCTTGATGGAAATATAGCCTTGCCGAAGCACAAGTGTGTCAGGAATAGAGCAGTCAGTGGTTTGGTCATTATGAGTCACTTATTTATTCACCTGTCACCTTCCCTTGCTACTGGCTACAGTATAACGGCCCATGGCCACATGTAACTATAGTACAATACACAAATTGTGAAGAACATTCAACAGTGTGTAATTGTGAACGATTGTGTAAGCTTTTCTCTAGATATAGTATTACATGTTGTAAAATTGTAATGTATCATGTCATTTTTTTTTTTTTGTAGGACCAAGTTTGTTTGGTCCCAAATAATCTGACTATTTTACTAATTATGTACATGTGGTAGTTAATGGTCTGAATTCTTCTTTCTTGTGCCATCAAAAAACATGTTGGGCAATCTAATCTTTTGTGACAAATAGTGTTATTTTAACACAATATTTTTTATAGTATTTTTTATTTTCTTTTTTTACTTTTTTTAGGTTTACTAAAGTATTTGAATGCCAGACTGGCAGGGTTTCTGGACCCGTAGGGGCAGTCCCTGTATGGCCTTCACTTACTGGAACTTTGCAAAAAGACATGTCGGAAACAATTTATCAGTTTGGGGTCAAGTATTTGGACTTCAAGCCTGAGAATGCGCAAGTGAATTTTACTCAAAAGCTTAACATGATGTACTTAGGATACGTTAACATGTCCAGTATGCCTGTTCCAGCGGCCTGATCCGGCACAAGTGGAGTCTGAAACCCGTCTGGAAAACGGCCTGATCACCGGCGGACCCCATTACTGTAGAATGCTCGAACAGCTTGCTGGATCAGCTGCCCCAGATTTCAACGTCCCCATAGTGCAAATGCAGTACCTCAGACCTGGCGGTATCTGCAATTGTGCTATGTAATGTTATTTATATTTTATATTGTAATGTTATATACATAAGAAATGGTTGGCATTAGGAATGGAACTTACCATCCTATTCCACCCCTCTTGGTGGGAGAGGGCTGGCCCTACTTTCTACCAGGATGGGAGCTCTAAAGAGTTCTAAAGAAAACTAGCTAGGCTAGTGAGGACATTTGCTCCCGCTCCAAGGGTCTTTAGAACCACAGAATCAGTTCAACTGTGAGAAACACTTCTCCAGGGAGACTGAAGGTCCAGGACCATGGATGTTCTTTGCAGCTACAGCACCACAGTCATCGGAGTGACCAACAACTAAAGATTCACAGATCCTACTGGAGGTGAGGGGAGAACATGTTAAAACAACCCTCACCATAGCACGGCTTGGGCAAGCCCAAAAGCCTGTATTTATTCAAGAGGACACCTATAGCTATAGCTGCTAGATCATACCCATAGCAAAGTGAAATCAGAAGAGAGAAGGAGTGCTATTGTCTGCCATCTTGCCTGCCACCATACCTCGTCAGCTAGGGAGAGAGACAAGGCACCAAGTACAGGCAACAGATATACTGTAACTCATGCTTTGCACTCAGTAAAGAATAACGTTTGATGTCCTTCTACATCTTCCTGATTCTTTCACAACACAACATCTCATGACGGCCACTACCACTACCATCCTCTGCACCAGCTCCTCATGGGGCTATCTGCATAAAGGAACCATTAAAAACTAATTTATTGCTAGTACATCTCAATTCCAGCCGATGTTCTGCTGACAGATTTGCATAATGAGGGCACATTGGAATTTGAATTCTGCCCAGCTTTACATCTGGACTACTGGAATGCATCTCCTTGCACAGGATTTGAGTTAGTAAGAATATATTAAAAACTTTTAATGCAGTTCCCCTAATTTTTTACATAGGGTCGACAGTGGTGAACTATGCTCCATTAAAAGCTGACCATAGACTGACTCAAAAGCACAAAAAAAGCATTTGCATTAGGCCTCATCCACATTTCCATGTCAGTGACATGTCTGTGAGAAAAAAAGCGTACGTGTTTCATCCGTGAAGATGAAAATCCACTATTTTACAGATCTGCACGTGTGAAATTCAAGTTTAATATATACAGCTTTCATATTCTGTTACTAAAAAAACACACTTTTTGGGCAATATACAACATCTGGATTAGTCAGTGTGGAATTTAAGCAAGAAATACAGCCATAATTTTCTGGGTTTTTAAAAACACACTTTTTTGCCAAAATACCCAATTTTACAGCCCTTGCAGCATCAGCATGTGTGAAATTCAAGGGTTATATACTGCTGTCATATTCAGTTATTAAACATACACCCAGTTTGGGCAAAAATCTTAAATTGCGGCCTGGTCTGGATCAGTATGTGTGAGATACACCCTTTACATACTGTGGTTCTATTCAGTTATTTGAAATACAGCCATTTTGGGCAAACAAATTTAATTGCGGCCTAGTCTGGATCAGTCGGTGTGTGAGATACACCATTTATATACTGTCGTTATATTCTGCTATTAATAAAACACCCTTTTTTGGGCAAAATACACAATTTTTATGCCATTGCAGCATCAGCACGTTTGAAATTCAAGGGTTATATACTGCCGTCATATTCAGTCATTAAACAAACACCCATTTTGAGCAAAAAAGTTTATTTTGCAGCCTTTGCTGGATATGTCATTGTGAGATACACCCTTTACATACTGTGGTTCTATTCAGTTATTAAACAAACACCCATTTTGGGCAAAAAAATGTAATTGCAGCCTAGTCTGGATCAGGGCGTGTGAGATACACCCTTTACATACTGTTGTTCTATTCTGCTATTAATTAAACACCCATTTAGGGCAAGATCCTAAATTTGAGAAATATGAGGAGAGCGTCAAATAAGAGACGTGGCCCAGGTCGTGGTGCTGCTGGTGGAGCTCCTGATTGAGGGAGAGGACGTGGTCGATCTGTGCCAGCTACATGCACAAGTGAAACCCCTTCCTGAGGTGCGGGTAAGCGACAGAACCTGCAGCTGTATTTGGTCGGCCTAATGAGGCTCTACGAATGGTGAGGCCTGAACAAGTACAGGCGATAGTAGATTGGGTTGCTGACAGTGCCTCCAGTTCCTTCACATTGTCTCCCACCCACTCTCCTGCTGAAACATCAGAGTTGGCACCTGCAGCCGATGTCCATCAGTCTTTCACCTCACCCCCTTGCAAATCAGCCAAGCAGTCTGAGCCCCAAGTCATGCAGCAGTCTCTTCTGCTTTTTGATGACTTTGTTAGCAGGGTTTCCCAGGGCCATCCACCTATCCCTGCCCCAGAAGTGAAAGAGATTGAGTGCACCGATGCCCAACCACTTATGTTTCAAGATGAGTACATGGGAGGACCATCGCAGCACATCTCGGATGATGACAAAACACAGGTGCCAACTGCTGGGGCTTTCGAAAGTGTGCAGACCGACAAGGAGGGCAGGGGTGAAGACTGGGTGGAAGATGATGTGGAGGACGATAAGGTCATCGACCCCACATGGAATCAAGGTCATGCGAGTGACCTGTGTAGTTCGGAGGAAGAGGCGGTGGTCGCACAGAGCCACCAGCACAGCAGAAGAGGGAGCAGGGTGCAAAAGCGGAGCGGCCATCCCCTAGACAGTATGCCTGCTACTGCCCACCGCAGCAAGGGACCGAGCACACCAAAGCCAGCTCCAAGGAGTTCCCTGGCGTGGCAGTTCTTCAGACAATGTGCTGACGACAAGACACGAGTGTGCAATCAGAGCCTGAAGCGAGGCCTAAACGTTCTCAACCTGAGCACAACCTGCATGACCAGGCATCTAAGTACTAAGCACGAGTTGCAGTGGAGTGGACACCTCAAAAACCAAGAAAGGTCTCTGGCTCCTCCTGCTTCCTCTTCTGCTGCAGTCTCGGCCTCTTCATCCACCTCTGGAGTGACAGTGCACCTGCAAACAGAGGATCTGCCAGCAACACCACCACCTGGGTCACCAAGCATCTCCACAATGTCCCACGGAATCGTTCAGCTCTCCATCTTCCAAACACTGTAGAGGAAGACGAAGTACCCCCCTACCCACCCGCGATCCCTAGCCCTGAATGCCAGCATTTCTAAATTACTGGGCTTTGAAATGCTGTCATTCCGTCTGGTGGAGACGGATAGTTTCAAAGGCCTTATGGCGGTGGCTGTTCCACAGTACGTTGTGCCCAGCCACCACTACTTTTCCAGGCGAGCCACCCCTTCCCTGCACAACCAAGTGGGGGATAAAATCAGGTGTGCACTACGCAACGCCATCTGTTGCAAGGTGCACCTCACTACGGATACGTGGACCAGTAAGCACGGTCAGGGACGTTATATCTCCATAACGGCACACTGGGTAAAAGCAGTGGTGACTGGGCCTGAGGCGGATAGCAGTTTGGCGAATGTCCTTCCACCACCGAGGATTTCAGGGTGCTTCAGTTTGCCTCCTGTTGCTTCCTCCACCTACTCCGCTTCCTCATCCTCTACCGGCTCCTCATCCGGTCAGCGCAACACCTTCACCACCAACTTCAGCACAGCCAGGGGTAAACGACAGCAGGCAGTTTTAAAACTTATCTGTTTGGGGGTCAAACCCCACACCATGCAAGAGCTGTGGACGGGCCTTGAATAACAAACCGATGAGTGGTTGGTGCCAGTGAGCCTCAAGCCCGGCCTGGTAGTGTGCGATAATGGCCGAAATATCGTAGCAGCACTGGGACTAGCCGGTTTGACGCACATCCCTCGCCTGGCGCATGTGCTGAATTTGGTGGTGTAGAGATTCCTTAAAAATTACCCCAATTTGTCAGAGATGCTACATAAAGTGCGGGCCATTTGTGCGTGCTTTTGGCGTTCTCACCCTGCTGCTGCTCGCCTGTCAGCGCTGCAGTGTAACTTCGGCCTTCCCGCTCACCGCCTCATATGTGTCATGGTCTTACCTTCTTGCTGTTCTCCTTCATTTGACATGTGCTGGCGGCCATCTTGGTTTCTGGGTTTCTTGTAGCCTCCCACCCTGCGGCTTCTCCTTCCCACTGGGAGGAGCTGGATGCCTAGCTCATATATATAGGAGGTCTGTGGCTTCAGTTCCTTGCTTGGTCCTCCTGTGTTCACATGCTTCTAAGACTGCTGCTGCTTCTGGTTCCTGATCCTGGCTTCGTCTGACTACCCTGCTGGTTCCTGATCCAGGCTTCGTCTGACTACCCTGTTGGTTCCTGATCCAGGCTTCGTCTGACTACCCTTCCGGTTCCTGACCTCTGGCTTCGCAAGACCCTGCTTCGGTTTAGCCATCCGTTTGGACTTTTGCCTTACAGCTTGATTTTCAATAAAGCCCTCTTATTTCCACTTACCTCTTGTTGTACGTCTGGTTCATGGTTCCTTGACAATATGCGACGTGCCCACAAGGTGGAACTCCACCTTGGACATGCTGGCCAGACTGTGTGAGCAGCAGCAGGCGATAGTGGAGTTTCAGCTGCAGCACGCACGGGTGAGTCGCTTGGTGGAACAGCACCACTTCACCACCAATGACTGGGCCTCCATGCGAGACCAGTGTTCCTTGTTGCGCTGTTTCGAGTACTCCACCAACATGGCCAGTGCTGATAATGCCGTTCTCAGCGTAACTATCCCACTTCTATGCCTCCTTGAAAAAAACACTGCTGCCGATGATGGAAGAGGATGTGGCACAGGAGGAGGAGGAGGAAGAGGGATTCACAAGTGGCTCCGAGGGTGGGTTCCTGCACCCACAAACGCCAGGTACACAATTGTCCAGCCAGGGCACAGTTCTGGAGGATGACGAGGTGGAGGATGAGAAGGAGGAGATGGAGGAGGAGGTACCATGTTCACATCAGGGTGGCACCCGGACCAGCTCATGGCCATCACTGGTGCGTGGCTGGGGGGATACAGAGGACACAGACGATACACCTCATACAGAGGACAGATTTTAGTTGCCTCTGGGCAGCCTGGCGATTACATGCTGCAGTGTCTCCGCAACGACTGCCGAGTTGCCCACATTCTAACTTGTGCTGATTACTGGGTGGCCACACTGCTGGATCCCTGTTACAAGGACCAAGTACCGTCCTTAATTCAGTCACTGGAGCGTGATCGCAAGATGCGCATGTACAAGCGCACGCTGGTAGACGCGCTGCTGGTGGCATTCCTACCTGACAGCGGGGGCACAGTGGAAGCACAAGGCGAAGGCAAAGGAAGAGGTCGCCAATGCAGCTGGGGCACCGCCAGCACCTCAGAAGGCAGGGTTAGCATGGCCGAAATGTGGAAAAGCTTTGTCAGCACGCCACAACAACCAGCACCACCAGCTGATATGGAACGTCTTAGCAGGAGGCAGCATTTCACCAACATGGTGGAGCAGTATGTGTGTACTGAATGACGGGTCTGCCCCCTTCAACTTCTGGGTCTCCAAATTGGGCACATGGCCTGAGCTTGCCCTTTACGCCTTGGAGGTGCTGGCCTGCCCTGCAGCCAGTGTATTATCTGAACATGTGTTTAGCACGACAGGGGGCATCATCACAGACAAGCGCAGCCGCCTGTCCACAGGCAATGTAGACAAGCTCACGTTCATTAAAATGAACCAGGCATGGATCACACAGGACTTGTTCGTACCTTGTGCAGAATAGACATGTATACCGGCCTTAACCAGCCATTCTTATACTGCAGCGCAATTGCTCATTCTTGTATTTTGGATATTTCACACTCTTTTGGGGTGTATCCTAATTAAAAAAATAAATAAAAATTAAAACAAAAAAACTGTGTTGGCTACCTCGTCCTCCTCCACCGCCGCTTCCACCTACCCCGCTACGTCCACCGCCTCCTCAAACTCCTACTCCATATGGAACTCCACCTCATAAATCAATTTTTTTTTATTATTTGTACAAAGTTTATTTTATTTTATGTCATTTCACTACTTTTTTGGGTGAGATTCACCAATTTTTGGGTGTGATGTACCACTGCTATACCTAGTAGACAGGTAAAAAAAAAATATGAATTTGTCTGTTACATTTTCAGTTTAAATTCACAAATTTTTGGGTGCACTATTCCCCTCCTCTACCTAGTTGACAGCTTAATAAATTTCAATAATTTTTCTTTTACATTTTCGGGTTACAATAAACAATTTTTTTCTGTCATAGACCCCTGCTCTACCAAGTAGACAGGTTAATAAATTTATGTAATTTTTCTGTTACATTCTTGGGTTGACATTCCACATTTGCGCTTCAATAATTTGTCCCACATTTGCGCTTTTCTAATTTTTCCCACATCTGCGCTTCAATAATTTGTCCCACATTTGCGCTTCAATAATTTGTCCCACATTTGCGCTTCAATAATTTGTTCAACATTTGCGCTTCAATAATTTGTCCCACATCTGCGCTTTACTAATTTGTCCCACATTTGCGCTTTACTAATTTGTCCCACATTTGCGCTTCAATAATTTGTCCCACATTTGCGCTTTACTAATTTGTCCCACATTTGCGCTTCAATAATTTGTCCCACGTTTGCGCTTCAATAATTTGTCCCACATTTGCGCTTTACTAATTTGTCCCACATTTGCGCTTCAATAATTTGTCCCACGTTTGCGCTTCAATAATTTGTCCCACATTTGCGCTTTACTAATTTGTCCCACATTTGCGCTTTACTAATTTGTCCCACATTTGCGCTTTACTAATTTGTCCCACATTTGCGCTTTACTAATTTGTCCCACATTTGCGCTTTACTAATTTGTCCCACATTTGCGCTTCAATAATTTGTCCCACATTTGCGCTTCAATAATTTGTCCCACATTTGCGCTTCAATAATTTGTTCAACATTTGCGCTTCAATAATTTGTCCCACATTTGCGCTTCAATAATTTGTTCAACATTTGCGCTTCAATAATTTGTCCCACATCTGCGCTTTACTAATTTGTCCCACATTTGCGCTTTACTAATTTGTCCCACATTTGCGCTTCAATAATTTGTCCCACATTTGCGCTTTACTAATTTGTCCCACATTTGCGCTTTACTAATTTGTCCCACATTTGCGCTTCAATAATTTGTCCCACGTTTGCGCTTCAATAATTTGTCCCACATTTGCGCTTTACTAATTTGTCCCACATTTGCGCTTTACTAATTTGTCCCACATTTGCGCTTTACTAATTTGTCCCACATTTGCGCTTTACTAATTTGTCCCACATTTGCGCTTTACTAATTTGTCCCACATTTGCGCTTTACTAATTTGTCCCACATTTGCGCTTCAATAATTTGTCCCACGTTTGCGCTTTACTAATTTGTCCCACATTTGCGCTTTACTAATTTGTCCCACATTTGCGCTTTACTAATTTGTCCCACATTTGCGCTTTACAAATTTGTCCCACATTTGCACTTTACTAATTTGTCCCACATTTGCACTTTACTAATTTGTCCCACATTTGCGCTTTACTAATTTGTCCCACATTTGCGCTTTACTAATTTGTCCCACATTTGCGCTTTACTAATTTGTCCCACATTTGCGCTTTACTAATTTGTCCCACATTTGCGCTTTACTAATTTGTCCCACATTTGCGCTTTACTAATTTGTCCCACATTTGCGCTTTACTAATTTGTCCCACATTTGCGCTTTACTAATTTGTCCCACATTTGCGCTGTACTAATTTGTCCCACATTTGCGCTTTACTAATTTGTCCCACATTTGCGCTTTACTAATTTGTCCCACATTTGCGCTTTACTAATTTGTCCCACATTTGCGCTTCAATAATTTGTCCCACATTTGCGCTTTACTAATTTGTCCCACATTTGCGCTTTACTAATTTGTCCCACATTTGCGCTTTACTAATTTGTCCCACATTTGCGCTTCAATAATTTGTCCCACATTTGCGCTTTACTAATTTGTCCCACATTTGCGCTTCAATAATTTGTCCCACGTTTGCGCTTCAATAATTTGTCCCACATTTGCGCTTTACTAATTTGTCCCACATTTGCGCTTTACTAATTTGTCCCACATTTGCGCTTTACTAATTTGTCCCACATTTGCGCTTCAATAATTTGTCCCACGTTTGCGCTTCAATAATTTGTCCCACATTTGCGCTTTACTAATTTGTCCCACATTTGCGCTTTACTAATTTGTCCCACATTTGCGCTTTACTAATTTGTCCCACATTTGCGCTTTACTAATTTGTCCCACATTTGCGCTTTACTAATTTGTCCCACATTTGCGCTTTACTAATTTGTCCCACATTTGCGCTTTACTAATTTGTCCCACATTTGCGCTTTACTAATTTGTCCCACATTTGCGCTTTACTAATTTGTCCCACATTTGCGCTTCAATAATTTGTCCCACATTTGCGCTTTACTAATTTGTCCCACATTTGCGCTTCAATAATTTGTCCCACGTTTGCGCTTCAATAATTTGTCCCACATTTGCGCTTTACTAATTTGTCCCACATTTGCGCTTTACTAATTTGTCCCACATTTGCGCTTCAATAATTTGTCCCACGTTTGCGCTTCAATAATTTGTCCCACATTTGCGCTTTACTAATTTGTCCCACATTTGCGCTTTACTAATTTGTCCCACATTTGCGCTTTACTAATTTGTCCCACATTTGCGCTTTACTAATTTGTCCCACATTTGCGCTTTACTAATTTGTCCCACATTTGCGCTTTACTAATTTGTCCCACATTTGCGCTTTACTAATTTGTCCCACATTTGCGCTGTACTAATTTGTCCCACATTTGCACTTTACTAATTTGTCCCACATTTGCGCTTTACTAATTTGTCCCACATTTGCGCTTTACTAATTTGTCCCACATTTGCGCTTTACTAATTTGTCCCACATTTGCGCTTTACTAATTTGTCCCACATTTGCGCTTTACTAATTTGTCCCACATTTGCGCTTTACTAATTTGTCCCACATTTGCGCTTTACTAATTTGTCCCACATTTGCGCTTTACTAATTTGTCCCACATTTGCGCTTTACTAATTTGTCCCACATTTGCGCTTCAATAATTTGTCCCACATTTGCGCTTTACTAATTTGTCCCACATTTGCGCTTTACTAATTTGTCCCACATTTGCGCTTTACTAATTTGTCCCACATTTGCGCTTTACTAATTTGTCCCACATTTGCGCTTTACTAATTTGTCCCACATTTGCGCTTTACTAATTTGTCCCACATTTGCGCTTTACTAATTTGTCCCACATTTGCGCTTCAATAATTTGTCCCACATTTGCGCTTTACTAATTTGTCCCACATTTGCGCTTTACTAATTTGTCCCACATTTGCGCTTTTCTAATTTGTCCCACATTTGCGCTTTTCAAATTTTTCCCACATTTGCGCTTCAATAATTTGTCCCACATTTGCGCTTTACTAATTTGTTCCACATTTGCGCTTCAATAATTTGTTCAACATTTGCGCTTCAATAATTTGTCCCACATCTGCGCTTTACTAATTTGTCCCACATCTGCGCTTTACTAATTTGTCCCACATCTGCGCTTTACTAATTTGTCCCACATCTGCGCTTTACTAATTTGTCCCACATCTGCGCTTTACTAATTTGTCCCACATCTGCACTTTACTAATTTGTCCCACATCTGCACTTTACTAATTTGTCCCACATTTGCGCTTCAATAATTTGTCCCACATTTGCGCTTCAATAATTTGTCCCACATTTGCGCTTCAATAATTTGTCCCACATTTGCGCTTCAATAATTTGTTCAACATTTGCGCTTTAACAGCTTTTCCCACATTTTCGCTCAATACAAAAAAAATTTAATCCATTTATCTCCTTTGGATGTGGTCTCTCTTTCTCACGCTCCCTCTCCGGCATGGAACCCTGATTCGCCGATAACTGTGATCAACATGGTAGACTCAGAAAAGAACATCGTATGTTGATAGAGAAGATATCCAAATGGATGGGGGACGCAGAAGTTATCTAGGGTCAACAAAGCGGCAGCAGGGCGTCTCCTGGCTGACATTCCCTATAATTTTTTATTAATCATTCCAATAACAGGGCATCTTAAGAGTCCTGTATTGTTATTTTTCGTCACTACTCCCCGAGTCGGGAGTGGGTAATTGCCGCGCGCCCCCTCCTTAACTTGTCCCACATTTCCGCTCAATTACATTTAATTTCATCTATTGACCTCCCTTGCATTTGGTATCCTTTTCCCAGGCTCCCTCTCTGGCCTGGAACCCTGATTCCCCGCCACCCGTGATCACCATGGTAGGCGCATAAAAGAACATCGAAAGTTGATAGAGCAGATATCAAATTAGATCGTGAACATCACGGGGACGTGCGACATGGTGGGGCAGTAAGTGTGCACACGCCTACACAAACTGACTGACAGGGGTCAGCCCCTGCAACTTCTGGGTCTCCAAATTGGGCACATGGCCTGAGCTTACCCTTTACACCTTGGAGGTGCTGGCCTGCCCTGCAGCCAGTGTATTGTCTGAACGTGTGCTTAGCACGACTGGAGGGGGTTATCACAGGTTATATTTCCCAATGTTTTGGGGTGTACCCTGATTTAAAAAAATAAAAATAAACGTAAAACCAAAAAGCAGTGTAGGATACCTCCTCCTCTGCCGCTTCCACATACACCGCCACATCCACAGCCTCCTCAACCTCCTACTCCATACGGACCTCGTCCTCCTAGATCAAGATTTTTTTTTTTTACGTATTTTATGTTATTTCAAGTCATTTCCCTATCCACTTTTGTTTGCAGAGCACTTGCCATGCTCTTAACCACATTTTGATGCCATTTGCAGCCCTCTAGCCCTTTCCATGACATTTTTACAGCCATTTTAGTGCTCAAAAGTTCGGGTCCCCATTGACTTCAATGGGGTTCGGGGTCAAGTTCAGGTCAAGTTCGGGTCCCGAACCCGTCGAACCCGAACATCCAGGTGTCCGCTCAACTCTAATCGAGACCCATTCAACTTGAATGGGTCTGTGATCCATCTGCACTGCAAAAAAATTTTTTTGCGGTGTGGAGGCATGGACAGAAACACCACGGAAGCACTCCGTAGTGCTTCAGTGGGGTTCCGATCCATGCTTCTGTTCCACATCTCTGTGATTCACTTGAATGGTTCCGCATCCGTGCGGATTGCACACGGGCCGGTGCCCATGTATTGCGGACCCGCCGTATGCGGGCCGCAATACGGCCACGGGCACACAACGTTAGTGTGCAAGAGGCCTGAACAAGATGTGCTAGTTCGCCTAATTAGTAAATATGTGTTTTCCAATGAATTAACAAACTTCGTTTGTAGTGACGTTTAAAAAGGGCCGCTGTATGCGCGCCTCCAATGTTGATCCGTCTCCTCCGGCCAAGTGACATCACACGCACGTTCCGAGGTCACGTTGGGCGGAACATCAAATAAGCGAGAGAGATGGGTAACGCATAACCCTCTGAGTAACCAGGATACTAAGGCGTCCCGGAAACCAGACTGATGATTCGCGTCCATAGCAACAGCACCAGCATTTGAGGCGATGTAAAACAGAAGCATATTTGACAGGTCCTTCTTGTCAGAAGGTTATTTGATCAGTTATTTCCACCAGTCATTGTGAGCCAAAACTAGGTGCGGGTCAAAAACACATAACAGGAGCAGATCTTTCCATTATACCTTATATTTGAGCAGGCTTCACTACTGGTTTTGGTTCACAATAACTGATGGAAATAACTTACCAAAGTGAGAACTCAGCTTTAGGGCTCATGCACGCGACCGTGTGCTGGCCGTTCCGTGCATTAGGAACCGCAATCTGTGGTCCCCAATGCACGGCAACATCCATGCGGCGGCCGCAGACAGATCTGTGATCTGTGAATGGTTGGTGATCTGTCCACACCACACCAGTGCATGCTCTACTTTTTTGCGTTGCGGAGGAACGGACAGAAACCCACGGAAGCACTCCGTAGTGCTTCAGTGGGCTTCTGTTCTGTGCCTCCGTTCCGCATCTCCCGGATTGCGGACCCATTGAAGTGAATGGGTCCGTGATGCGGGATGCACCCGGCCGATGCCCGTGTATTGCAGACCCGCCATTTGCGGGCCGCAATACGGCCAAGGGCAGCACACAGTCGTGTGCATGAGCCCTTACCAACATTGCAGTTGGTTAATTTAAGCATGTGAGCATTGCCTCAGGAACATCCAAACCCAACCAAAAATACCCAATTATGAGTGGCCCTGATGACATGATGTGTCACGGTGTACTCCCTCAGGCTGTTGCTCCCTGGGGATTGTGCAGTGAAATGGTGGTTTAAGGAATCAGGTCAGAAGTAAAAGTATAAAAGTCTCTCTTTAGCAGTAGTTGTATAGAGAGCAGTTTCTCTTCCCAGATAATGAGGTATAGTGGCTGGGAAAGTAGCTGAGAATGACACCTCTGGTGCTGTCTTGCTGATGTCTCTATCCTGAACTTACAGCTGGCTAACTGTCTAACAGCTGTAAGCTGGCACATGTGGCTATAGGTATCCACTGAGTAATGCATGTTTTTATGAGTTGGTCTGGCCTGGATGTGATCTAAGTGATGGGTGCCTGAGCCATAGCCCCTCACCTGCAGCATGGTCTGTATAGCTGTGGTTGATGGTAACTTTGCTGACTATAAACGCTATAGTTTTGCAGATATCTGTAGTTTTTGGATCCTTCAGTCTCTCTGGAGTAGTGGTCTCACAGATGAGCTGGATCTAAAGCTGGTCCCTAAATTACTTGGAGTAGGAGCTCTAGCATTTGCCTCCTTTATGGCGATACTTGATTGTTACTGGATTTTGTTTACACAGTTGAGGGAATTTAAAATGCCCTGGATACCGGTTTTCTGTAGTCAAAAAGTCACAATGTTTGTACATGGCAAAGAAAAGCCTGAGGAATAAGGGTCCATTCACACGTCCGTGTGTGTTTTGCGGATCCACGGATCCGCAAAACATGGACATCGCCGTCACTCAATAGAAAATGCCTATTTGCGGACAAGAATAGGACATGTTCAATTTTTATCGGGAACGGATTTGCGGGTCCGCAATTCCGTTCCACATTTTTCGGACGTGTGAATGGACCCTAATCCCATACTGACCATCCGTAAACTGAGCATCATCATTCAATGCCAAACAACAGCTGAAAAAGTAAATCACATTTTATAGCACATAAATACAAAAATGTAAATATATCATCCCTCAATAATTACCATGTAAGGTTTTATATTGAATATGGGGTACAGTTTGATCACACTGTAAATAGGAAAGAGGAGCGCTACAGAGGGACTTTTATTCATCGAAAGCAGGTCTGTCCTTTTCAAGGACTGCCCTATACAGAAAACTTTTCAACGAATATTTTCCTTCAGTCAGTTTCTGTCACATTTATTCATGTCATGCAATGGCAGCGACAGCAGAAAATAGCCCATATACAACGTTTTGGTCTCTAGCAATTGCTAATGCGTCATCACCTTAAGATGTTATGTCCATTAGCATTACTTGAAAGGCTACAGACACCTTTGACATAGAAAATGTTTATAGATATGTTAGTGGTTGCTTTGAGTATGTTTCAGACTTTTCTTAAGTCCCTCCCAGTGATAAATGCTGGATCTGTGTGTCCAGGATGCTGCTGACTTTCCCCTTCATACTACCATGTGTGTGCTTTCCAATCAGCAGCTTGTCGGAGCTGCTCTGCTAGGATGCTTTCCGTTCTCTCCACACATCTACCTGTACAACCTCCCACAGTTAACCCTAACACTAAAAGAAGGGAGAAGGAGAGCCATATGCAGCAAAATGGCAGGACATTTTTAATGAAGGCTGTTTAGAAAATGTTACATTTATAGCCACATTCATAGCTGCATTTTATAATCTATCACTTTTATGTACTTCTGCCACAAATAGAGGAGATGTGATACAACAATGTGGATAAAGTTGTAAACCTATGACCTATGTGAGATTTTCTCTCTCCAGGTTCTAGTCTCCAGAGGAAGTATTGAGCCAACTTTCTTGGAGGTAGCAGGTGTCTAATTTAATTGGCACAGAAAATAACTATTCATGATGGGGACAAGGAGACCGATAAACCGTGTACCCTTGGGAAATGGAAGGTACTATGACTCCCATGGAAGTAGTAATGGGAATACAAGTGACAGTGAAGACAGTAATGGTTCAGTCTATTCTCCTCGGGCAGACAGCCGAAGCTACCTGCTCAATATGAGGCCCGAGAACAGGTGAGAAAATGGTGACATACTGAAACTACATATATTAGAGTTGTAGAACTTTTCATTATATGATGAATGATTAAAGGGCTTTTTCAAAACTGTAATCTTGGTGGCATATCCTTAGAATATGGCACCACTGATGATCAGCTGATTCGGGGGCTTGTGATGATACAGCGAACAAAGTACCCCCGTCATTATTTCCCCTGGCACTGTGTCATACATATGGTTGTAGCTGTATCTGGTACTGTGACTCAGCTCCATTCACTGGAATGGATAGCCCATCAATATTACAGTATTAAAAATCATTTAAAGGGGTTGTTCTACCAAAAGAAGTTATTCCTTTTCCTGAAATTTCTGATCTGTCCAAACGGAATTCAACCACTGGGACCCCCAACCAGGAATGGATTAAGTGCATGATAGGCCCCGGACTGTCTACCCAACTCGGGCCCCTCCCTCCATTTTAGTTTAAAACAAAATCCGTATGACGAGGCTCCGGTGCTTCGTGAGTGCTACAGTCTCTTCCTAGGCCATATGACATCACATTCATCGGTCACGTGGCCTAGGTGCAGATCAGTCCCATCCGAGTGATTGGAGCTGAGCTGCGATACCAAGCACAGTGCTATCAAATGGATAGCGCTTTGCATGGTAAGGAGCAAAGAGGCTGCGGTACTCACTGGGACATCACAGTCTCCTCCAACAGCTGATGTCATGCATTCCTATGTAACACCCCACATAACACAGTGAATTATTGTGTTATGTGGGGTGTTACATAGGACTGCAAGTACCATCTACAACAATATCTGCACACAGAAAGTTATCACTGTTATCTGGGCTGTTACATAGGACTGCAGGTGACATCTACAAATAAAAAATTTTGTTGCCAAATTTTAAATACATATGATTAAAATAAAAAAGACTTGGAGGAGAAGATGAGATGCAGGTCACGGTAGTGAGCCCGCTCTACATATAGCAGAATACAGCACCACATACCTGTTACATCCAGTGGCATCTACTGTCATGTAGACCTTCTCTTTCCTCTTCTCCTCCGTTTGACCCAGACTGCCATGACAAATTCTTTCAGCCGCATCTCGTCTCTGCAGAGTTTGTTACACAGACACATTAGAGTTCTCATAATTGGGGTCATTTATCAAACTGGTGTAAAGTAGAACTGGCTTAGTTGCCCATAGCAACCAATCAGATTCCTCCTTTCATTTTCCAAAGGAGCTGTCAGAAATGAAAGGTGGTTTCTGATTGGTTGCTATGGACTACTAAGACAGTTCTACTTTACACCAGTTTGATAAATTATCCCAAAGGTCCCTATAGTGTCTACAGTAGTTATAATGTGCCCTAGAGTACCCCCCAGTAATAATAACACCCTATATTGTGCCCCAGGTAATAATGTCTGTATAGTGTCCCCAAAAAATAATGTTTGCTAATAAGTCCCTGTAATAGAAATGCCCCTACAGTGCCTCCCCAATAGCAATGCCCCCACACTGCCCCCATGCAGTAATTTCCCCCACACTGCCCCATATAGTAATTTCCCCCACACTGCCCCATATAGTAATTTCCCCCACACTGCCCCCATATAGTAATTTCCCCCACACTGCCCCATATAGTAATTTTCCCCACACAGTAATTCCCCCACACTGCCCCATATAGTAATTTTCCCCACACAGTAATTCCCCCACACTGCCCCATATAGTAATTTCCCCCACACTGCCCTCATATAGTAATTTGCCCCACACTGCCCCATATAGTAATTTCCTCCTCACTGCCCCTATAGTAATTTCTCCCATAATGCCCCATATAGTAATTTCCCCCACACTGCCGCATGAAGTAGTTTACCCCCACACTGCCCCCTATGAAGTAATTTGCCCCTATGAAGAATTTGCCCCCCCACACTGCTCCCATGAAGTAATTTGCCCCCACACTGCCCCTCCATTAAACAATTTGCCCCAGTGTAATAATCTGCCCCCACACTGCCCCCCATCTAATAATTTTCCCCCACAGTAATAAAATCTTCTCTGCCTCCCAAAGTTGGCACACACACCAAAAAAACAACTGAAAGCTAATACCTGTGTCCAGGATGGTGAGGCAAATGCGCATACTTCACTGTCCTGCGTCCCGGCAGAGGCGCACGATGATGTCGTCATACACGCCTGCGCCAGGATTTTACTATCACATAGGCCTACTAGGCCTGAAGCCTATGGCGGTGATCGTCGGCGGGGCAGGGAACTATGAGCTCCCGTGCCCTGCAGCAGTATGTGGGCGTTCAAGTCGGCGTTGGGCCCCCCAGCGATGCTGGGTCCGGGGCTGTCGACCTGAACGCCCCTAATATAATCCGCCATTGCCCCCATCGATAACAACAATGAATCACCAATGTACCACATTAAACAGAGTTGCTCAGCTGTCTCCAGCTTTCCCATAGCGTTAAATGGAGCAACAGCACACGTGTGACCGCCGATCTATTTACTCCTAGGACAACGGCATCTCATTCTTGTTATCGGTGGGGGTGTGGGAACCTCACTGATCAGATACTTATCACCTATCCAAAGGATAGAGGATAACTTCTTCTTCGGGTTAGAAAACCTCTTTAAGTTTTACTAGCATAAAAAAACAGCTGATAAACATGATGCATGTTTGTGACTCCTTTCCTTTCAGCATTTGTGGGGCTGAATACTATGTTAAGTCATAACGACTTGGTTGTTCAAGATATTTTTTTTTACTTTTTCTGGGGGTCTGTCACAATTCAAAAAAAATGTTAAACTCACCTGCCAGCCCCCCTCCAACCCAGTGGACCTCTTCCCCAGACTGCAGCCAGTAATGTATTATTTGCACAGCAGAGGTGACATTCTATATACCACTGGTGCTAATCACTGGCTTCAGCAGTATACAGCACAGCATAGCTCAGGCCAGTGATTGGCTGCAGCAGTGATTAGGACACCACTACCAAACCAATACATCACTAGCTGCAGCTCAGGGGAGGAGCGGTGGCGCTGGATCAGAGCAGGCTAGGAAGGTCAAAGGGTATCTGTCTGCAGAGTTGTACCTATGAAATTGGCTGACCTATTCCATGTGCACTTGGCCTCTGATTGCATCTGTGTTGTACCCATGTTTATATATGCCCTATTCACTTTGATTGACAGGACCAGGCAGTGAAAACATAATCATGCCTGGCCCTATCATTTAAAATGCAGAGGGAGTGGCAGTTGCAGAGAGAGAGAGCAGAGCCTCTAGGTGTAATGGCAACGCCCCCATTGCTCCTAGAGGCTCATTTGCATATACAGGTCATTCTCAAAAAATTAGCATATTGTGATAAAGTTCATTATTTTCTGTAATGTACTGATAAACATTAGACTTTCATATATTTTAGATTCATTACACACCAACTGAAGTAGTTCAAGCCTTTTATTGTTTTAATATTGATGATTTTGGCATACAGCTCATGAAAACCCAAATTTCCTATCTCAAAAAATTTGCATATTTCATCCGACCAATAAAAGAAAAGTGTTTTTAATACAAAAAAAGTCAACCTTCAAATAATTATGTTCAGTTATGCACTCAATACTTGGTCGGGAATCCTTTTGCAGAAATGACTGCTTCAATGCGGCGTGGCATGGAGGCAATCAGCCTGTGGCACTGCTGAGGTGTTATGGAGGCCCAGGATGCTTCGATAGCGGCCTTAAGCTCATCCAGAGTGTTGGGTCTTGCGTCTCTCAACTTTCTCTTCCCAATATCCCACAGATTCTCTATGGGGTTCAGGTCAGGAGAGTTGGCAGGCCAATTGAGCACAGTAATACCATGGTCAGTAAACCATTTACCAGTGGTTTTGGCACTGTGAGCAGGTGCCAGGTCGTGCTGAAAAAAGAAATCTTCATCTCCATAAAGCTTTTCAGCAGATGGAAGCATGAAGTGCTCCAAAATCTCCTGATAGCTAGCTGCATTGACCCTGCCCTTGATAAAACACAGTGGACCAACACCAGCAGCTGACATGGCACCCCAGACCATCACTGACTGTGGGTACTTGACACTGGACTTCAGGCATTTTGGCATTTCCCTCTCCCCAGTCTTCCTCCAGACTCTGGCACCTTGATTTCCGAATGACATGCAACAGTCCAGTGCTGCTTCTCTGTAGCCCAGGTCAGGCGCTTCTGCCGCTGTTTCTGGTTCAAAAGTGGCTTGACCTGGGGAATGCGGCACCTGTAGCCCATTTCCTGCACACGCCTGTACACGGTGGCTCTGGATGTTTCTACTCCAGACTCAGTCCACTGCTTCCGCAGGTCCCCCAAGGTCTGGAATCGGTCCTTCTCCACAATCTTCCTCAGGGTCCGGTCACCTCTTCTCGTTGTGCAGCGTTTTCTGCCACGCTTTTTCCTTCCCACAGACTTCCCACTGAGGTGCCTTAATACAGCACTCTGGGAACAGCCTATTCGTTCAGAAATTTCTTTCTGTGTCTTACCCTCTTGCTAGAGGGTGTCAATGATGGCCTTCTGGACAGCAGTCAGGTCGGCAGTCTTACCCATGATTGCGGTTTTGAGTAATGAACCAGGCTGGGAGTTTTTAAAAGCCTCAGGAATCTTTTGCAGGTGTTTAGAGTTAATTAGTTGATTCAGATGATTAGGTTAATAGCTCGTTTAGAGAACCTTTTCATGATATGCTAATTTTTTGAAATAGGAATTTGGGTTTTCATGAGCTGTATGCCAAAATCATCAATATTAAAACAATAAAAGGCTTGAACTACTTCAGTTGGTGTGTAATGAATCTAAAATATATGAAAGTCTAATGTTTATCAGTACATTACAGAAAATAATGAACTTTATCACAATATGCTAATTTTTTGAGAAGGACCTGTATTAAAACATTATTTTTCTCATCAATGCGGGCACATATGAACATAGGACCAACACAGATGACTTTAGCTTTTAAGCGCACATGCCACAGGTCAGCCAGTTTCATAGGTACAAACCTGCTGACAAATGCCCTTTAAGTGTCAGATTATTCTTTTGATAGGACCCAGCAGTTTCCAAAAATAAGAAAATACCCTGGAAAACCTAATTAAAGGAATTAATAAAGGGTGGGTTCACACTAGCGTTATGGAGTCTGTTATGGCTTTCCGTTATAATAGGGAACATAACGGAATCTATAAGATGGAAGGGCGGATCTGTTTTGCTGCCCATAGACTTGCATTATGAAAGGCATTCCGTTTGCTCTCCGTCCTAATGGAAGTCTATGGGAATCAAAACGAATTCGTCTGGTTCCCATTATGCAAGATGGAAAACAAAGTTCTGTCGACAGGACTTTGTTTTCCGTCTTGCATAACGGGACCCAGACGGATCCGTTATGTTTTCCTATAGACTTCTATTAGGACGGAGCAAAATGGAATGCCTCTTAAAGGCTTCCGTTTTGCATTCCATCCTATGGATTCCGTTATGTTCCGTTATAACCCTGTTAGAACGGAAGGCCATAACAGACTCAATAACACTAGTGTGAACCCACCCTAAGTCATAGTCCCATTAAATGTATAATTGATATACTTAAAGGGGTATTCCCATCTTGGATATGCCCCTAATATTTGATAAGTGCGGGTCCCAGAACAGAGCCTGCAAAGCGCCGGATAGAACATAGCACATGCGTGACCGCCCTCCATTCATTTCTGTAGGGCTGCCGAAAATAGCAGAGCGCCAAGTGAATGGGAAGTGCATTGCACAAGTACGGCCACTGCTGCAATTACTTCTGTGGTGCTCACAGAAATAGCGAAGCCAGAGGTGACCCGCAGCCATCAGACATTTGGGGCACATCCAGCAATATGCCCCCAATGTCCAAGATGGGCTAACCCCTTTAAGTTCATAACTGAAATTGAGAACTATTGATAAGCCATCCTGTTGTAAACGGAAAAAAATCCCCAAAAATTGAAGGATGCACAAAAAGTTTCACACTCGCGTTTTGGCTTTCCGTTTGTGATATCCGTTCAGGGCTCTCACAAGCGGTCCAAAACGGATCAGTTTGCATTCTTCTAATGAATTCTGAATGGAAAATGATCCGCTCAGAATGCATCAGTTTGCATCAGTTCAGTCTCCATTCCGCTATGGCACAATAGAAAACGAATACGTCCTCCATTCACTTTCAATGGTGTTCAAGACAGATCCGTTTACTGGGGGCACAGCTGGACATATTACTGGGGGCACATAACTGGGCATATTACTGGGGGCACATAGCTGGGCATATTACTGGGGGCACAGCTGGACATATTACTGGGGGCACATAACTGAGCATATTACTGGGGGCACAAAGCTGGGCATATTACTGGGTGCACAGCTGGACATATTACTGGGTGCACAGCTGGACATATTACTGGGGGCACATAACTGGGCATATTACTAGGGGAACATAGCTGGGCATATTACGGGGGGGCACAGCTGGACATATTACTGGGGGCACAGATGGACATATTACTGGGGGCACAGGTGGACATATTACTGGGGGCACAGCTGGACATATTACTGGGGGCACAGCTGGACATATTACTGGGGGCACAGCTGGGCATAAAACTGGGAACACAGCTGGGCATAAAACTGGGAACACAGCTGGGCATATAACTGGGCATATTACTGGGGACAGAGCTGGGTATATTACTGGGGGCACATAACAGTGCATATAACTGTGGGAACAGCTGGGCATAATTCCATGAGGGGGCACAATGTGGGCATAAATACTGTTTAGTGGCATGAAGGGGGAATAATTACTATATGGGGGAATTAAGAGGACTGGTTGGGATTAGATGCATAGTTATGTTTTGGGCGGAATTAGAGCTAGTGCAGAAAAAAATTGCTGCGGCGCGCTTTGAGTGCTGCACGATGTGCCCCGTTTTGTTCATTTAGAAAGTCGGGAGGTATGGATTACTGTCACATGGAAACAACTGCTCCTGGTCTACACGATAGAGGATATGCCTGTGCAGCAGATGGACTGTTAATGTGCTTGTTGTGAAATATTTACTTGTCCCCATAAATACCGGGACATACATAGGGATAAAAAAACATATGCATGTGTTATACAGATCTCATAACTTTCTAATGGTTGATCAGTACTAATCTCACTAGTTGTAGTTTATTCCAAGCTCATACAACATCTAGCACAAGAGAAGCTAACCAATAGACAACAGCTATAAAATTATAACATTGCATAACATGGATCATCTTGTTACAATGGAACTCGTCAACCCTGGCATATATTAGGCAACCAGTGAACAGCCAATCCTTAAAGTGAAGGCAGTTGTCCCATGAAAAATATTCCTCATTTTTCAAAGCAGACCCTGCATCTGAATAGTTTTATAGTTCCACCTAACTACAAGAGTTAGCACAGCAACTTAGATATTCAATAAAATGTATCTGTACAGCACCACCTGCTGTTTGTTCTTTTCCTTATTTCCTTGTCCTCCTCACTGAGGTGGACACACATGCTCAGTTTTATACTTTGGCTTCGACCAGCCCTACCTTCTTTTAGAAGCTGTGATAGTTATAGCTTATAGGTAGAGCTGCAGCAGAAAGGATACACCTTCTGAGAAAGGACATACACCCTGAGCTGTATAAATACTGTAAATCTAGCTGAGCAACTGAAGCAATGAATGAGGATACCTCTGGATCCATGTGAGGTACAGGGCCAGTTGTAACTTTGTTAGAAAGAGATTGTGATGTACTAGAGGACATTTTAAAGCTTACATTAATCATGGGATAACCCCTTTTATATGATTGAAGCAAGAAAAATGAGCAAGCCTAAAGATCTGAGTGACTTTGACAAGGGTCAAATTGTAATGGCTAGGCGACTGGTCAGAGGATTTCCAAAACAGCAGGTCTTGTAGGGTATTCACAGTATGCAGTTGGGAGTGCCTACTAAAAGTGGTCCAAAGAAGGACAAGTGGTGGACCGAAGGGGATCATAGGTCCGCCCTTCTGGTCTGATGTCATGAAAGAGCCACTGTAGCACAAATTGCTGAAAAAATTAATGATGGCTACAATGGAAAGACACTGGAGCATAGTGCATTGCTACTTGCTATGATTGGGCCCATGTAGCTGGAAACCAAGAGTGAGTCTGAGTGCCTGTGATGGTCCCTGTCCACCTTTGAAAATGCCTACAGAGGGAACATTAGCATTGGAACCATGAAGCAATAGAAGAAGGTGGCCTGGTTTAATGAATCACATCACTTTTACATCATGTAGATGGCTGGGTGCGTGTGTGTTTTTACCTGGGGAGAAGATCTCATCAGGATGCTATATGGGAAGATGACAAGTCAGCAGAGACAGTATAATGTTCAGGGCAATGGTTTTCTGGGAAACTTTGGTTCCTGACATTCATGTGGATTCATTTGGCATGTTCCACCTACCTAAACATTGTTACAGACCAAGTATATCCCTTAATGGCAATGGTGTTCATTTAATGGCGGTGGGATCTTTCAGCAGGATAAGGTGCCCCGTCACATTGTAAAAATTGCTCAGAAATGGTTGGGGGAATGACTTCAAGGTGTTGACTCGGCCTCTAAGTTCCCTAAATCTCAATTTCATTCCTGCATCTATGTGATGTGCTGGAAAAACAAGTCCAATCCATGGAGGTGCACTATGCAACTTACAGGACTTAATGGATCTGCTTGCTAATGTCTTGGTTGCAGGTACCACTGGACAACTTTAAGAGTTCCTGTGAAGCTCATGCCTCGATGGGTCAGAACTGTGTTGGCAGCAGGAGAGGTGACCTACACAATATTAGGCTTTAATGTTATGGCTGATGCTGATTGATATATATATCTTGTATGTTTTTCAAGACTATCCTTCATCGTCTACTGGGATATTTCAGTCTCATTATATCACAGTGGTCTTCTTCATAAGCTATTGAACACATGCTTACTGCAAAGTTAACAGTGTCTTTGGTTACTTGAGGTGAAAGATTTAGAAATAGCAAATGTTCTGTCAGGTCTGGCAGCAAAAAGGGAAGGGAACAAACTTGTATCAGAGCCAAGCAAAAGGGCTAGGTTACATTGCAAATTCAGCCAAGCTCTGGGGAGACTCTCCATGTTTCATTTTCATTGCTATATGTCCCTCATCCTAGGTTAGCAGCTCCCCTTACCTCTTGCAAGTTCTCATCTTGAGACCTCAGTGATCTTTAATATAAATCATAGTGATGAAGTTATTCTACCTCTGTCGCTATTAGATTGCTATGTAAAAGCTCACTGTCAGTCTGTCAAGAGAGACTGGATGATTTTGCATGTACTATTTTTTTTCAGTAGAACATGTAAGTACATGAAAGTTGTAAGTTTTCTTAAAATGGAAAAAGAACCATCTAATATAACAGTAAATGTTATAAAAGGAGGAGGGGGGTGCAGCTGCAGATTTTATCTCTCCCTCTTCGTGTCTGTGAGACTGCATGCACTGAGAGGCAGGGTAGATATCTGATTGGCTGATCACACCACTATGAGGATGCCATGAACAACTGTCCCACTTAGCAAGTATGGAGTGAAATGAACATTTTTAAAAGAGGGATAAAAAATGTATCAAAAAATACAGGTTCGGGTAGATTCTCCATCGACTTGCGCACTTTTAAAAATAGTCTATATATAGTTACCATCCAGTTTTTTCTTTTTGTAAGGCAAAATCCATTTTTCCAGCTGCATCCAGAAGTACAAATGAATAGATTCAGTGCAACAACTATTACAACTATCCATGTACTAAGCTGACAATTCACCACTTTTTTATAGCTTTTTGTGATACAGGTGATTTCTGACAGGTCCCCCCAGTATTAATGGATGAACTCCAGTGTCAGACTTGGTTTCGTTTAACCTACCAGAGGAAAATACTGGTATTCTCCAGGCCCAACACCCTAGTGGAGGTCAAATAATTTTTTCTCCTGGACCTTTGGTTCCTACTATGGTATATTTGAGCCTGGAGGATCCTCTGGTACTCTGGTGAGCTAGTCCGACCCTGGTGAAGAAGAAATCCCAGGAGCAGGATACCTTATAATCACCTTAATGTAGGAGAACCCTTTTAACAAACTATGGGAATCCCTTTTTTACCCCTGTTTATCCATCTGAAGAAGACGAAGACATGTTTCGCAAACCTCTCTGCTCATGTGCTGCTTTGCTCTTTCCCCTACAATACTGCATATAAACTGATATAATTTTATATGTTACCATGTTTAAAATGTACATTCTATCATTTGTGCTTGAGAACCAGCAGTTGTCTAATTTACTAAATTGCCATCATCATATCATTGTTATTCATCCACTAATGCTTCTCTGCTTAAATGTCTCCTAAATGAGCCGGTTTTCATTTGCTGCAGCCGATCCAGTGTCAGTCGGTATTCTCATTACACACCTGCAAGGTAATGCTCTTGCGCAATGTTTTGCATGTTTTATATATTTATTATATACATAGATCAACATTCATAACTTCTATTAGTTTATATTAAATGAACACTGAATGTTTTAGGCTGTATTCACACGTCCGCAATGTGTTTTGCGGATACACGGAGACACGGATCCGCAAAACACGGAAAGCGGCAATGTGTTTTGCGGACCGCACATTGCCAACATAATAGAATATGCCTGTTCTTGTCCGCAATTGCGGACAAGAATAGGACATGTTCTATTTTTTTTGCGGAAACGGAAGCACGGATGCGGAAGTGCGGATCCGCAAATGTGGATGCGGACAGCACATTCCGTCCCCATAGAGAATGAATGGGTCCGCACCCTTTCCGCAAAATTGCGGAAAGGATGCGGACCCATTTTGCGGACGTGTGAATGGAGCCTTAGAGCATGTCTATAATTTGAGATCCTGAGCAACAATGTTAGCTTATATTCACACTAGTGTCTTGCTGCCATATTTAAAGAAGACCTGTTACCTCTCCTGACGTCTTTTTTTTAAAATAAATACTCACATCTATATATATATATATATATATATATATATATATATATAAAAAGAGGGACGTATATACAGTCCTGATCAAAAGTTGAAGACCACTTGAAAAATGGCAAAAAATCATATTTAGCATGGCTGGATCTTAACAAGGTTCCAAGTAGAGCTTCAACATGCAACAAGAAGAAATGGGAGTGAGACAAAACATTTTTGAGCCATTCAATTTAATGAAAACAACAAATAAACTGAAACAGGCTATTTTATAGCTGATCAAAAGTTTAGGACCACACCTCCAAAAAAAAGCTAAACCCCCCCCCAAAACATAAATCCAACTTCCAAACATGAACTCAGTAATAAGTAGCTCCGCCGTTATTGTTTATCACTTCAAAAATTCGTTTCGGCATGCTTGATGCAAGCGTTTCCATGTGGTGAGTGGGAACATTTCTCCAAGTGGTGAAGACGGCCGCAGGAAGGCCATCTACTGTCTGGAACTGTTGTCCATTTTTGTAAACTTCCCTTGCCATCCATCCCCAAAGGTTCTCAATTGGATTTAGATCAGGAGAACACGCAGGATGGGCCAAAAGAGTGATGTTATTCTCCTGGAAGAAGTCCCTTGTCCTGCGGGCATTGTGTACTGTAGCGTTGTCCTGTTGAAAAACCCAGTCGTTACCACACAGACGAGGGCCCTCAGTCATGAGGAATGCTCTCTGCAACATCTGGACATAGCCAGCGGCAGTTTGACGCCCCTGCACTTCCTGAAGCTCCATTGTTCCACTGAAAGAAAAAGCACCCCAGACCATTATGGCGCCCCCTCCACTGTGACGCGTAGAAAACATCTCAGGTGGGATCTGCTTGTCATGCCAGTAACATTGGAAACCATCAGGACCATCAAGGTTACATTTTTTCTCATCAGAGAATAAAACTTTCTTCCACCTTTGAATGTCCCATGTTTGGTGCTCTCTTGCAAAGTCCAAAAGAGCAGTTCTGTGGCGTTCAAGAAGACGAGGTCTTTGAAGACATTTTTTGTTTTTGAAGCCCTTCAGTCTCAGATGCCGTCTGATGGTTATGGGGCTGCAGTCAGCACCAGTAAGGGCCTTAATTTGGGTCGAGGATCGTCCAGTGTCTTGACGGACAGCCAATTGGATCCTCCGGCTCAGTGCTGATGAATTTTTTTGGGGTCTTCCAGTTGACTTTTTTGTTCCATAACCCTCAGGATCATTTAAGAATTTAAGAAATTCCAAATGACTGTCTTACTGCTTCCCCCCTCAGCAGCGATGGCGCACTGTGAGAGACCCTGCTTATGCAGTTCAACAACCCGACCACGTTAAAAAAAGGAAGAGTTTTTTTGCCTTTGCCATCACAACGTGTGACTACCTGACAGAAAATGACAATGAATCCACATCTTTGCACAGATTTGGCCTTTTAAAGGCATGTGGTCCTAAAATTTTGATCAGCTGAAAAACAGCCTGTTTCAGTTTATTCATTGTTTTCATTAAATTGAATGCTCAAAAAATGTTTTGTCTCACTCCCATTTCTTCTTGTTGCATGTTGAAGCTCTACTTGGAACCTTGTTAAGATCCAGCCATGCTAAATATAATTTTTTTGCCAATTTTTAAGTGGTCTTAAACTTTTGATCAGGACTGTATGTGTATGTGTCTATGTATGTATGTATGTTCCGCGATCACTCAAAAATGCAACCATCGATTTCAACTAAACTTGGTAAACACTTCCATTGCTACCTTGAAATAAATCTTGTGGGGGTCATACGCTTCTACACAGCAGCTGCATGAAGTTTGTATGCTACACTACTGTTTATGCTACACACATATGGTTCTGTAACTCAAAAACTCATTGATCAATTTCTGCTAAACTTGGTACACATATCACTTACTATCTGGGAAAGAATACTGTGGAGGTAACATGCCTGTACACAGTAAGTTTCTGTCTGTCAGGACGTCTGTCTGTTCTTTATGCGCGACAAAACGACTGGACCGATCTTCACAACATTTGGAACACAGGTGTCCAGGAAGGTTTTAGATCGGGTCTCAGCTCTCTAGGCTGTACCGTTCCTGAGATATTCCGAAAAAATGACCTGTATTAGCCAATACAAGCCTGCAAGTCTTTCTCTTCATATCCCAACTGCCATACACACGGTCACATCTCCCTTATCAGCCAAAAGAAGCTTGCAGGCCCTTAGTCTCCACATACACACAGTTTTACTCCAGGTTTCCACAACAACCCAGACATTTTTCTTCACTGCTGTAGGTCAGCTTTAGGCTAGGGCTACACGACGACATGTGTCGCGCAAAAATAAGTCGCACAACACATAGGACACAACAACACTGCTACATTTGTCATCTTGGATGGATTTTTTGTGACTGTCGTGTCGCAGAATGTCACATGTCGCAGTGCGAAACCATAGCCTATCATTATAAAAATTGTTGAGACAAATGGGCCGGCACTGTGGAGGTCACTGTTAAAGAGGCGCTCACTTTGGATGTTACTGTTAAGGGGGAAGGCGGCTGTGGAGGTCACTATTAAAGGGGTGGACACTGTGGAGGTCACTGTTAAGAGGGCAGGGGCAACTGCTGTGGAGGTCACTGTTAAGGCAGCACGGTACTGTGAGGTCACTGTTAAGAGGCAGGCCCCTAAGGAGGTCAGTGTCAAGGGAGTAGGGTGCTGTAAAACTCACTGTTAAAGGGGTGGGCTGCTGTGAAGGTCAAAGTTAAGGAGATGGGCTGCTGTGGAGGTCCCATTTTAGGGTGGCGGGGCACTGTGGGGGGGTCAGTGTTAAGGGGTGGGGGACTGTGGAGTTCACTGTTAAAGGGGGTGGGGTGCTGTAGAGTTCATTGTTATGGGGGATACTGTCGATATCTTTTAAATACACACACAAACATTAAATGAAATAGATGAAATATGCCCGTGTAAAGCCGGGTCCTTCCGCTAGTTCCCTATAAAAATAACCATTCCGGAACATCTTTTCTTAGATATATATCTTATATGTACCTGAATCTGCCATGTTGAGGCAGACAGGCACATGTAAATATCTTCCTGCATTAGAATGTCTGACTGGGGCTACTGCCTAAATGTCTCAGTTCATATCAACCATTTCAGTCCATTGATGAGCGTTTGCACATAGGCCCATACCCAGACCTAAACGAGCGCTGAACAACAATATAACAAGTCAATCAGTTCTCTTAAAGGGCCTTCACACCAGCAGATGTGAAAGGGGAACAAATGATCGTTAGTACAATCATTCATCCCCAATCAGTTTGCATGTTAGCAGCATATCCCCTCTTTACACTGGGAGTAGCACTGCTGATCACCAAATCTTGTTAGGTAATCACTGCCCTGTTTACCCCAGCTTTGCTCCATGGCCACCTCTGCAGGATCCTGGTTTCTGCAAATCAACATCTTGTTGACGGGCCTCATACGATTGCTGGTCACATCTTTCACCAATGCGGCATGTGATGCAGTGACGTACCGCATGGATGAAAAGGTCACTGCGGCAGCCAGTAACTGGCTGTAGCGGTTAAGTGGTGCCTGTTGGTACCCAGAGAGCTGGGACCTGCAAAGACAGCTGTGGAGCAATGCCGTCAGAATCCAGCGGAGGAGACCAGGTAAGTATGAACCCCACAGCCACTCTGAAGAAGTCTGTTAAAAAAGTTTTGTCTTAGATAACCATTTAAAAGTGTTTATTTAGAACTACAGTATTCATCACTCCTGACTGAAGGGGCCACGGTGCTCCTCCGTTATTTTCTAGACATACAGTTGTTCCATGCCCTTGGGAGTGGCTGTGCCTGCTACTGCAGCTACTTTAAGTCCCACTCACTTTACTGGTACTGAAGTGCAACGCTAGTCACGGCCACTACTAAAAGTGTGTAGATGATCCTCATAAACAATAAAGGGGGCGCTTTAGTCAGATTCCAATGAATCTGATAATTTATAGGCCATCAATGTTATTTTCCTGGAAAACCACTTTAAGTTGACAAATGTGAAGGTCAGAAATTCAGTATATCAGGGTTTTATCCAAATTTTTATAATGTGCATTGTGGTGGATGTTTTCAAAAGTTCTAAAACACCACGGTTTTAGGCTAGGGCTCTACAGCACCTTTTGGACACATATCAATCATGCTTTGTGGTACTATGTATGTGTATGTGGTACTACCTTTGTTTTTGACGAATGGATTTCTGATTACCAGGACAACATTCTGCAGTATAATATCCCAACTGACTGAAGAAACACAGCCAAGTTTTGAGACAACATTGAAACCCAGGGCTGTTTCAGAGGGATCAGATGCTAAGTTTATCTGTATGGTAACAGGTAAGGAAAATTAATTTGCCTTATATATTTTTCTATTTAACTGAGAAATTAAAAATTCACTGATGTAGACAATTATTTTGATAATAAAATCTTCAATTTTCACTCAGTATCTGTTGATTTCTATGGCCGCTTCTCATAATAAACTTAAAATATAGAAAGTAGGAAGAAATATATCTGATTGGTAGAGATCCGACACTCAGGACCCCAGTTGATGATCTGTTTGAGAAGGGATCGGCACTCCTGTGAGCACTGCACCTTCTCCCTGCTCAGCACGCACAGTGCCATACATTGTATAGTGGCTGTGCTTGGTATTGCAGCTCAGCCCCATTCACTTCTATGGGGCTGAGCTGTGCCTAGGAAAAGCTGCGAGAAGGCCGTGGTGATACTGTGAGTGCAGCTGCCTTCTCGAACAGCTGATCGGCAGGAAATCCCAGGTGTCGGACCCCCACCGATCAAATACTGATTACCTATCCATGGGATAAGTCATCAGTATTTAAGTCTTGGAAAACCTCTTTAACTTAAGGGGTGCAGAGGCGTCATGCCCAGGAAAGAGAAATAGTTTAAAATGTGCTTATGTGTGCCAAAATTTTGGTGCAAAGTAAGCAAACCAATAGATAGTGTAAATCTAGAGAAAAGTGTCTAACAATGCACTAAAATTATGAGCCACTTTGATAAACTTGGTGCATCTATTAGATAATTTCTGTACCAAATTCTGTGCAAACTGCTGATGAAAATGTCCAGTTGAAGCCAAATGAATGGCACGGCTGGTCAAATGTGCACTTCATTTATCTCTATGGGACAGATAGAAATAGCATAGCTCTGTACTCTGCTCTCTCTGGTAATCCCATAGAGCAGGCATCCTCAAACTGTGGCCCTCCAGCTGTTGTAGAACTATACCTGTAGGCTGTTCGGGCATGCTGGGAGCTGTAGTTTTGCAACAGCTGGAGGGCCGCAGTTTGAGGATGCCTGCCATAGAGAATGAATGGAGTGCAGTGCACAGCCTTGACCAGCTGTTCATTTTGGAGGCATAGCCTGCCCTATTCTTGTGATCAGTGGGGGTCCAAGTGGTTGGAGCCCAACTGATCCAGAAGTTATCACCTACAGTATAATGTGCATAAGGAATATCAGATTTTTGAAATACACCTTTAAATCTTGGATTGGCTTAGTCAAAAGCCGGACTTGAACCTAAAAGAGATGCTGTGGCAGAACCTCAAAAGTCTGAAGGCAGTTGTGCATTAAAATTCCTCAGGAGTAATATGAGAGATTGAAAGCAGATTATAGGGATGATGGGGTAAACAGTTATAAAAGTAAGAGGGCACTTACTTTCTCACATTGGTCATGTGGTGGAGTTGGATAATTTCCTATCTAGAGATGGACTTGCAGTTCGCCCAGCGGTCGTTTCGCGGCGAACTTTGCGCATTCACGATTTGCCAAACATGCGATGTTCGCATGCGCCATATTTTTTTGCATTGTGCTGAACTTTGACCCATGACACATCCATCAGGTGGGACAGGACAGCCAATTGAGACGTTTCCGCTCATGGACACATCCCCACCTTATAACAGAACCCGATCTGACAGCCATTTCACATTCTGTGTTTTGCCAGTGTAGGGAGAGGTTGCTTTGTGGAGCAGGGACAGACTAGTGGGGGACACCAAACGCTAGCTAATAGGGCCACAAAAGTTTTTTTAAGTACTGGTATAGGTGTGCTTTCAAAAGTGTGATATACTTATAATATACTTTATAACATAGAAAGTACATTATAGTGCATTTGTATTGTGCAGTAGTTGCGGTTCTGATGCGATACTGCAGCTATATAGAGGGACAAATGCTATTAGAATAACTAATTGCAACTGGTGTGATATACCTGTTGCCCCAAAAAAACTGATTGAGGGGTGTGATATACCTATAAAAAAACTTTCTAACATAGAAAGTATATCGTGCATTTGTATTGTGCAGCAGTTGTGTGCGGTTCTGCTGCAATACTGCAGGTATATAGAGGGATAAGTGTTATAGGAAGAACTATTTGCAACGGGTGTTATATACTTGTTGCCCCCCAAAAAACTGATTAAGGGGTGTCATATACCTGCTTCCACAAAATACTGATATTGGGGTTTGATATACCTTCTTCCACAAAATACTGATTGAGGGGTTCTATATACCTGTTTCTCCAAAATACTGATTTAGGGGTGCGATATACCTACTTCTACAAAATACTGATTAAGGGGTTCTATATACCTGCTTCCACAAAATACTGAGGGGTGCGATATACCTGCTTCCACAAAATACTGATAAAGGGGTTTAATATACCTGCTTCAATAAAATACAGATTGAGGGGTGTGCTATACCTGCTTCCACCAAATATTGATTAAGGGGATTGATATACCTGCTTCCACCAAATATTGATTGAGGCCTGCGTCATACACATGCTTCCACCAAATGCTTATTAAGGGGTTTGATATACCTGCTTCCACCAAATATTGATTAAGGGGTTCTAAATACCTGCTTCCACAAAAAACTGATTGAGGGGTGCGATATACCTGCTTCCACAAAATACTGATTGAGGGGATTGATATACATGCTTCCACCAAATATTGATTGAGGCCTGCGTCATACACATGCTTCCACCAAATGCTTATTAAGGGGTTTGATATACCTGCTTCCACCAAATATTGATTAAGGGGCTCTATATACCTGCTTCCACAAAAAACTGATTGAGGGGTGCGATATACCTGCTTCCACAAAATACTGATTGAGGGGTGCTATATACCTGCTTCCTCAAAATACTGATTAAGGGGTTCTATATACCTGTTTCCACAAAATACTGATTGAGGGATGTGATATACTTGCTTCCACAAAATACTGATTAAGGGGTTTGATATACCTGCTTCAACAAAATACAGATTAAGGGTTGCCATATACAGTGGGATGCGAAAGTTTGGGCAACCTTGTTAATCGTCATGATTTTCCTGTATAAATCATTGGTTGTTACGATAAAAAATGTCAGTTAAATATATCATATAGGAGACACACACAGTGATATTTGAGGAGTAAAATTAAGTTTATTGGATTCACAGAAAGTGTGCTATAATTGTTTAAACAAAATTAGGCAGGTGCATAAATTTGGGCACTGTTGTCATTTTATTGATTCCAAAACCTTTAGAACTAATTATTGGAACTCAAATTGGCTTGGTAAGCTCAGTGACCCCTGACCTACATACACAGGTGAATCCAATTATGCTAAAGAGTATTTATGGGGGTCAATTGCAAGTTTCCCTCCTCTTTTAATTTTCTCTGAAGAGTAGCAACATGGGGGGTCTCAAAACAACTCTCAAATGACCTGAAGACAAAGATTGTTCACCATCATAGTTTAAGGGAAGAATACAGAAAGCTGTCTCAGAGATTTCAGCTGTCTGTTTCCACAGTTAGGAACATATTGAGGAAATGGAAGACCACAGGCTCAGTTCAAGTTAAGGCTCGAAGTAGCAGACCAAGAAAAATCTCGGCTAGACAGAAGCGACGAATGGTGAGAACAGTGAGTCAACCCACAGACCAGCACCAAAGACCTACAACATCATCTTGCTGCAGATGGAGTCACTGTGCATCGTTCAACCATTCGGCGCACTTTACGCAAGGAGATGCTGTATGCAAGAGTGATGCAGAGGAAGCTTTTTCTCCGCCCACAGCACAAAAAGTGCCGCTTGAGGTGGGCTAAAGCACATTTGGACAAGCCAGCTTCATTTTGGAATAAGGTGCTGTGGACTGATTAAAACTAAAATTGAGTTATTTGGCCATAACAAGGGGCGTTATGCATGGAGGAAAAAGAACACAGCATTCCAAGAAAAACACCTGCTACCTACAGTAAAATATGGTGGTGGTTCCATCATGGTGTGGCCAGTGAAGGGACTGGGAATCTTGTCAAAGTTGAGGGACGCATGGATTCCAGTCAGTATCAGCAGATTCTGGAGATCAATGTCCAGGAATCAGTGACAAAGCTGAAGCTGCGCCGGGGCCGGATCTTTCAACAAGACAACGACCCTAAACACTGCTCAAAATCTACTAAGGCATTTATGCAGAGGAACAAGTACAACGTTCTGGAATGGCCATCTCAGTCCCCAGACCTGAATATAATTGAAAATCTGTGGTGTGACTTAAAGAGCTGTCCATGCTCGGAAGCCATCAAACCTGAATGAACTAAAGATGTTTTGTAAAGAGGAATGGTCCAAAATACCTTCAACCAGAATCCAGACTCTCATTGGAACCTACAGCGTTTAGAGGCTGTAATTTCTGCAAAAGGAGGATCTACTAAATATTGATTTAATTTCTTTTTTGTGGTGCCCAAATTTATGCACCTGCCTAATTTTGTTTAAACAATTATAGCACACTTTCTGTAAATCCAATAAACTTCATTTCACTTCTCAAATATCACTGTGTGTGTCTCCTATATGATATATTTAGCTGACATTTTTTATTGTAACAACCAACGATTTATGCAGGAAAATCATGACAATTAACAAGGTTGCCCAAACTTTCGCATCCCACTGTACATACTTCTACCAGATATTGATTATGGGGTTCTATATACCTGCTTCCACAAAATACTGATTAAGGGGATTGATATACCTGCTTCCACCAAATATTGATTGAGGCCTGCAATATACCTGCTTCCACAAAATACTAATTAAGGGGATTGATATGCCTGCTTCCAGCAAATATTGATTGAGGCCTACGATACACCTGCTTCCACAAAATACTGACTAAGGGGTGCGATATACCGGCCTCCACCAAATACTGATTAAGGCCTGCGATATACCTACTTCCACAAATTGTGCTCTTCTCTAGGGACTTTGGCACAAAGTAATTTTTAAAATGACGGGCAGAGGAAGAGGCAGGCCTTTCCACAGGGGTGGTAGGGGTCGGGCAGGTGCACCAGACCGGAGCGTATGTGGGAAATTGGAGAAGGTGCATGCGATTACGTCAAAGGACGCACCAGAGTTGGTTGAGTGGCTCACTTAGCCTTCCACTTCTGCACCCTCCTCATCCTCTGTATCTGCACCCTCCTCACTCTCTGCTGTGCGCACCACCAAAGACACCACCACCACCACCATAGCCCCTCCACTCGAGTCAGAGGAATGATTTTCCCATCCATTCCCAGACCTTACCGATGCACAGCCATTCTTGGCATCAGATGAGGAAGAGGAGGTAGCAACGGTCGCCACCCAGCGGTCTGACTACAGTACCCAGATCAGCCCAAGGAGGGTGGTCCCCGCTGTTGCTGCCTACTCCGAGATCTCTAATGTCAATGGTAGTGAAGGTGACGATGATGACGTGTCGTTGGACGTCACGTGGGTGCCCACAAGAGAGGAAGAGGAGAGGAGTTCAGAGAGAGAGAGAGACGGAGCAGAAGATAGGGAGGAGAGGAGGAGAAGCAAGTAGAACTTGCAGTCCATAGGAGGCAAAAAGCAGACTGCAAATGTATCAGGAGCGAGCCATCCAGCATGCACGGTCACATCTTGCGCTCCCAGGATGCCACCATATGGCTCCGTAGTGTGGGCTTTTTTTAACGTGTCAGCTGCTGACAATAGTGTTGCCTTCTGCAACCTGTGCTGTCAATGCATAAGTCGCCATAAGCCCAACACTCAGCTAGGGACGACCGCCTTAAGAAGGCACCTGGCCTCCCATTACCGAGCCCAGTGGGAGCAAAGTCAGAAATCACAAAGCCACAATCCAGGTGCTCTACATCCTGCCTCTTTTCCTTCTCCTCTCTCCTCCCATTTGTCCTCCACTCCACCTTCCACCGTGCCATTGTCGCGTTCATCTGGCAAAAGGTAGGCTTCCATGGCTCAAATGTTCGAACGTAAAAAGTTGATGATGCCAGATAACCCTCTTGCCCAATGGCTGACTGCTGGCTTATCGGAACTGCTGGCTTGGCAACTACTGCCATAAAAACTGGTGGACTCGGAGGCCTTTAGAAAATTTGTGCCCATTGGCACACCGCAAGGGAAGGTCCCCAGAAGGAAATATTTCTCCCAGAAGGGCATCGCAGAGCTATATGGCCATGTTCAGCGGCAAGTGAATGTATCTCTGGAACACGGTGTCTGTGCCAAGATATATCTGACCACAGAAACGTGGTCTATTAAACACAGGCAGGGAAGATAAATAACTTTTATTGCCCACTGGATGAACCTTCTGACAGCTGTCAAGCATGAAACCCATAGCACCCATGTGGATTTGGTGTTACCGTCACGGATTGCATGCAGGCCTGCCTCTTCTTCTCCTCCTCCTACTCCATCCTCCGTCTCCATCTCGGCTGACTCCTCCTTTTCCACTGTTACCGCCTCTTCCACTTCACCCCCTAATCTCCCCAGAATCTATTATGCCAGGTGAGACGTTGCCATGCTGTGCTGCGGCTGTTGTGCCTGGAAGCAAAGAGCCACACCGGTCCTGCACTGCTTTCAGCTCTGCGGTCACAGGCCGATCAGTAGCTAACCCCGCTCAATTTGATAGTTGGTAAAGTGGTGTGCGACAACGGTGCCGATCTGCTGAGCACGCTGAAACAGGGCAAAATGACACACGTTCCCCAGGGTCCAGGACGTCTTGCGGCAGGCCAAGAAAATCTCTGGCCATTTTAGAAGATCTTACACAGCCATGGCTCGCCTTGCTGACGTTCAGCGGCGACACCACCTGCCTGTCAGGCGTCTGATTTGTGACTGTACGACGCACTGGAACGCCACCTTGTACAGTTGTGTTCAAAATTATTCAACCCCCCAATGCTGTAAAGAGTTTTAGGGAATTTAGTGTACATTTGTAATTGTGTTCAGAATGAAATCTTACAAGGACTGAAATGACATCAATTGTTTTTGTAATACAGTATTAAATGTTATTTTTGTGATTTCTTCATTGACACAATTATTCAACCCCTTAAAGACTACCACTCTTAAGAACAGAGGTTCATTCAAGTGTTTTCGATCAGGTAATGAAAACACCTGTGGATGTCAAGTATAAGCAATCAAGCATAATAAGCACCAATTAGGCAGATTTAAAAGGACTGTGATACTCAGCTCCTTCTAGACATTTACTGGTGTGTTTACAAACATGGTGAAGTCAAGAGAATGGTCCAGGAAGACAAGAGAAGAGGTGATTTCTCTTCACAGGAAGGGCAATGGCTATGAGAATATTGCAAAGATGTTAAACATACCAAGAGACACCATAGGAAGCATCATTCGCAAATTCAAGGCAAAGGGCACTGTTGAAACACTACCTGGTCGTGGCAGAAAGAAGACGCTGACTTCGACTGCTGTGCGCTACCTGAAGCGCAAAGTGGAGAAAAGTCCCCGTGTGACTGCTGAGGAACTGAAAAAAGATTTGTCAGATGTGGGTACTGAAGTTTCATCTCAGACAATAAGGCGCACACTGCGTAATGAAGGCCTCCATGCCAGAACTCCCAGCCGCACCCCCTTGCTGTCTCCAAAGAATAAGAAGAGTCGACTGCAGTATGCCAAAAGTCATGTGGACAAACCACAAAAGTTTTCGGATATAGTTCTGTGGACTGATGAAACAAAATTAGAACTGTTTGGGCCCATGGATCAACGCTATGTTTGGAGGAGGAAGAACAAGGCCTATAAAGAAAAGAACACCTTGCCTACTGTGAAGCATGGCGGGGGGTCAATCATGCTTTGGGGCTATTTTGCTACTACAGGTACAGGGAAGCTTCAGCGTGGGCAAGGTACCATGAATTCTCTTCAGTACCAGGAGATATTGGATGAAAATGTGATGCAGTCCATCACAAACCTGAGGCTTGGGAGACGTTGGACCTTTCAACAGGACAATGATCCCAAGCATACCTCCAAGTCCACTAGAGCATGGTTGCAGATTAAAGGCTGAGACATTTTGAAGTGGCCATCGCGGTCACCAGACTTAAATCCGATTGAGAACCTCTGGTGGGACTTAAAGAAAGCAGTTGCAGCGCGCAAGCCTAAGAATGTGACTGAACTGGAGGCTTTTGCCCATGAAGAATGGGTGAAGATACCCGTAGATCGCTGCAAGACACTTGTGTCAAGCTATGCTTCACGTTTAAAAGCTGTTATAACTGGAAAGGGATGTTGTACTAAGTACTAAGATTGAATGTCACTTGGGGGTTGAATAAAACTGATAATGATGTGAGCACAGAAAAGACATTTGTGGTTATTTCATTATAAATGTTATGTTATATTTGTCTGACTTACAAGTTCCTCTTTGATTTAATTGTAAACAAGATGACTGAAATGATCGAAATCAATGTCAAACTGGCCAAAACACTCAATTTCAGTGGGGGTGAAATAATTTTGAACACAACTGTATATGCTTGATAGGCTGCTCCAGCAGCAACGTGCCGTTAACGACTACCTGTACAAACTCTGCAGCAGGACAGGTTCTGGGGAGCTTGGTTTTTTTTCACCGCGCCTGTGGCTGCTCATGTGCGACGCATGCAGACTTCTGCGGCCATTTGATGAGATCCCCAAACTGGTCAGTCACAGCTAGGGTGCCATCAGTGACATCGTACCTTACGCCTTCTTTCTGAAGCGTGCATTGCGTTGTGTCATTGATCAAGCTGTCGAGGAGCAAGAGCTGAATGAATTCCCAGGGGGGGGTACTGCATCTGAGACAAGTCAGCAGGAGTGTGAAGAGGATTTAGAGGAGGATGGTGGCTGGGGGGAGGAGGAGGAGCAAGAAGAGCAGGCTTTGAGGGGGACTTTAAATTTAAACTTTTTGGGGATCCCTGGTGTAATCTGTGGCTGGGGGGAGGACATGAGGAAGATATTCTCCTGGGCGATGAGCAGGAGTCAGGGCGCTCCACCGCTTCCAATTCAGTGCAAATGGGGGCCTTCATGCTATAGTGTTTGAAGAGGGACCCCCGCATAAAAAGCATAAAGGGCAAGGACCAGTACAGCAATGTACTTAGACCCCTGGTACAAACACAAAATGGCGGACATGTTGCCAACATCACAGTGGGCTGCCAGAATGCAGCATTTCCAGGCCTTTCTGCAAGAGATGCTGCATTCTGCTGTTGCGGGCGCTAGCAGAGGAATTTTCACCCACAGCGAAACAGGTGCTGGTACCAATCCTACTGCGCCTGCAAAAAGAGGGCGGTTTAAAGATGTGTTGGTCACTTCGGATATGAGATTATTCTTGCAGCAAACCCATCGACAGCCGCCCTCCAGATCGAGCCTCAGGGAACGCCTAGACCGACAGGGGTCCAACTACATAGGGTTAACAGCCAATGTGGACGCTCTGAAAAGCGAGGAACCCCTGGACTACTGGGTGTGCAGGCTTGACCTGTGGCCAGAGCTGGCACAATTTGCCATGGAACTCTTGGCTTGCCCCTCGTCGAGTGTTCTGTCCGAAAGGACTTTCAGCGCAGCAGGGGGGATCGTGACCAATAAGCGCACTCGCCTAGCTCACGACAGTGTGGACTACCTCACATTTCTAAAACTGAATGAGACATGGATCTCGGAGGAATTCAACACCTGTGACGACCGTGTGTAATTGAATTTCCTCATGCCAGCCTACCCATGTCCGCCACCACCCAGAACAAAGAATAGTCCTTGTCTTATGTATATACAGCGGCATAAAAGGCCTTTTCTGTCAGGTGAATGCCTAATTTTGGGGGCCTCTACTCCAGTGGCCTACAGTAAAAAATTTATCCACTGACCGTCTAATATACCTCCTGCCACATAATCACTTGTTCTTTTCTGTCAGGTGAATGCCTAATTTTTGGGGCCTCTACTCCACTGGCCTACAGTAAAATTGTTATTCGGTGACCACCTAATGTACCTCCAGCCACATAATCACTTGTTCTTTTCTGTCAGGTGAATGCCTTTTGGGCCTGTACTCTCGTGGCCTAAAATAAAATGATTCCTGGCTCCAGCAGGGCACATTTTTGAGAGTTTCCATTTAAGATGCATAAAAATGGACCCTGATTAAAATACATATTTTTTGTGGGAATTTTGGCTATTGATTTCCATCTGGTCTGTCACTGTCCATATTGTGGGACCATTTGTGCACTTCTAGTAAGTATTTGGTGGCTGCAAATATGACCTTTAGGTTTTTCAGGTTCGCCTGCCATTAAAGTGAATGGGGCCCGCCACGAAAACGCGAACGCAAAACGTCCTGACCGATGTTCATCACTATACCTATACACAGTTAGTCATAATTTTTGTAATGTAAAGATTGTTTTTGTCTACTCCGGTTCATTTTGTCATTTTTTGAAAAAATCATAACTATTCTTTTTTCCATCTATTTTGGACTACTGCCAGGTGGTCAAGGTCCTGCTGGTGTGCACATTTTATTTGAACTTTATTACACAGTTCTGGTTTTCCTCTGAAAAAGCTATTGAATGGTGTGTTGATTGTGACAAGTTGGTAAGGCTGATTAGTCAGCCTGCATTTGTGGGAGGGGCGGAGGCTCTTCATATACGAGCCACAGCCTCACTCACAGGCGTGTGTTCTCAGGTGCACAGGCCGCATGTTACCTTGTCCGTCCAGGTTGATACTATATGTTTTTGTCTTGTTACCTGGATCGCTCAGGCCGAGTTACATGTTGTTTGTCACCTGGATCGCCCAGGTTCAGCCACTGCATATACCGGCTATGTCATTAGTCTTGTTACCTGGATCGCCCAGGCCGAGTTACATGTTATGTGTTACCTGGATCGCTCAGGCCGAGTTACATGTTGTGTGTCACCTGGATCGCCCAGGCCACGTTAAATGTTGTATGTCACCAGGATCGTCCAGGTTCAGCCACTGCAGATCACGGCTATGTCATTTGTCTTGTTACCTGGATCGCCCAGGCCGAGTCATATGTTATGTGTCACCTGGATCACCCAGGCCAAGTTAAATGTTGTATGTCACCTGGATCGCCCACGCCACGTTAAATGTTGTATGTCACCTGGATCGCCCAGGCCACGTTAAATATTGTATGTCACCTGGATCGCCCAGGTCACGTTAAATGTTGTATGTCACCTGGATCGCCCAGGCCACGTTAAATATTGTATGTCACCTGGATCGCCCAGGCCGAGTTAAATGTTGTATGTCACCTGGATCGCCCAGGCCACGTTAAATGTTGTATGTCACCTGGATCGCCCAGGCCACGTTAAATGTTGTATGTCATCTGGATCGCCCAGGCCACGTTAAATGTTGTATGTCACCTGGATCGCCCAGGCCACGTTAAATGTTGTATGTCACCTGGATCGCCCAGGTTTAGCTACTGCAGATACCATGGATCGCCCAGGACAAGCTAAATGTTGGGTGACAATTGGACCGTCAGGTTCAGCCGCTGCTGATACTACGCTATGTGTCATGTTTTGTTGTTAGAATAAGTCTCTGCCATACCCCACTCTATTGGTATATCGGGTTTACTCTACTCGCACCCAGAGCTGCGTTCACACGTCCTATACTACTACAGGTTCTTTCTAGGCCCATTTCAAGAACTGCGTTCATGTTGCTGTTACATCTATGTTATGCTCCGTTCACAACCAGAGCTGCTGTTATACCAAATTTTATGCTCTGCTTAAACCCAGAGTGGTGTTCACACTTATACTGCTACACCAGGTCGTATACCCCACTCACCAAAGCCGCTTTCCATGTCTGCTGTCACATCAAGTTAATATTCCGTTCATATCCAAAGCTGCGTCCGCATGTCTGCTTTTACATCTTGTCCTATACTCCATTCACTACTAGAGCTGCGTTCACGTGTCTGCTTTCGCATCACGCCAATACTCTGCTCACTTTCAAATTGCATTCATATGTCTGCTTTATACCATGGTTTTCATGCGCTACCCATACTCAGAGCTGCGCCCATACCATGTTTTTTAGGTACCACTCACATCCAAAGCTCCATTCACCCATTTGTTGTTACATCATGTGTTGTACTCTGCTTCCACTCAAAGCTGCATTCTCCTGTTCATTGCTACGTCATGGTTTAACTCAATAGTCTCACCGGGGCAGTCTGCACCCACCGCTCTGGTTCTTTAATCCTGGTTCATATTCACTCAGACTGGTCCCCTTTTACTTCTGGTTCGTATTTACTTAGATTGGTCTCCTGCCCCAGTTCACCAAACCGCTCCTCGGCGGAGGTCAGTTTGCCAATAGGAGTAAGTTTCCTGCTATGTTTTCACAAGCTGTTCATTTGTTTATCACGATAAGAGACTTCTCTTAGCGAACTTGCAATGCCTCAGGCTCTTGTTTTTCTCCCTTCTCTGTTTCAATTTCATGTTTACGTTTTATGGTTTGCGGTGGTTAGTGTTTTATGTATGCACGTGCTTCGGATTTCTAATGTCTATATTTTCAACGCCTGTTGGCAGTTATGTTCCTTAGGCCAATCCAATCATTTAAGTCGCTGCATATCCCATCAGGTCCGGCTTACGTTTTAATTACTTATCGTCACTGCAACGTCATCCCTCTGGCTTCGGGGGCCTCTGGTCGGGGGCCCTATGATTGATCCGGCCTCATGGCTCCAGGGGCCCCTTGACTGTTTTTCATATTTTGTTTGTTAGGGGTACGACATGTTTGTAGGCTGGTTAGTGTCCCAGGTTTTCTGTTGGGGGCGAGTCCCTAAGGCATTCTAGTGCTGCAAAAAAACAAAAAAACATAAGAGGCTCGCCCGAGTGGCTGTTCGCTTATAGGACCCCACGATTGGCACCGACACTTGTAGTTCGCACGGCCACCTGATAATTTTTTCCGCCATATGAGACTCGCACGCATGGCTTCCGCCATATGAGACTCGCACGCATGGCTCCCGCCATAAGGGACTCGCACGCATGGCTCCCGCCATAAGGGACTCGCACGCATGGCTCCCGCCATAAGGGACTCGCACGCATGGCTCCCGCCATAAGGGACTCGCACGCATGGCTCCCGCCATAAGGGACTCGCACGCATGGCTCCCGCCATAAGGGACTCGCACGCATGGCTCCCGCCATAAGGGACTCGCACGCATGGCTCCCGCCATAAGGGACTCGCACGCATGGCTCCCGCCATAAGGGACTCGCACGCATGGCTCCCGCCATAAGGGACTCGCACGCATGGCTCCCGCCATAAGGGACTCGCCCGCATAGCTCCCGCCATAAGGGACTCGCCCGCATGGCTCCCGCCATAAGGGACTCGCACGCATGGCTCCTGCCATAAGGGACTCTCTGGAGTGGCTCTTGGCTTAGGGGATTTCACAATTGTCATCGACATTGGTAGGTCATACGGCCATCTGATACTATTTTCCATGGCACACCTTTCAGAAGTTTTTTTTTGTTCATTTATATTTTACAGATTAGTACTTGCGGTTCATTTCAGCCTCATTTCATTAAGAAGCTTTACCCCATGTCATTGTCTTTCTAGGTTATCGAGTCCCAGGTTAGCTAAGACACGCCTAGCTGGGTTAGGTTGTTCCCGTTGTTTCTCTGCTTAGGGTTCTTCGGATATCTCTTGGCCGTAGCCATGACCACAGGTTGGTAAGGCTGATTAGTCAGCTTGCATTTGTGGGAGGGGCGGAGGCTCTTCATATACGAGCCACACCCTCACTCACAGGCGTGTGTTTTCAGGTGCCCCACCCTCCCTCCCTTATCTTCTCAATTCCACAGGGTATGCCCACTTACAGGCCTACCCACGAGCATGGCTTAGGGCACACAACAAGCCATTTAGTCAGGTTAGCTAAGACACGCCTAGCTGGGTTAGGTTGTTCCCATTGTTTCTCTCCTTAGGGTTCTTCGGATACCTCTTGGCCGTAGCCATGACCACAAATAGAAACAGCAGAAATCTGGAAGGGGTCTCACAGTTTACACTGCTCCTCTTTCCAAACAAGTAATAGAACAATACTTACATCAGCAGCAAGCAAAAATTGTAGAAGATTACCATCAGCTCAGTCACCCCCCTGGCAAACACCAGTACATGACTAAAGCACATATATAGATAATTCCGATACTTCCCTGTAAGATAATAGCTGCTTAGCAAAGATTATATGGATCGAGACAATGAAATGAATCTTTGAAGAATGCAGTGATGCAATCATTTCGCTGCTGGATAGAAGGGTTAAAAAAAGGGTTTTTAAAGCTGGTGTGAAGTGATGATAGATCACATTTCAAACACTGACGTCCAAAGATAAACTAGCCACAGGAGTAGCTTGGCACCTGCTGCTTGAACTGACAAACACACCGACCTGTTTGGGTCATAGCTTTTTATGTTCTCAGTTACTATGTTCAATGGTACAGCTTGTCATACACATCCAGAAAATTTGTAGTGTCCATCTCACAGCTATGTTCCCCTTTACTGGTAATGGAAAAACAATTTTGGAACAGAATTTCCAGTTGCATCAGAAATCGTGCTGTTATCGCACACATTGGTCACATCGCCACTGCAGACCCATTTGATGGCATGCCTGATGTTTATAAGGAACTGTGACAATTTTGCTGAGTCCATCTTTGAATGGGCACTAGTGAATCTTGACTAACATTATAGACTAATGGGTATATAGGTATAGACTAATTGGGTATATGTTTCTATCTGAAAAACTGGACTTCTTGACCCTGATTTATCATACCCTCACTCCAGAATTCTGATTTCAAAAAGTCATAAGATGTGACTTTTGCAACTTTTTGAACTCACGTGCACAAAAATGCGCCTTTTTGCTTTTTTACACCTCTCTCTCAAGTTTTGAAATATGGTGGAAAAAATGTGTGTGGTTAACTATGTCAATGAGTTTCACTCCAGATTTATAACTGAGACTATTTGACTGTTTTAAAAAGTCGCAATCTCACTTGAGTAGTAGGATGGAGTAGGAAAACTGGAGCACCTTTTGAAGACAAAAGTGTTAGGCTTAAGGATCAGATAAATTTATCAAACAACATACGACAATCTAATATATAAAGCTGAGTGTGTGTGTGTATGTGTGTATGTCTGCTAAATGAATCCGCACCGTCGCACTTACAATCACAACATTTGACACACAGGTACATCAGGTGTCCAGGAAGATTTTAGACCAGGTCTCAGCTCTCTAGCACGTACCGTTCCTGAGATATATAAAAAAATGAATTAGCCAATAGAAGCCTGCAGGTCCTCATATCCCAACTGCCATACACACGGTCACATGTCCCTTATCAGCCAATAAAAGCTCGCAGGCCCTTAGTCTCCACATATACACAGTTTTACACCAGGTTTCCATAACAACCCAGCCATTTTCTTCACTGCTGTAGGTCAGCTTTAAAGGGACAGGGTGCTGTGGATGACACTTTTAAGGGAGTGGAGTAGGGTGACCACTCAGACCACTCTCAAAAGACTGACTTTTAACCCCCCCACCCGGCTCCGGTTAGGCCATGCCCTGACAGGAAATCTGAAAGCTAGACCGTCCGTCCTAAAACTGGACCTCTGGCAACCCTAGAGCAGAGTGCTGTGGAGGTCACAGTTAAGGGAACGGTCTGCTATGGAGGTCAGTGTTAAGAGACAGAGTGCTGTAGTCACTGTTAAGTAGGTGGGTTATTGTGGCAATTCTGTTAGGCAGATGGGGTTCTGTGGAGGTCACTTTCAAAATGGGCGGTCACTGTGGAAGTTATTGTTAAAGAGGCGGGCACTGTGAAGGTCACTGTTAAAGGGGTGGGCGCTGTGGAGGTCACTGTTAAGAGGGCAGGGCACTTTGGAGGTCATTGTTAAAGGGGTAGGCACTGTGGAGGTTACTGTTAAGGGGGCAGGGGACTGTGGCAGTCACTGTTAAAGGGGCGGGCGCTGTGGAGGTCTCTGTTAAGGGGGCAGGAAAGGGTGAATGTCACAGTTATGGGGATGGTCTGCTATGGAGGTCAGTGTTAAGGGGCAGGGTGCTGTATAGGTCACTGTTAAGGGGTTAGAGTGTTGTGGAGGTCGCACTTTAAGTGAACGGAGCTCTGTGGAGGTCACTGTCAAGGGGATGGGTTATTGTCAAAATCACAACAGGGTACTGTTGTACATTCACCCCAGTTGAACATTATTCCTCAGAACCTAATCCCAACTTACCATATCCACCACACTCAATTCACTCAAAGCACTACAGATACTGGCTGGTGACTGGCTGGAGTAGCTTTACATGTACACTATTAGACCATTGTACAAAGCTAGCACTTTTTACCTTTTCTGCCTCCCCTGCTTTCTCATAGATTGGAAGTTCTTATGAGCAGGGCCCTCACTCCAATTGTTTGAATTGTTGATTAGTTTGTTACTATGTAATGTCTGATTTTCTTTATTCATGTACCCTCTGATTTGTAAAGTGCTGCTGTATATGTTGTTGCTATATACATAAAGAATAATATGATTCACTTATAGCAAGCAGAGATCTTGAAATAATGATGCATAAGAACAAATGGTTTCAAAGTGGTGATTGAAGGTTGAGTACTGTGGGAGCCTAAAATCCTCCACCATCAACCAACCCCTGATGGACAGCTTTCTCCCTATGCAACATAATAGGGAAAGAGGCCAATCAGCAGCATGAGGGCAGACTACAGAGTAGCAAACCACTCATGAATATGGGGATTCCTGGCTCACATAGCACTGATAACTATAATTTTAAGAAAATCACTGCACGTTGACAAGTGACACACCGCTGTAATCATGGTGTCTGTTACAATGTTATAAAGCCTCTGTGCCTTGGTGAGGGTATGTTGATTTATGGATAGGACAGCAATCTTAATCTTTGCTTCGGGTTAAAATTTCTAATTCTATTAAAGTCACACTGTGTTATTCAGTTTTTCCATATCAGTCATTTATGAACACTACAATTGAACATTCACAACTTTCTTTTAAGATAATGGAAATAATTAATTTCTAGTTTACTCCTCCCATAACCTCCCTCCCAGTAACCTATTGATTGATTCCTGTATTGGTTTACTTGCAGGATATCCAGAACCTGAGGTTACATGGTACAAAGATGATCAAGAAATGGACCGATATTGTGGTTTACCAAAATATGAAATTTTTCGTAATGGAAAGCGGCACACTTTACAAATTTATAAGTATGTTTAACAACAAAATGTACATCTCCAATTACCATACAGTATATCTATGGTGCAGATAATTCATTTTTTATTTTACAGGTGTAGTGAAGAAGATGCTGCAATTTATCAAGCCTCAGCCAGAAATAACAAAGGTATTGTGTCCTGTTCTGGAGTATTAGAGGTTGGAACCATGACTGAATACAAAATTCACCAAAGGTGGTTTGCAAAGCTGAAGAGAAAAGCAGAAGCCAAAATGCGTGAAATTGAGCAGAGTAGAAAACAGGTTCAGGAAAATTTTAGTGAAAGTGAAAGACTGAGAGCATTGAGTCCTGAAAGGATACAAAGAAAGAGAAGATTATCATCAGAAAATAAAGATACATCAACAGAATCAATAGAAAAAGAAGAGCCTGTTAAGGTTCATGTTCCAGATCCAAACTCTAGGCTTCAAGATGAAGCAACAAACATAAAGGAGAAACCACATAATGTGGTCAATGGCTTCCATGTGATGGAAACACAACAGAAAGAAGAGGTAACCACCAATGGTTACAGCGTACCTGAAAACATAGAAGAAAATGGTAAAGAATTCCTTGCATATGTTTATGAAACAGTGGAAGTCATAACCCAAAAAACTACACCAAAGGAGTCTTATGCAAAGAAGAAGAAAAAAGAGGAAGAGCCTCCTTTAAGTACAACAAACTTAACAAAACAGGAGACGAAACAGGGAACTGCCAAGAAAACTGAAGGCATAAGTCCTGTTCAAAGAAGATCTAGATTTGGTAAAGATGCCACAAAGATGCAAGATGAAAAGATGGAGGTTCAGACAACACCAGTTGCTGTGAATAAAAGATTTGCACCTTCCATCCTATCTAATAAATCAGCAAAAACAACGGTAGCAAAAGATCTAAACAAAACAAAAGTTAATACTGTTTCCAGTAAGAAGGCAGGTGAATCTTCTATTCCAAAACCAGGTCATCTACAAAGTAAGGATGATGTCAATTTTTCCTTAAAGGATATGTACTTTGATGACTCACCATCACAACCAGAAACTAAATTACCTCTTGACCAAGTCAAGAAGACAAAAAATGAAGTTCCGACAGAAGTTGTGAGTCCAGCAAGTCCATCAGCTCAAGGACAAATAAAAATACCAAAAGCAGCCCCAAGACGTTCAAAGGAGCAAAGAGAACTATCTGTTGGACGCAAACCTCCACAAACAACAAGCACAAAAAATGAATTTCCTTCAACTAAATCGGTTTCAATCCATGATAAGAGTACAAAAGACCCTAAGCCAATGGATGAACCACCAAAACCAGTTGTAGACAATTCAACAGGTTCTTCCACACTTGTGTCTGCCAAAATTGGTAATGCTGCTGAGCAGAAGCTAAAGAAAGAATCAGAAGTGCTGGATTCTTCTTGTAATGTATCACAAAAGGCTAGAAGTGATGAACGTGCAAGACTGGGAGAAACACATGACCTTCAAAACTCGGAGGAGAACAGGATATCCTCGGAAGACCTCAATGAAGTAAGTTTTATTTTCTTCTTTGCTTGCATGATAAATAAAACAAAAGTTTCCATCTTGACTAAGATCACAGACAGCACCTAATTATAGACAAGACACTCATATGTTTGGATATAGTCCTATAACTATCCTATCGTGACACCTTTACTCTCTGTTCCACATACTATCATTCCACTTCCTGCATTCTTTTGTATAAAATCACATCTCAAGCGTCATGTGAGGACCTAAAGTATGCACCTCACAGGTTTATTATGCCAATATTAGCACTGTCTCATGTGTTTAGACAATGTTGTCTAAACAAACAGCAGTTTCATCTTTTGCTGCAGCTTTCTACACAGATTCTGTAGGAAATTTATTTTTGAGAAAATTTAAAGATATTTTTGGGAGAATATGAGTGATCCTGCAAATCATAATTTCTTAGTTTGTCATCAGTAATCATAATGAAAATTGAAATTACAGATTGCTTAGATCAACATTTCACATACCTTTGAATGCTGGGCTGATAATGCTCAAATGTCAAGTGAAACACACAGGTTGAAATGGTAATTATAAGGATATACATAAAGACGTGTGCCTTGTATGATTGTAATTAGTATCTGTGTAAAAAAAACTTTGAGTTTCTTAGTTCTTGAGAGAACCTGGCTAGGGTGCTGCAGTTTTTTGTGTGTGTATTTTTTTTTTAAGCATTTCTTTAGGCATTTGTTAAAGGGGTTTTCCAGAACTTGTATATTTATGGCCTATTCTCAGGACAGGTTAATAATAGCAGATCAGCAGGGGTCTGACACACAACACCTCCATTGATCAGCTGGTTCTGGCAGCCTCTGAAAGAAAATATACAGTGTATGGAGCTGGAAGCACAAGGCTCTATCAACAGGTGTTGGACCCCCACAGATCTGATATTGATGACCTATAGGCTAACAATATCTAAAACCCAGAAAACCTCTTTATATTAGATGTATTTCTGGTGCAGATTGCAGGGAAAGGCCCTTTGCACTGCAATCTGCGACTTCTCCCCGCTCACACCAGGTCTAAAAAAGTGGGCGGGGTGGGGAAGGGGATGGGCCAGAAGACCCGTCTCATTTATCATTTTCTATGGCTTTTTTAGGCATAGAAAATGGTCTAAATGTAAGACAGCTAGGAAGCTGTCTTGCATTTAAAAGCGACGCCTCTACATAACTGCGGCGGGTCCACCACCATTGCAGGGCCTTATTAAGGCTGGCGTCTAAAACATCTAAGATGCTGGTCTTAATAACCATGCGCTGGCGCTCAATGCGCTTAAGTTATGTACTGTAGAGGTGCTGACTGTGCAACTTGCTGATGTAGATTTATGTCCTTTTCTCCACCAAAAATAGGCGTAGGAAAAGATAAATGAGATGGCACAGCCAGCCTGCCCATGCCATGTCCCTTTTTTCTGCCATCTTGGAAAAGTGGCGTGAGCAGAGAAAAGTCATAGATTCGGCCACAAATCCCCTTTGCGACTAAATCTGCGCCAAAAATACACCAAAAAGTAGCTTACTTCACTTCATAAATAACACCTAAAAAAACCTATGTATGACACTTACCGCCCTTACTGGAGCATGGGGAAAATAGGATCCACAGTCAAAAACCAGATCTACTTTATAAAGCCAGAAACAGTTAGTCCTGTTCAACTTCTACTGAACTCCAGACTTCTCTTAAAGGGGTTGTACAGGTTCAGAGCTGAACCCGGACATATCCCTATTTTCACCCAGACAGCCTCCCTGTAAAACAGCTAGGGCAGCACTAAAGCTCGCCCATCAGTGTCCTTGATGTCACCGGCAACACTGCTAGGCAGAAGCCTCCTCCTAGCAGTGTAAAAATGTAAACAAACAGCTGTATCGCGCAGAGCAAGCGAGAGCATTCTCCGATGCGCATATCAGGGGGGCTGCCTAGGTGAAAATGAGGATATGTCTGGGTTCAGCTCTGATCCTGGACAGCCCCTTTAAACAAATAAGGCAACATTCAGACAAGAGTGAAAAAATGGTCTGGCTTTAAACAGCCGATTTTTACTGACGCCTTTCTAAGGAATGGCCATTAGAAAACCGACCCCTTTAATTGTATGGGGGCTGTTGGTCTGTGAAAACGGACTAAAAACGGCTGTGTGAATAAACCCATAGACTACCATTGTGTGAATGTGGAGGGCTTCCAGACATCCTTCATACAAATTGTATGTTTTTTAAGGGACACTTTTGAACGGGAGAATTGTATTATATCCTTTACTGCTGTGGATTGTTTAATGGATGTGCTATTCTATGATGGATAATGATTTCATGTGAAACACATTAAAATGAACGTATCTGATCACTCATGTTCTATTAAGAATAGGACAAGTCTTACAGAAGCTTCCTGGGCTATGTCAACTTATGAGCACAACGGTAGATACATACATTTAAAACGCTATTAGCGGCTCATGTTAGAAAAGTGCTCTTTTATAAGCTTTATGATTTATATTTAAAGAGTAACAGAAATTTTAGAAACCTTCTGACAGGTCACAGTAACATTTCAGAAGTTTTAACTGGTCCTGGTGCTGAGACCCCCATCTATCATTGAGACAAAGGGGCAGAAGCGCTCAGCGGAGCAGTGTGCCCCTTCAGCTGCAATCGGCTCTCTTCAACCTTGTTTGGCAGCTGAAGACAGACTTAGGAGATGTCAGATGTTTTCTGAAATTTCTATCTGTCAAAAGTAAAATCTGAAACTACTTAAAATGTTAATAAATCTCAACAAAAGCAAAGTTTTCATTTTTAGGTATTCTGTAACCCTACAAAACATTGCTTATAGGTAGAATATCTCCATATGTACACTGTCCAACAGATCTACAACAGATAGTCTACAGCAGCACACAGAGGCCATCATGGATCCATGTCACAGTCCAACACCATTGACTATCATTATAAAAAATGGCGAGCAACTTTGGTGTGACATGAATGTCGCGCAACACATGTTGCAATGTAGTTGTACCTATGTAGTCTATGCTCCAGAAGATCTTAGGCCTCTTGCACACAAACGTATGGATCCTAAAAAAAAATGGAATGCACACAGACGTCATCCGTATTTTTTGCGGATACGTTTTTTTGCGGACCACAAAATACTGAAAAAGCCATACGGTCGTGTGCAGGAGGCCTTATTCAGATCTTAAAGGTATATCCACACAGGATTGGTTCACTGCAAATTGTTAAAAACCTGCAGCATAGATTCTAGAATTCCACAGATGCAAAAAATGGTGCAGTTTTTGTTGCATACATTTTGTGGATTTCATTCTCTGCATTGCAAAGGGTGAGGTACGGTATGCAGTTCCAACACGCAACATAAATTGAATTGCTGCTGATTTAAAATCCATACCACAGGGTTTGTTCAGATCAGCTTGTGATTTCCATATTTCTGTTCCATTACCCTAAGTTCACACCTGAGCGTTTTACAGCGCGTTCAAACGCGCTGTAAAACGCTCAACACGTGAAAACCAATGCTTCCCTATGGCCCTGGTTCACACTTGAGCGTTTTACAGCGCGTTTGAACGCGCTGTAAAACGCCCGATGCATAAACAAGTTCTTGAGCTTTTTTTGGGGCGTTTGTCGCGCGTTTTGGCCATAGACTCATTGGACAACACTGCAGTCAATCACACAAACGAGCGTCAAACGCGCGTTTACTATTGCAAAAAACGTGCATAAAAACGTGCGTCTCAGAAACGCTCAAGGGTGAACCCAGGGTTAGAGAAACTGAAAAATGGGGGGAAAAAAAACCCTTTAATTCTTCTTTGTTTGAATGGGTTATTTTAAGCATTTGTTGTGCTCAGCTTGCGTCTGTTCTGTCAGTTTCCGCTATTTTTGATGGGGGTGAAAAAGTGCTGTGTGCTGAAAAATAACAGAAACATATTGGAACACTAAGGCTGGGTTCAGACCTGAGCGTTTTACAGCGCGTTCCTACGCGCTGTAAAACGCTCAACAGGCAAGAACCAATGATTCCCTATGGGAATGGTTATCACCTGAGCGTTTTACAGCACGTACGATCGCGCTGTAAAACGCCCGACGCCCCAAGAAGTACAGGAGCTTCTTTGGGGCGTCTTGTCACGCGTTCCCGTACATAGACTTAGCGGGAACGCGCGACAATAAGCGTTCGCTTATTCCAGAGCCGCGTATGTCAGACGCCCGTAGAATCGCGCATACAGAGCGCGACATCCTGAACGCTCAGGTCTGAACCCAGCGTAAAGTCAATAGGTGACGGAGAGAAACAGAAGGTGTTCCGTTTGTATCTGTCATTCAATCCATTTAACCGATTTGTTTTGGTATATTTTCCTGTTCCTCTGATGCCATTTTTTTTAACGTCATCCAATTTCTTACTACTGTAAATTACAGGGGATTTAACGCACTGAATTCCACTGCAGTAATTCCGCAGCGTAGGGATTTTCAGACATTGCAGAAATCTTTGTAATAAGTAAGGGCTCTTTCACACCTGCGTTATAGTCTTCCGGCATAGAGTTCCGTCGTCGGGGCTCTATGCCGGAAGAATACTGATCAGGATTTTCCTAATGCATTCTGAATGGACAGTCCGTCCTTCAGGATGCATCAGGATGTCTTCCGTTCCGGAACGGAACGTTTTTTGGCCGCAGCAAATAGCGCAGCATGCTGCGCTTTTTGCTCCGGCCAAAAATCCGGAACACTTGCCGCAAGGCCGGATCCGGAATGAATGCCCATTAAAAGGCATTGATCCGGATCCGGCCTTAAGCTAAACGTCGTTTCGGCGCATTGCCGGATCCGACGTTTAGCTTTTTCTCAATGGTTACCATGGCTGCCGGGATGCTAAAGTCCTGGCAGCCATGGTAAAGTGCAGTGGGGAGCGGGGGAGCAGTATACTTACCATCTGTGCGGCTCCCGGGGCGCTCCAGAGTGACGTCAGGGCGCCCCAAGCGCATGGATCACGTGATCGCATGGACACGTCATCCATGCGCATGGGGCGCTCTGACGTCATTCTGGAGCGCCCCGGGAGCTGCACGGATGGTAAGTATGCTGCTCCCCCGCTCCCCACTACTACTATGGCAACCAGGACTTTAATAGCGTCCTGGGTGCCATAGTAACACTGAAATTATTTTGAAGACGGATCCGTCTTCAAATGCTTTCAGTACACTTGCGTTTTTCCAGATCCGGCGTGTAATTCCGGCAAGTGGAGTACACGCCGGATCCGGACAACGCAAGTGTGAAAGAGGCCTAACATATATACATGTACTACAATGAATGGTTGTCATTATCTAAGGCTACATGCACACGAACGTTAGGACTCCGTGCCCATGCTGCGGTCCGCAATACGGCCAAGGGGGGCACACGGTCGTGTGCATGTAGCCTAACAATAATACATAGGAGTATAGTTGCATTGTAATCCAGAGTAAGGGCTCATGAACACGAATGTATTTTATTTCCGTGTCCGTTCTATTTTTTTTTTTGCAAAATGGGTCCTAAAAAAAAAAGGAAGGTACTCCATGTGCATTCCGTTTCTGTATGTCCGTATTTCCATTCCGCAAAAAAATATAACATGTCCTATTATTGTCCGCATTACGTACAAGGATAGTACTGTTCTATAAAGGGACAGCTGTTCCGTTCCGCAAAATAGGGAATGCATACGGATGTCATCCGTATTTTTTGCGGATTCGGGCCCACCAGAGGAAATTAGGCTTGAGGACCAACCCCTATATTATCAATAAAGTTGAACAGGTTTTGAATCAAAGAAATGGGTCCGCAAGATGCAGCGCGGAACGGAAGCTTCCGTGGGCTTTCGTGCTTCCGTTCCGCCCAAAAAATAGAACTTGTTCAATCTTTTTGCGAAACAGATGGATCGCGGACTCCATTCATGTGAATGGGTCCGCGATCCGCATACGGCTTCACCCAGGTCGGTGACCGTGCATTGCGGACCGCAATTTGCAGACCGCAGCACGGGCACACGTAGCACACGGTCGTGTGCAAGAGGCCTTACCCAGCACATTCTGGTAAGGTGTTCATATTAAAGCAGTTGTCCAACATAATTAAACATTTTGGACACGCCTTCAGATGGTCTAAAAAAAAAAAAGAGTATACCATCATTTTTTGTTTTAGACCATTAAAGGGGTTGTCTCACATGGCATTTATTATGTAGAGGAAGTTAATATAAGCCACTTACTAATGTATTGTTGTTATCCATATTGCTTTCTTTGCTGGCTGGATTCATTTTTCCATCACAATATACACTGCTGATTTCCATGGTTACAGACCACCCTGCAATCCATCAGTGGTGGTCGTGCTTGCGCACTATAAGAAAAAGTGCCACCCTCTCTGGTGGCTGGGACCGTGGGAGCGCACGTAGACTAGTGCTTTTTCTTATAGTGTGCAAGCACGAACACCACTGATGGATTGCAGGGTGGTCTGTAACCATGGAAACGAGCAGTGTATAATGTGATGGAAAATTTATTCCAGCCAGCAAATGAAGCAATATGGATAATCACAATACATTAGTAAGTGCCTTGTATTAATTTTCTCTACATGATAAATGCTATTTGCTGAAGTGAGACAACCCCTTTAAGAGGCATGTCTAAGATTTTTACTTATCTCTGACAACCCCTTTAACCCCTTCGTAACATCCATCCTACTTGTACGGCGGATGTCGGGTCTTTGAAGATGGCACCTGCTAAACAGCAGAGTGAGCACCATAGCTAATGGGTGCCTGCTGTTTCATGCAGCATACACCCGTGATGCCTGGGTCAAATGTGACCATGGCATCTAAGAGGCCTGAAACCCAGAAGGTGAAATCGGGGAAGGCGTTCAATATAAGTAATGAGCCTGACTTAAGCCTGTGTAGGCTTCCAGGCTCATTAGTTATATATTACAATTCAGGCCAGCAGGTGGCAGCATAATACAGGGAGTGCAGAATTATTAGGCAAGTTGTATTTTTGAGGATTCATTTTATTATTGAACAACAACCATGTTCTCAATGAACCCAAAAAACTCATTAATATCAAAGCTGAATATTTTTGGAAGTAGTTTTTAGTTTGTTTTTAGTTTTAGCTATTTTAGGGGGATATCTGTGTGTGCAGGTGACTATTACTGTACATAATTATTAGGCAACTTAACAAAAAACAAATATATACCCATTTCAATTATTTATTTTTACCAGTGAAACCAATATAACATCTCAACATTCACAAATATACATTTCTGACATTCAAAAACAAAACAAAAACAAATCAGTGACCAATATAGCCACCTTTCTTTGCAAGGACACTCAAAAGCCTGCCATCCATGGATTCTGTCAGTGTTTTGATCTGTTCACCATCAACATTGCGTGCAGCAGCAACCACAGCCTCCCAGACACTGTTCAGAGAGGTGTACTGTTTTCCCTCCTTGTAAATCTCACATTTGATGATGGACCACAGGTTCTCAATGGGGTTCAGATCAGGTGAACAAGGTGGCCATGTCATTAGATTTTCTTCTTTTATACCCTTTCTTGCCAGCCACGTTGTGGAGTACTTGGACGCGTGTGATGGAGCATTGTCCTGCATGAAAATCATGTTTTTCTTACCTTGCAGACTTCTTCCTGTACCACTGCTTGAAGAAGGTGTCTTCCAGAAACTGGCAGTAGGACTGGGAGTTGAGCTTGACTCCATCCTCAACCCAAAAAGGCCCCACAAGCTCATCTATGATGATACCAGCCCAAACCAGTACTCCACCTCCACCTTGCTGGCGTCTGAGTCGGACTGGAGCTCTCTGCCCTTTACCAATCCAGCCACGGGCCCATCCATCTGGCCCATCAAGACTCACTCTCATTTCATCAGTCCATAAAACCTTAGAAAAATCAGTCTTGAGATATTTCTTGGCCCAGTCTTGACGTTTCAGCTTGTGTGTCTTGTTCAGTGGTGGTCGTCTTTCAGCCTTTCTCACCTTGGCCATGTCTCTGAGTATTGCACACCTTGTGCTTTTGGGCACTCCAGTGATGTCGCAGCTCTGAAATATGGCCAAACTGGTGGCAAGTGGCATCTTGGCAGCTGCACACTTGACTTTTCTCAGTTCATGGGCAGTTATTTTGCGCCTTGGTTTTTCCACACGCTTCTTGCGACCCTGTTGACTATTTTGAATGAAACGCTTGATTGTTCGATGATCACGCTTCAGAAGCTTTGCAATTTTAAGAGTGCTGCATCCCTCTGCAAGATATCTCACTATTTTTGCCTTTTCTGAGCCTGTCAAGTCCTTCTTTTGACCCATTTTGCCAAAGGAAAGGAAGTTGCCTAATAATTATGCACACCTGATATAGGGTGTTGATGTCATTAGACCACACCCCTTCTCATTACAGAGATGCACCTCACCTAATATGCTTAATTGGTAGTAGGCTTTCGAGCCTATACAGCTTGGAGTAAGACAACATGCATAAAGAGGATGATGTGGTCAAAATACTAATTTGCCTAATAATTCTGCACGTAGTGTATATCAATTTCTGTATAGCATAATGGAGAAAATTCATTTCTATGCAAATCTGATGACTGCACATTGTGGTCCACTTGGGGACCTAAAAAAAAGTTTTAAAAAATATAAATAAATAAAAAAATATAAAAATTCTAATCACCCCCCCCTTTCCACAAAATTAAAATATTTAAACAATAAAAAAATCAACATCATGGCCATCACCATGTGCGAAAACGGCTGTACTATTAAAATATTTAAAAAATCCCATACGCTGAATGGCATAACAGAAATAAAAATGGTCGATTCGCTATTTTTCATCTATTTACCTCCTCAAAAAATTGAATAAAAAGTGATCAAAAAGTCATACACCACAAAATGGTATTAACAAAAACTACAGATCATCCCGCAAAAAACTAGCCCTTACACATCTCTGTAGACATAATTATAAAAAAAAGTTATGGGGTCAGAATGTGGCGATGTAATGAAAAAATATTTTTCTCAAAAGTTTTAATTTTTTCCCAGTATTAAAACACAAGAAAAAGTATACATATGTGGTATCGCCGTAATTGTACTGACCCGGAGAATTAAGAGCCCATAGTGAACATCTTAAAAAGAAAACTGATAAAACAGTTTTTTTTTTCCAATTCCACCCCATTTTGAACTTTTTTCTCCAGTTTCCCACTACATTCTATGCAATATTAAATAGTGCTATTAGAAAGCACAATTTGTTTCACAAAAAAAACAAGTCCTCATATGTCTATGTGAATGGAAAAGTAAAAAAGTTATGGCTCTGGGAAGGCCGGGAGCTAAAAACGAAAATGTAAAAATGTGAAATTGCTGCGTCAGGAAGGGGTTAAACACTACGATGTTTTAAGGGTATTTTCACACTAGCCTTTTTCTTTTCTGGCATAGAGTTCCGTCCTAGGGGCTCTATACCGGAAAAGAGCTGATCAGTTTTATCCTAATGCATTCTGAATGGAGAGTAATCCGTTCAGTATGCATCAGGATGTCTTCAGTTCAGTCTTTTTGACTGATCAGGACTGAGATAATAACGCAGCATGCTACGGTTTTATCTCCGGCCAAAAATCCGGAACACTTGCCTGAATGCCGGATCCGGCATTTTTTTCAATAGGAATGTGTTAGTGCCGGATTCAAAATACCAGAATGCCGGATCCGTTCTTCCGGTCTGCGCATGCACAGACCGAAATGAAGGTGAAAAAAATAAATGCCGGATCTGTTTTTTTTCCGGATGACACCGGAAAGACGGATCCAGCATTTCAATGCATTTGTAAGACGGACCAGGATCCTGATCAGTCTTACAAATGCCATCAGTTGGCATCCGTTTTGACGGATCCGGCACACAGTTCTGGCGACGGAACTGCTTGCGGAATCACTCTGCCGCAAGTGTGAAAGTAGCCTTAAACAAGTTTGAATACTTCTTTTAAAGTAATGTCATCAGCTGATATGCTGTAAAGCTTTTGCTCTTGGATGGAAATATCTGCAGGCTCTCATTGCTTTTCACAGATATGACTTCAAAGATATGTGAAATTCTGCACTCAGCATCTGATGCTAAAGCTTTCTGTTAGGTTTTATTTTTGTTTTTATTTAACCTTTCCAGTGCCAATTGCAATAAATTTACCACTGCAGAAATATACTTATTTTAATCCAATTGCACTAAGAATAGCAGTTGTTTGTTAATATGGAGGCTGTGTGAATTGAGAGGGCCATGGTCTTTTCTTAATATAAATAAATAGTGCATTTAGTTACTGGACCTTTGCATAAAATACAACCAAAACTCAGTGAACATCAGTGAATTTTGCTCCTCTGATTTTTTTTCTGTTTACCTGGCTTCAGGCAACAACTAACGTACGGCAGCCATTCAGCAGCTATGGGCCAGTCATTTTGGCAATGTCATTCAGTAGAATTGGATAGTTCCTTTTCTATTATTCCAGATAAGCCATTGGTTTTTAGGAACAACTGAACATGATGTTTTATAACAATAAGTTTAACTAATGACACATTTTAAATATATAATCGCAAGCATCCACTGACCCACCCTGCCTTCTTCTAATGGTTAAAGGGACTGTTAACTTTGGATAAATAAAATGATCACATGTCCCTCTGCTGATGACCAGCAATCCACTATAATCTGTTGGTAAACCTAACTGCAATTTTCCCTGCAGCGCCACTGCAGGGAAATTCAAGAATTACATAGTGCCTATAGAATTCAATGGACTGTGCATGAACATGATGGATTCTGTATAACGAGACTTGTTCTTTGTAGCTCCTCTGCTTTCTGGCTAAAACATTACAGTTCGGAAAAGACAATCACCGTCTATTAACCCAGAATTCCCTTACATCAGGGATGGCCAATCTGCGGCTCTCGAAGTGTTGTAAAACTCCCACCATGCACTGCTGTAGGCTGATAGCTGTAGGCAGTCTGGGCATGCTGGGAGTTGTAGTTTTGCAACAGCTGGAGAGCCTCAGGTTGGCCATCCCTGTCTTACAGGGTATTTGGAATCAAGTGCAATATTAGGAATAGATTGTCCATATTAGTATTTTTTTAATAATATTTACAGGACTATAAGACATAACAAAGATTAATCATTGGAAAGTAGCCTGTAGGTTAAATGCCGGAAATACTTTTGAATGCCAGTCAACTAGAGTCATGTAAGTGGAGGCTATCTATCTCCAGGAGTGATTGCTAGGCTCATACCAGATCAAACATGAATGTATTTGAAACAGAGCAGGTGGTACCACGATTCACTCTCCTTTCTGCTGCAATAGTTTTTTTTTGTCTCCTTCAATAGTTTCCATAAACATGTCCAAGGTCAAGAAGATACTGTATCTCCCATTTGTATAGGGCACCTATAAAAAAAATTATCCTTCAAGAAGCACTCAGATTTTTATTTTGCATATATGGCTAACTGACCAGCAGTATTCTAGCAGTGTACTTTGTTTCACCCTAACTCAGTTACATCCATACATTTTGGACCCTTTAATTATGGGATCCTGGTCATGAAAGCTTGCAGTAATGTATAAACAGGAACTTGGTCTCTTCCATGTGGCTGACTTCCTGTGATCTACAGGATGACATCATCACCAATCAAATCCCTCCTGGCAGCTTTAAGCCCCCCCCCTCCTCCTATTTATCTGTATATCTCTGTATTCTGTTGTAGATATAATGTCTCCCCTATCTAAAGGACCGTGAGTGGAGATATACAGTGATTAGCTGCAGTTGTATAAACCTCCTGACTCACACTTCCTGTCTATGCCATCTGTGTGTGCTGACTCTCCAGTGTAGTTCTATGAGATGTAGCTTCACACTGGTCTCTCTGCCTCCTGCATGTAAGAGCTGACAGGGGAGAGAGAGATGACTGGGCAGAGAGGGGAGACAGGCTGAAACTGCATCACATAGGAGAACATGGATACCCTGCAGTGTGAAGGGACAGAAGCTGTGTCACTGATCTGTCATGGTCGCCCTTACACAGAGCAGTACAGTGTGATGCACCTCCACCCCCTCTGTCTCTGCAGGAAGGATTGAAGGATTCATCTGAGGGAAAGAAGGAATTAAGATGACTGACAACCCAAGCATTACACATAAATTAAAAATAAAACAGCTATACACAAGACATACACAAGAGGATCTATCTTATTCTTTAATAATGCCCATCCTGCATTATATAGGCAAAGAATAAATCCTGGGGTGCTTTTTTCAGCTCTACTTTTGGTGTAATTCAGTCTGAATTTAAAAAATTACCCATTTCTTCCATGAAAAACCATTACAAGGCACTATAACTGTGTAAGGCTACTTTCACACTTGCGTTCGCAATTCCGCTCGTGAGCTCCGTTTGAAGGAGCTCACGAGCGGACCCGAACGCCTCCGTCCAGCCCTGATGCAGTCTGAATGGAGCAGATCCGCTCAGACTGCATCAGTCTGGCGGCGTTCAGCCTCCGCTCCGCTCGCCTCCGCACGGACAGGCGGACAGCTGAACGCTGCTTGCAGCGTTCAGCTGTCCGCCTGGCCGTGCGGAGGCGTGCGGATCCGTTCAGACTTACAATGTAAGTCAATGGGAACGGATCCGCTTGAAGATGAGCCCATATGGCTCAATCTTCAAGCGGATCCGTCCCCCATTGACTTTACATTGAAAGTCTGAACGGATCCGAAATTTTTCTAAGTTATTAATGCAGACGGATCCGTACTGAACGGAGCCTCCGTCTGCATTAATATGATCGGATCCGTTCAGAACGGATCCGATCAAGCGCAAGTGTGAAAGTAGCCTAAAGTGTTATTTAATTTTTAGGTAACTTGTGTAATCACAGATGTGAATTTATTACAGTGACCCTTCATGGTCTGGTCCAAAAAAAATAGAAGATGAGGGCTCTAAAGCTAAACACATCCCTGCCCTTTTTTGCTTTCAGATGCCACTCAATAGATTGATCTTACCTTCCCAAATTTATCTGCTGTCTTTACTCCATCAATTCATGCTGCGGAGCGGGCAGTGAGACTCAAGATGTCATAGTCTTCTTCCCATCAATTTTTTCAACATTCTAAAGATGACCGTACACCTTGAATAGTTAATTTGGCCAACAGCTATCTCTTCCAACTACCTCATATACATACACCCTTAGGTAAGCTGAACGTGTATGTGTTTTTAATAGAGAGATACGATAAAACCGAGAACAAAAGGATCTGGCATTCAAAATCAATGTGCCCAATCATCTGTTAGGGGAGAGTCAGGGGCTCTCCGTACCCATTAGATTGTCGTCCAGGTTTGACATGCAGAACATCAAGCAGCTTTAATAGGTTATTTGTGAATCAATCCTTTTCACATGTTGCGTTCATATTGATGTTTTGCCCTGATTTTTGGTGATGATTAATCCTTAAGAGTCAGACCATAATGTCAAGTTAGCGTCATATGGATTTGTCTTCTGATGAACCGTTGAGGCCCTGTTGTTTCAAGGGTCCAATCTGATGTTAACCTGTTTGTAGAGTGGGTGAGACAAAAATGAGCAGCCAAAGAGACTGGTCAGGCTGGTTAAAGCAGAAAGGAACTTAACTGAAATAACCACGTGTTAAGCTAGTTACTCATTTTAGAGGAAATACAGCCAAATCTGATGTTTTTGGTGGGATCAGCAAACAAGCTAATGTGTATGGGGGTCTCTATGCTGTCTCATGACTGTAGATGTCAGGGGTAAGAAGGACTGAGCATGTTCAATTACAACTTATCTCCCTTGGCATAGGCTTACAATTACTGATCTGTTCTAGATTAGTAAAATATGGCTGATGGTGTAGGCTGATGGTGGTATCATTGTATGAGAAAAATCATTTCAGACCATAGCCTCTTTTTATGGTCACAACCTTTCCATCTTCCATTGGCTACCTTCAGCAGGAAAACTGCATGTTTCAAAGCCTTTTTTTCGATTGCAGTCCACAAAAATCACATTTGATTTGTCCTTCAGAATCTGTGATAGACACTCTTAATGGAGCCTCAGATGTAGATGTGAATATAACATTAAGAAAATGTAATATGATAACATTAGCATTAGACTTATTGAATGGATGGTTTCCAGACCCTCCTACCCTACTTGTACAGTGGATATAAAAAGTCTACACACCCCTGTTAAAATGTCCGGTTTCTGTGCTGTAAAAAAAAAAAAAAAAAAGAGACAAAGATAAATCATTTCAGAACTTTTTCCACCTTTAATGTGACCTATAAACTGTACAATTCAATTGAAAAACAAACTGAAATCTTTTAGGTGGAGGGAAGACAACTAAAATAATGTGGTTGCATAAGTTTGCACATCTAATAACTGGGGATGTAGCTGTGTTCAGGATTAAGCAATCACATTCAAAATCATGTTAAATAGGAGTCAGCATACACTTGCCATCATTTAAAGTGCCTCTGATTAACCCCAAATAAAGTTCAGCTGCTCTAGTTGGTCTTTCCTGAAATATTCTTAGTCACATCCCACAGCAAAAGCCATGGTCCACAGAGAGCTTCCAAAGCATCAGAGGGATCTCATTGTTAAAAGGTATCAGTCAGGAGAAGGGTACAAAAGAATTTCCAAGGCATTAGATATACCATGGAACACAGTGAGTGGAGAAAATATGGCACAACAGTGACATTACCAAGAACTGGACGTCCCTCCAAAATTGATGAGAAGACGAGAAGAAAACTGGTCTGGGAGGCTACCAAGAGGCCTACAGCAACATTAAAGGAGCTGCAGGAATATCTGGCAAGTACTGGCTGTGTGGTACATGTGACAACAATCTCCCGTATTCTTCATATGTCTGGGCTGGGCTATGGGGTAGAGTGGCAAGACCAAAGCCTTTTCTTACGAAGAAAAACATCCAAGCCAGGCTACATTTTTCAAAAACACATCTGAAGTCTCCCAAAAGCATGTGGGAAAAGGTGTTATGGTCTGATGAAACCAAGGTTGAACTTTTGGCCATAATTCCAAAAGATATGTTTGGCGCAAAAACAATCACCAAAAGAACATCATACCCACAGTGAAGCATGGTGGTGGCAGCATCATGATTTGGGGCTGTTTTTCTTCAGCTGGAACTGGGGCCTTAGTTAAGCTAGAGGGAATTATGAACAGTTCCAAATACCAGTCAATATTGGCACAAAATCTTCAGGCTTCTGCTAGAAAGCTGAACATGAAGAGGAACTTCATCTTTCAGCATGACAACGACCCAAAGCATACATACAAATCAACAAAGGAATGGCTTCACTAGAAGAAGATTAAAGTTTTGGAATGGCCCAGCCAGAGCCAAGACCTGAATCCGATTGAAAATCTGTGGGGTAATCTGAAGAGGACTGTGCACAGGAGATGCCCTCGTGTTTTTGTAAAGAAGAGTGGGCAAATCTTGCCAAGTCAAAATGTGCCATGCTGATAGACTCATACCCAAAAAGACTGAGTGCTGTAATAAAATCAAAAAGGTGCTTCAACAAAGTATTAGTTTAAGGGTGTGCACACGTATGCAACTATATTAATTTATTTTTATATTTTTTCTTCCCTTTACCTAAAAGATTTCAGTTTGCTTTTCAATTGAGTTGTACAGTTTATAGGTCACATTAAAGGTGGAAAAAGTTCTGAAATGATTTATCTTTGTCTCATTTTACATCACAGAAACCTGACATTTTAACAGGGGTGTGTAGACGTTTTATATCCACTGTACTTGGCTTCCCTGGTAGAGACTACAACCAAGAGTTTTCCTATGTATATCTAAAGAGTCATGATCCAAGTTGTAGACTGGGTCAAAAGTGTGCGCCAAGAACACAAGTGAGCATAATGCTACAGCTACAGTGTTCACTATTTGGGTGGTATTACATGTGTGAATGAGCCATGGCACACGCATGCAGTTAATCACATGTAATTTCTTTGGTCCTACTACTAATGTGTAGTAGTACCTTAAAGGGCTTGTGCCACTAATATAAATGTATCCCATCCAACAGATGTCGCTGTTATACCATTTTTCCCAAATGCCACCATTTATAAAAACTGCCTTATTCTAAACATCACAGCCTGTCAATCTGTGTTGGTCTTCAGTTGTTGGTTACATTGAAGCCTTGTAATGTAGGATGTAGGAATCATCTTTGTTTTGAACAAGGGGTGTGGTTAGTGTCACATGATCTGCTGATGTCAGGACACATCCTTTTGTCCTAAGGCATGATGGGACAGCAGACACATGACAAATATGTGGACAAGAGGAAACTGCAAATGAGATAAATCTGCAAAAAATAAAATAAAAATCCATTGAAGAATGGGAACTAGAGTAATTTATGAAAATAAACTTGAGTGAAAAGTAGTTTATGGCACAACCTCTTTAAGGTCCTATTAGACTGCAGAATTTTCAGGCCAATTATCTGAAATGAGCATTCTCTGTAATGCTTGTTCCCTATAATTGACCTGTATAATTGAACAGTCAAACAGCCGATAAACAAGCAAATGCTTGTTGGCTGATGGCCATCTTTCATTAGGATTAAATTATTATGTGGATTATTGTGCTGTTGATAATCAATAGAAATTAATGGGAGGAACAACTACAGCAGCAAACGTTTATCCCACATTCAGTTTGCATCGGACTGTGTAATCAGGTCAGTGTAAACGGGAGCTGATGATGTGCTATCATCCATCGGCACTTGCACTGCCTGAACATCCGTCGGTGTAATACAGCCCTTAGTTTTAGACAGTAGCTTGCCTGCATTAGCCACTCATGAGTATTGCCAGCAATCAGGGCTGAGCTGCAGCTGCTGTTTTTGTCTGACTTCTTGTGGTAATGCCTGTCCTGATCATGTATAGCTGACACATTAGCATGGTTCATTACAAGTCACTGCTTTCATACACAATTGAGACTGTGTGGACATGACCGGGTGAAGTTTAATAACTTCACCCGGTCATGTCCACACAGAGCATGCCTAGGGTAACGCTGGGTTCACACCTGAGCGTTCTGAAAGGAGCGCTCTGTATGTGCGATTGTACCGGTGTTTACAATAGCGCATACAGAGACAAGCGAACGCCCATTGTCGCGCGTTCCCGAAAGTCTATGTACGGGAACGCTCGACAAAACGCCCCAAAGAAACTCAAGAACTTTTTTGAGCGTAGGGCGTTTTTCAGCGCGTTCAAACGCGCTGTAAAACGCTCAAGTGTGAACCAGGGCCATAGGGAAGCATTGGTTTTCATGTGTTGAGCATTTTACAGCGCGTTTGAACGCGCTGTAAAACGCTCAGGTGTGAACCCAGCGTTACAGAGCATGCCTAGGACACTACAGCCTGTGACTGTATGGGTGCTTGATACACTTGAGTTGGACGGCACTCCTGAAAAAATCCTTTTTGCACGGTGCTCAGTGGTAATGTGAGATGATGTATAGTAAAGGAGACCACGGCACTCGTTTTTTCGTATGTAGAAAAATTATTTTTATATTTTCATTTCATGATATAATTTTCATTTCATGATATTATTCCAAAATTTCATTGTTTTTGAGCATCCAGGAATGCAAAAGACTTGGCCAACGTTTAACGTTTCGGTCCTTGTATGGGACCTTGATCACGGCCTTTGTCCGTGCTGCATGTTGCCTGCGCATCCCCCAGCAGGCAACATGCAGCACGGACAAAGGCCGTGATCAAGGTCCCATACAAGGACCGAAACGTTAAACGTTGGCCAAGTCTTTTGCATTCCTGGATGCTCAAAAACAATGAAATTTTGGAATAATATCATGAAATGAAAATTATATCATGAAATGAAAATATAAAAATAATTTTTCTACATACGAAAAAACGAGTGCCGTGGTCTCCTTTACTGTATGGGTGCTGACTCACGTTCAGGCTTTTTGATGCAGTTTTTGAAGCAAAAATCAGGTGTGGATCATAGGAGGAGAGAAAGTTTAAGGACAGATGCAACGTTTTACAGTTACATTTATTTGACCTGGGTTGTTTTGGCAGCAAGTACATGGATTTCTGTAACCCCAACTCAGATGAATGGGACATTTGCAGAAATTTATGCTACATATCTGCCGCATGTTAAAGGGGTTGTCTCAGCAAATTACATTTATCATTTAAGTAAAGGTAATACAAGGCTCTTACTAATATATTGTGATTGTCCATATTGTCTCCTTTGCTGGTTTGATTCCTTTTTCCATCACATTATACACTACTCGTTTCCAGGGGTTATGACCACCCTGCAATCCACGTCAGTGGTCGTGCTTACACACTATAGGGAAAAAGCCTCACTGTTTCCCTGATGCTCAGATGCTCCCTGATCCCCAATCTCTCTTAGTTTCCTAGTTCCTTTTAACACACAGGAATTGACCACTCTGGCTTAAGAAGGTCAGCTGGGACTGGTGGAATGAACAGGTCCAATGTTTGCATGTTATTGCCTGTAAACTCCTTGGAGCTAGATGCCAGCAAGTCATTTTTCTAGTCCACTGACAGTATCAGCTGTACTGCCCTAAACCTATTAGATTATGTAAATGAAATTCACAGTATTTAAGGTGAATTTTTTTCCTAATCTAATTTTATTTTGTGATTGTAGATTTATTATTCTATTTCCTGAACATGATTATGGGGAAAGTCATCTTGCCTATAAACAGCATTTAAAGAAATGCTTTACGGTAGCCATATGGACCATAGGAACTTGTGTTATAGTGTCCTAGGCATGCTCTGTAACCCATACAGAGGTCATTGTGTGGGGTGGCAAAGGAAGTGAAATGTGGCTATCACTTACTGTCAGATCTACGTTATGTAATGCAGATGTTATCTTTCATTTGTAATCCTGCTGGTGATAAAAATGACATGACTACTGAAACAGAACAAACAGAAAATACAAAATGAAGACACCAATTCTTAATTAAATGTTTAAAGGATAACTGTCACACTTAGACCCTAATTTCAATTTTCATATATGTAGTTACTAATAATCTGATATTCCAGAATCAGTTACTATTAGACTGACTTACCCCATATTTAATAAGATTCTGTCACGGCTGGCGGTGGGGGAAACCCCCAGCCGTGCGGTGCCAGGAGATGGTAGGGTTACCCCTTGGCCGGGACCACAGAGTTAGGGAGCAGGTCATCTCCTATTGCGTCCCTAACGCTGACCCTGTCTCCTATCTGTATGAGCCGACCTTGGTGGTAGGACGACTCATACGCCGGAACCATAAAGTCCCTACGAGCCCTCAAGTCGGCCCTGTACTAGGGGACAGAGTGAGACGACCTGCTCCTCCTAGGCACGGGGGAGCAGGAGTCTCAACGGCCAAGCAACACCGGGGAATACAATAACAGACTTATGGCAGTGACAGGCAAATGGGACCAACACATCACTCACCTGCCACAGACAACAAACCCTGGATCCCATGTGCAGGTGCTGCAGTTCAGACACCAACGAACACAGCACACACCAGACATCCCACAGGAACCCAGGACCACAAGCTGCACTAACATAAGACCCCACACACACACCTAAATAACACCGTGAAACATAGAAATTCCCAACAGAGGTTTTATGACCAGAAGGATGGTCCTCACCAGGCAGATGGAGGAGACAGGAGGCTGGGAGGCCTATATAGCCTGCAAGAGACTCAGGCTATATAGGCCAAAAGGCCCCACCCCCCAGTCAACCACACCCAGTGACATCACACACACTGGGAAGGAAGTTAACCCTTCCAGCACACAGAAGGGAAAACACCAACTTAAAGGGGAATAGCACACACACTCACTCACCTGTCACCGCTGGCAACGGCATGCGTGGCAACCGTGTCCTGCAGAACAACCAGCAGGCAGAGACCCTGCCACCACATGCACAACACCAGACGTTGCCGCGGACAACCGCAGGTGAAGGGAGGTGACCAAGTGCATACAACCAACACAACCTCGTGCACAACAAACAGACCAGGAAGTGCACACAAACACAGACGAAGGACATGCACACCAAAACACGTTGCCAAGGGCAACCGCACGCATGCCTGTTATTCGCGGCAACCGCACCTGAGGCAAACCACTAAGTGCCCCCAGCTGCGGCTGCGACAACACCAGACCGCGGATAACTGCATGCGGCTCCCAAGGAGTCACGACCATGACCAGGGGTCGTGACAGATTCAGCCCTTAGCAACCAGTCTGCATAAAACTGCAATTTCACTATTCAGTTAAGATGGCCGCCACTGCCCTCACCCTGAGGCTAATCCCGCCTGCCCTCACTAGCCAGTAACAATAGCCCCCCAAAAGTGTCAGTAACCAGAGCCCTCCCCCCTAAAGGGTTAATCTCCTGCAGCACAAAGGGGTCCTCTTACCACATGTTGCTGTCATTTATACACTGAGCAGACGGCAGATCTCCCTTCCCTGGTCTGTGCTGCTTCAACTCTGCATTGTCCAGCTCTGCTGAGTGAGGGAGTGTCTGCCAAGCGCAGGGACAGGGAGAAGTGCACACAGCCCAGGCACTGTTATCAGCTGCTGGGGAAGACCTGGCTTTAATCATTTACTTACAGTCCCTGGCTGTCAGTAATGTGACCTTGTACGCCGCCTGCTTCTGCGTCCTCAGTCCTTCAACAGATAGACGGACCATGCCTAGCAACCCTATTTTAAGCACAGGTAAAAGTAGGCAGTACAGGGAACAAAAATGTAGAATTAAGGGGTAATTGAATACACAGTGAAAAGTTGAAATAGGGCCACCAAGGAGATATTAATCACCACAATCCAATACTCCAAAAAATAATAATATGACAGTTATACTTTAACATAAAAAGATAATGTAAACAGTATGTAAACTATATACCGTAAATGTGATATCGCAGTAATAATAATGACCTGAAGAAGACAGATAAGTTTTACCACATAACGAATGGTGTAAAAACAAAACCCCAAAAACTATTGCCTAATTTTATTTTTCAAATTGAGATTTGTACTTTTTTCCCAAGCCTACCATTACATCATATGCAACCTAAAATGGTGCGCTCAGAAAGTACAACTTGTCCTTCAAAAACAAAGAGTCCTCATATGGGTATGTGGACAGAAAAATAAAAAAATATAAGTTATGGCTCCAGGAAGGTAGGAAGTAAAAAACGAAAACACAAAAAAAAAATTATAATTGTTTGGCCAGGTAGGAGTTAAATTTATATAAAAAAAATCTGATAATTGTACTCACCTGCAGAATAATGATAACTTTCTATTTACTTTGCATGGTGAATGGCGTACAAAATAAACCCAATATAAAACAAAAAAATTCCACCCCCCTAGTAAAAACAATAAAATGTTTTCAATACATATATTGTGTCATTAAAAAAAATACAACCCATCCTGCAAAAAACAAGAACTCTAAAAAAAAAAGCTCTCAGAAAGCAGTTAAGGTGAAAAACGAATCTTCCTATTTCAGGCTATGCTTCAGGCTATATTCACAGGGAAAGAAAACATTAAGGCTAGTTCACACAAACATATGGCTTTTATAATTTTTGAAGTCCGTTTTTCACGGATCCGTTGTTCCGTTTTTAAGTTCCGTTGTGTTTCCTTTCCGTTTTTCTGTTCTGTTTTTCCGTATGCCATGTACAGTATACAGTAATTACATAGAAAAAATTGGGCTGGGCATAACATTTTCAATAGATGGTTCAGCAAAAATGGAACGGATACTGAAGACATACAGACGCATTTCCGTATGTGTTCCATTTTTTTTGCAGACCCATTGACTTGAATGGAGCCACGACCTGTGATTTGTGGGCAATAATAGGACATGTTCTATCTTTCAACAGAAAGGAAAAACGGAAATACGGAAACGGAATGCGGAACCATTGAAATGAATGGTTCCGTATACGGACAGTATACAGAACACAAAAAAACATCCAGTCGCAAAAAAATGATTGTGTGAACTAGGCCTTATACTGTACATCAGTAGCTAAAAACAAGTCATTTTTGGTGGCAGTTTTGTTGTTTTTAGGAGTTTTAGCAAACATTTTAGAAGAGCTTTTGAGTGAGGTTTTTCTGCTTCCTCATTGACTTGTATGGAGAAATGTGATCAAATCTGATTCTAAAAAGTAACACACAAGTGTCAATTCTTAAGAGTTTTTCAAATCAGCTGATGAAAAGCTCTACCAAAACTGTGCATTGGGTCATTTTTTTAAATTAACGGGGTTGGCTCATCTTAGACATCGATGGCATATCACTAGGATATGCCATTATTGTCAGATAGGTGTGGGTCTCACCTCTGAGCCCCTCTCTTATCTCAGGAACAGGGTTCTTAGTGATATGCCATCAATGTTCAAGAGGGCCAACCACTTTAAAGTTAATACGAAGCTGTTGATGGCCTTCAGAATGTGGATTATTATGCAGCTGAAAAATGCCTGTTTTTTTCTGCTAAATTAGTGACAGATTCTGCCCAATGTTAGCACAGCCTAATACATTAAGTAACCAGTAGGCAAAATGTTTCACATTTTTATTTATACAGAGATTATTTCCAAATGATGAGTGAATCTGAACAGAGCGTGACAGTGAAGCTGAAATCCTTGGTTGTCTGCTGGCTCTATATACAGAAGATGACCTCATCCTCAGCTGTGCAGAATGTTGACACTGATTAGTCATTCCCATTTTTGGATTTCCAAATTTTACTCTACTAAATACATGCACACTAAAAGCAGCGAGTGATTTCATCATCTTTTACAGAAGAAAATAAACAAAACCATCAGCTTGCATGGAAATCTGGCAGGGATACTTGGAACATGTCATAAAACAAGATATCATTGTACGTCAAAGCAATCTTGTGTCAATGACATTTTCTAGGGAGTGTATGAAGGTATCAGGGGATGGTCAGAATTGTGTGCTTGCCTTTCAGCTTATCTTGTTTTACAAGATGTGCAGTCATTGCAGTTCCACATTCTAGAGCAAAAAAAATTACACAGCCATCTGGATAAAGTATAGTCACACACATGTCATATTGGTTACCCTATTTATCTGAACGGGGCCTGCAGAAATCAATGTTCTTGCCACCAAAATACTGACATTCAGATGAATGGAACTAATTTTCATTGCAGAAAGTTCTGCAACAAATCTGCTCCATTCAAATATAACCTTACAAAGCATATTTCTTTTGCAGTCTAAAGATCTGCAGAAGATAACGACACAGAAAATCTGGACCAAAGTCCAGCACAGTATAAGTGAATTTGATGTTTACAAAACTCCATTTACATACAGTAAATAAAACCGACATGTATTCGAAGATTTTTGCAGCACATAGACCCTTCTTCACATGCAGTTGGACATGAACAATTTCATCTGAACAAGGGGATGTTTACCACACTTGGAACATATCTAGAATATACAGCAATATGTATGGAGTAAAATATTTCTTGGATTCAGGTTGGAAAGCTCTTACACCTGGAATTTCGTCTGAGCTTCCCTGTAGCTCCCCTTAACACTACTGGTAACCCTTGGGTCTTGAAGTCTTGCTTTAGGACTGACACATGGAAAGTTAGAAATGGAACATTGATACCAATAGAAATTGATGTAAAGTAAGGACTGCAGAAATGTTCACCCCATTTTCCACCATAGGTTTGGAGTATATACAACATCTGAACTAGAACGCCACCTCACATTATTTCATTCCTGAACTATTGTGTTTTTTATACCATTTTTACAGAAGACAAGAATAGAGACACTAAAGAAGTTGGAGACTTTAGAAATGGAATACATGGCATTGCAAAAAGCGTATGCGCTTCTGCAGAAGCAACTTGAAGTTAGCCAGAAGGCAGAAGAAGCACAAAAGGTGATGTGTAAGAATTTTGTACACTATCATATTCTGGTAGAGAAGAACTACCTCGTACTTTAAAACTTTCTATTGGTTGGTATGGTATTGCTGCTAATCCTTATTCAAGTGGTGGCAAAACTAAAATACCAAACACATGGAAGGGTAGTGCTTTTCTGGTGACAAAACATAGACCATTTTTTAAATCCTGGACTGCCCCTTTGATATAATCAGACTCTACAAATACATATATTAGAAAAATAAATGGATACGAAAACACTAACATTTTGCAACGTTTAAACACTGATCTTCACCAGATATTTTTGTGACAGTTTAAATTTCCTTATATCCTATATATAATTGTCTTCTTTGAAATGACCAATACTAGAAGACGATTTTTTTCTGCAATTCTGGGTGGTCATCTCAAAGAGGTTTATCTGTTTTTTACATTATGTTTTCCTTTAAATATATATATATATATATATATATATATATATATATATAAACATATATGTTCCTTTTAGATAAGTAAAGTCTCAGAGGGAGTACAAAACAATGTAAGAACAATGACTGACACCAATGAAGGAAAGAATCTAGAAATACAAGAAAATACAGAGGAAGAGACCAATTTAATAAAATGTTCAAGTTCACCAGTGCCAGTGTCTATGGAGACAGACGTGTCTACAGCCTTGAATACTACGAATAAGACTGGACAAAATGAACAGTCTCAGACTAAAAAGGATTTGCCTTCTGACACCTTCCTGGAATGTAGTTTAGAGGAAGGTTCAAGTGTGAAAGATGGACACATAGATAACTTACAAAAAATGGATTCTATGAAGGCAGTATCTGAACCTACAGACAATTTAAGAGATATTAGAGATGTAGTAAGTGAAAAGGTTTCAATTATGGTCAAGGACTTTTCTGAAGACAATAAGACCGAAAATGTTGCACACACCAGTGAGGTGGAGATGTTGGAGGATGTGAAGAAAGAGGTTGCAAAGAAAACTGTAGAAAGTGTTGATGAACCAACTGTGGAGGACATACCTGTTTTCTCCTCCAGTGAAACAACAATGGAATCACAGAAACTAGACCCTGTTGCAACAGATATAGATATTACATTAACTAGTACAGTATTACAAACAGAGGTAAATATTTCTGAAATTTCATATGAGGCCCTAAATATTGGTCCTTCACAATTGCTGTCAAATTCACAGTTGCTACCAAGTGATCAAAATGATCAGTCTGTAGCAACACTTCTTCGTGATGTGAAAAAAGCTCTGGAGTATGGAGTAGCAAGTAATGTTGGAAGTTCTGTAGACCCAGCTTCACTGAATTCTCCAATGGCTTCACCCCAAGCCGAGGAAGAGTATGGAAAAGAAAAAATCCAAATTCCAGAAAAAGAAAACAACTATAGTCAAGAATTAGTAGTTCCAGAAACTACAAGCACATATCAAAAAGAGACAAACTCTGAGACAAATGTACATAGTAGTGGCTTTAGCACTGCTTCCCTTCAAGATAATAAAAAACCTGAACATAATAATATTTCTAAACAGAAAGAAAAGCAGGATCACAGCTTGGTTACAACACTTAAGAATTCATTACTAATGTTATTACACATAAAAACTGCAGACGTAGATACAACAGATGAAAAAAGTCAAGCTGCTATGGGTGATGTTCAGACAGACTCGCCTGAAGAAATGCAGTCACCTGAAATGAGCTTAAGTCCACCAAGCACCAGAAAAATGTATGAATATTGCAAAGATAGTAGTGACTCACCACAAAGTATAGAGAGCATGCATTCCAGTTCCACATCAGGTAAGCTTACTCCAGCCTCAGAGGAAGACATGGTACAGAATGTGGATTCCTTGCAAGCAAATCCAACCATTCCTAGAAGAATAATTGAAATATCAGAAAAAGAAGACATAATACCACAGGTTGAGAGTGCACCACAAAGTCCAGTTACCCTTAGGCGGAGTTCAAAAGGCATACCAGAAAAGACTGTTCTTAGCAAGGAAGATCTCAGTTTTAGTCCAGCCACTTCAAGGAGAATAGCAGCTAAAATAGCTTCAGGTACAGATCCTACAGTTGCATTAAGTGTGCCTTCTATAGTTGTTGGTAGTCTACCAGATGAAAAAAAAATTGGAAGTATGCTTTCTGATCCTCAAAGAGACAGCAGTCGCAAATGGAGATCTACTGAAAATTTAACTCTGATTCCTTCAGCAACACCAGAAGAACTGGCTTCTGGTGCACGCCGTAAAATATATCTCCATAAGACTAAAGTGGATAGCGAAGAGGCTGGAAATACAGGTTCTCTGACACCTCCATCTAGAAAAGAGAGTCCCAATGTTTCTCCTGGACTGTCTAGAAGGAACAATTCCCTCTTGATCACTCAGTCTCCTCCTGTTGAAAGACGCTCTCCTGGGACAATCAGAAGAATGGCCATGTTGGAAGTTCCCAAGATATATGAAGAAGATATAGATAAAGGAAAGACAGATTCTAGTTCTCAGGAATCAAAAGATGTAGACCATACTTCAAAAGATGCCACACAGCCAATAGAAGTAAAAAAGGTCAATGATCCTTATAAAGGTGAGTTTATTAAAAGCTCTTTTTATATTTGTCACCTGCAGTAATAGTATAGTTTAAAGTTTTTAATATTTCAAGGCATTTAGTTTGGATACAGAAGATTACCACACCTCTTTTATACAAACTATAGTTCTCTAATTAGTTATATGAAGAAGAGTAAAAAGAAAGAAAGCCCTAGCCTAAACTAGTGTAACGAACTCCGCATAATAGTGGAAAAAAAGGATTGAATGCTGTCAATGATCATGTGTGGGTGAAGTAATCTGGACTCTCACTGTCTCTTCTAGGAGAACTGTTAGGATTTTTATCCAAGAATGCTCCAAATCATACAGTACCATGAAATAGTATTCATACTTCTTGAAGTTTTTCACATTACACCCACAAACTGAAATTTATTTTATTGAGATTTTATGTGATAGACCAACACAAAATAGCACGTATGTGTGAAGGGAAAAGAAAATGGTTCATGGTTTTCAGAATATTTAATAAATACAAAATCTGAACAGTGTGGCGTGCATTTGTATTCAGCCCCCTGTACTCTGATACTCCAAAATAAAATACAGTGTGACCAATTGCCTTCAGAAGTCACCTAATTAGTAAATACAGTCAACCTGTGTGTAATTTATTCTCATATAACTACAGCTATTCTATGAAAGTCTCATAGGTTTGTTAGTAAACATTAGTAATCAAACAGCATCATGAACACCAAGGAACACACCAGGTCAGGGATAAAGTTGTTGATAAGTATAAAGCAAGGTTTGGTTACAAAAACAAATATCCTAAGCTCTAACATTTCACAGAGCATTGTTCAATCCATCATCCGAAAATGGAGGGAGTAAGGCCCATTTGCAGTTTGCCACATGTAGGGGGCACAGCAAACATGTGCCCCGGTCAGATGAGACCAAAATTTAACATTTTGGCCTAATTGCAAAATGCTATGTGTGGCAGAAAACTAACACTGCACATCACCCTAAGCATACCTTCCATACAGTGAAACTTCTCTTCAGTAGGGATAGGGAAGCTGGTCAGAGTTGACAGAAAGATGGATAGAGCTAAATACAGGGCAATCTTGGCGAAAAACTTGAGACTGCGACGGAGATTCACGTTCCAGCAGGACAACAACCCTAAACATACAGCCAGAGCTACAATGGAATGGTTTAGACCAAAGCATATTTATGTGTTACACTGGCCCAGTCAAAGTCTGTACCTAAATCCCATTGAGAATCTGTGGCAACACTTAAAAAAAATTGCTGTTCACAGATGCTCTCCATCCAATCTGACTAAGCTTGAGCTATTTTGCAAAGAAGAATGGGCAAAAATGTCATCCTCTAGATGTGCAAAGCTGGTAAAGACTTCCCCCCAAAAGACTTGCAGCTGTAATTGAAGCGAAAGGTGGTCCTACAACGTATTGACTCAGTGGGGCTGAATACAAATGCACGTCACACTTTCCAGATTTTTATTTATAAAAAATTTGGAAAGCCATTTATCAATTTCTTTTTACTTTACACATATTGCATTTTTCACATTATAACATGTACCTGATGATAAAATACACCCTAGAAAAAATATTTTTCATCAGACCTCATATCAGATCCTCAGATCAGACCCGTATATCAGATCCTCAGATCAGACACCCAAATCAGGATCTCACATCAGACCCCCATATCAGGACCTCACATCAGACCCCCATCAGCCCTCAATGCCAGACCCCCATCAGACCTCAGATCAGACTTCCATACCAAACCCCCATCAGACCTCCATGTCAGACCCCCAACAGACCTCTATGTCAAAACCCCATCAGACCTCAGATTAGACTTCCATGCCAGACCCCTATCGGACCTCTATATTAGACCCCCATCAGACCTCAGATCAGACTTTGAAAAAAAATAACTTCACTTACCTCTCCTGCTCTCTTCAGGTCCAGCGGTTTCTTTTCAGGTCCAGCATTCTCTGCAGAAGTTGTGCTCCCTTGTCTTCTCCAGGCCCGGCTGCAATGTCATCCCATTGTGTGCGGTGTCGGGTCATAGTGCATGCATTATGTCCTGATGCTGTACGTACTCAGGGACATGCAGTGCAACGCGGCCCGGAGAAGACCCGGGAGGGTGAATACAGGAAGCGCTCACAGCGCTTCACTCCCCGCACCTAATCCATACTGGAAACGCCCACTAGTATTTACTTTATAAGACACACGGCCATTTCCCCCCCTTTGGGGGGGGGGGGGAGTGTATCTTCTAAAGTGAAAAAATATGGTACTTGCTACTTTTGTTGGCCTATCACATCAAAATCCCAATAAAATATATTCAAGATTGTGGGTGCAACGTGAAAAAATGTGGAAAAGTTCAAGGGGTATGAATAATTTTTCAAGGCCCTGTATAGACCAGGGATGCCGCTCCAGATGTTGCAAAACTACAGCTATCAGTCTACAGCAGGGCATTGTGGGAGTTGTAGTTTTACAACAGCTGGAGGGCCGCAGGTTGATCACGCCTGGTATAGACCATTATATTACTGAACTGAGCTTCTTTCTAACATGTAATGCTCTCAGATAGGGCAGCAGATATCACCTTCACTTTAAGTCAGTGTGGAACATGACCAAACTTAAAAGGGTTTTGCGAGATTTTAATACTGATGACCTATCCTCAGGATAGGTCATCAGTATTTGATCAGTGGGGGGTTCGACACCAGGGACCCCAGCCGATCAGCTGTTTGACTCCCGTGAGTGCCGTTGCCTTCTCGCAGCTTAGTAAGTACAGCACCATACATTTGATAGAGCCCATGCTTGGTATCGTGCTCAGCCCCATTCACTTCTGTTGGGCTGAGCTGCACCCAGGCCAGGTAACTGATAAATGTGTCATCACTGGCCTAGGAAAAGCACAGTAGCACCGCTGCCTTCTCAAACATCTGATAGGGGGTGGTCCTGGGTGTTGATCAGATACTGATGACCTATTATGAGGATAAGTTATCAATATTTAAATCTGAGAAAACCCCTTTAAGTTATTCCTGTAATAGGTCTTTTATGTTGTGAATACATGTCACTTGGAATCTAATGTTTATGGCTGGCTTTTGTGATCATTTTTATTTGTTACAAATTTTCTAACATAGTAACATAGTTTATAAGGCCGAAAAAAAGACATCTGTCCATCCAGTTCGGCCTGTTATACTGCAAGTTGATCCAGAGGAAGGCAAAAAAAAACTGTGAGGTAAAAGCCAATTTTCCCCACTTAAGGGGAATAAAAATTCCTTCCTGACTCCAATCAGGCAATCAGAAAACTCCCTGGATCAACGACCCCTCTCTAGTAGCTATAACCTGTAATATTACTACACTCAAGAAATACATCCAGGCCCCTCTTCTTTTAGTGAACTCACCATCACAGCCTCCTCAGGCAGAGAGTTCCATAGTCTCACTGCTCTTACTGTAAAGAATCCTCTTCTATGTTTGTGTACAAACCTTCTTGCCTCCAGACGCAGAGGATGTCCCCTCGTCACAGTCCTGGGATAAATGGATGATGGGAGAGATCTCTGATATATTTATACATAGTAATTAGATCTCCCCTCAGTCGTCTTTTTTCTAAAGTGAATAACCCTAATTTTGATAATCTTTCAGGGTACTGTAGTTGCCCCATTCCAGTTATTACTTTAGGTATGTCTGCCTTGTTCACAGGAGCCCAGAACTGTACACAGTACTCCATGTGTGGTCTGCATAGTGATTTGTAAAGTGGTAGGACTATGTTCTCATCACAGGCATCTATGCCCCTTTTGATGCAACCCATTATCTTATTGGCCTTCGCAGCAGCTGCCTGACACTGGTTTCTACAGTTTTTTTTGGCTGTTCACTAAAATTCCTAGGTCCTTTTCCATGTCAGTGTTAACCAGTGTTTTACCATTTAGTATGTATGGGTGACTTGCATTATTCCTTCCCATGTGCATAACCTTACATTTGTCAGTGTTAAACCTCATCTGCCACTTCTCTCCCCAAGCCTTCAATCTATCCAGATCCATCTGTAGTAGTATACTGTCCTCTTCCATGTTAATTACTTTACACAGTTTAGTGTCATCTGCAAACATTGATATTTTACTGTGCAAGCCTTCTACAAGATCATTAATAAATATATTGAAGAGAATAGGGCCCAATACTGACCCCTGAGGTACTCCAATAGTGACAGTGACCCAATCTGAGTGTTTACCATTAATAAGGATTAAATAGTATTCCTTACTGTTAATCTGTACAAAAAGGTCTGAAAATGTGAAACGAGGAAGGAAGAAAGGTGGGGGCTTACTAATGTCAATATAACCTATTGCTTGTGAGGCTTATGTGTTTGCTTTAGAAGTATTAAGAGTAGTAATAAGGGAAGTGGTCACCTGATGAAATAAGAGAAGTAGACAAATGACGTAAATACATAGGGCCAGATTTATCATGACTCTGACAGCTCACTCCACTTTCACATATGGCTAAAGTCAGTTTTAGCTAAGTCAGATTTATGACCAGCCCTTTAAGACTGTAATAAATGTGGTTTGACAGTAGCAGTTTATCCGTCAGTAAGCAGCTTTACAAAATTCGCACGTCTTTACGAAAAAGTTGCATGTTCTATTAAAAAGTCTCATAGGATAAGAGACTTTTTAAATAGTCGCAATAGTAAATCTGTCTAGAGATTCATTTACATAAGAAAACACGCCCACTTTCAGAAAACTGGCGAGCATAGTGAAGAGCAGAAAAAAGCCACATATTTTTGCGCAGTTTTAGCGATTGCGCAAAAATATGCAACTTTTTCACACCATTATTCTGACTTGAGCTGATGATAAATCTGGCCCATTGAGTTGATTTACTGCCCTTGTGCACTTTTTGTGTCACACTACTTAATATAGGACATTCTCTCAATGCAATGTATTACCTGTCTATTATACATAGTTACATACTGTACTTAATAAAGTTAAAAAAAGACCTAAGTCAGTCAAGTTCAACCAAGGGATAGGTGGGGACGCGAATCCCAGAAGGAAGTGAAACTTACTTTTAAGAATTCATCTAAACCCTTCTTTTTTTTTACTCGTTTTATTGAAGAGTAACATGGCAGGTCATGTCATAGGCAGTATCAAATAGTCATACATTTAGATCACATAGGACAAATTTATGGGTAATTCCAGTTACAATATAGTAGCAAACAAATCCCAGACAGATATATTGAGATGCATGCACATCAATAAAAAACAGAAGGAAAAATTACAATGTGACTATTGTGTTATTTCACTTTACATGGGTGAGTTTGTTGGTGTAGTTGCGTTATTGGATATGGTCAGCGGTGAGTCACACCATGGGCCCCATACTTTCAAGAACTTTTGAGGGCATTTCCTATGTATAAACAACACATTTTCCAATGGGATCAGCTGATTCACTAGCCTTTTCCAAAGATCTACTGTGGGCAAATCATCTGCCATCCACTTGAGAGCTATAACTTTCCTGGCCAGGAATAGAGTCTCCCTAAGTAAAATTTTGTTATAGTGGGTCCATCCATCCTGTTTCAGGATTCCAAGGATGCATGCCTTAGGACATCTAAACCCTTTTTAGAACTGTCCACTGTTCCTGCTGTGACCATGTCCTGAGGAAGTCTATTCCACAGATTCACATTCTTACAGTAAAGAAGCTTTGATGCTTTTTCTTCTCCAGTCGGAGGCAATGCCCCATAGTCCGGGTCAAAATGTTCAGGAACTAAATTCAGTGCAGAAAAGGTTTATAAAGAAATCAAATCAAAAGAAGCAAATAAGTTGTCTAAAAAAGAGCAAATAAAGCAATAGGAAATTATGACCTGAATGTTATGGAACTATGTCTCATTCTGTAAATGTCCTGTAGCTGTGTAAAGATAGGCATAGACGTGATATAGCTGTAGGATACATTTCTACCATGCATGGACAACTCATCTAAGGGTTATCACTCATAAGAACACAGGGTCACACATACATTCTGCTTCCAGCTCCATCCACTGTCTATTTTCTGGTGTCAGCAACTGCCCAAAACAGCCGATCACTATGTGTGGCCAGCGTCAGATCCCCATCAATCTGATATTTGATAGTAGTAAAGGAATGGGTTGGCAATCCACTTGGGTATTTGTAATGTGGTGCTCGGTTCCAATCCTGCACTCTGGTCTTCTCTAACTACATTGGCCGTGAACAAGGTCCAGGATGGACCAAAACGTTGGCCGCAATTGAGGTGCACCTTAAGGATGGAATAACTTATCCCTTCATTTCAAAAAATCTTTTGTTGAGTGCCATGATTTGACAGGATCTGATATTGATGACCTAACCTGGGGACCCCTAAACCTTTATAACTATACTTATAATTGTGTTACTAAAACAAAGTCCTATAAACTTCTCAACCTTTTTCTTTAAGCTCCACAGGTGATTCGGAAGATTCGGGCAGAACAATTTTCCGATGCCTCTGGAAATTTAAAACTCTGGTGCCAGTTCTTCAATATTTTAAGTGACTCAACTATAACCTGGTACAAAGATGAAATTCAAGTGGCAAAAGTAAAAAGAAGGTAATGATTATCGTCTTGTCTTTTATATAGCATCATTACCTTCCATGGCACTGTATAAATGTATGGCCTGTTCATGATTCCACGCACAAAACATAACAAAAGCATACGTAACGGGGCAAATGTATTAAAACTACAGACGTGGACAAAATTGTTGGTACCCTTTGGTCAATGAAAGAAAAAGTCACAATGGTCACAGAAATATCTTTAATCTGACAAAAGTAATAATAAATTAAAATTCTATAAATGTTAACCAATGAAAGTCAGACATTGTTTTTCAACCATGCTTCAACAGAATTATGTAAAAAAATAAACTCATGAAACAGGCATGGACAAAAATGATGGTACCCCTAACTTAATATTTTGTTGCGCAACCTTTTGAGGCAATCACTGCAATCAAACGCTTCCTGTAACTGTCAATGAGACATCTGCACCTCTCAGCAGGTATTTTGGCCCACTCCTCATGAGCAAACTGCTCCAGTTGTGTCCGGTTTGAAGGGTGCCTTTTCCAGACTGCATGTTTCAGCTCCTTCCAAAGATGCTCAATAGGATTGAGGTCAGGGCTCATAGAAGGCCACTTTAGAATAGTCCAATTTTTTCCTCTTAGCCATTCTTGGGTGTTTTTAGCGGTGTGTTTTGGGTCATTGTCCTGTTGCAAGACCCATGACCTGCGACTGAGACCAAGCTTTCTGACACTGGCTAGTACATTTCTCTCTAGAATTCCTTGATAGTCTTGAGATTTCATTGTACCCTGCACAGATTCAAGACACCCTGTGCCAGACGCAGCAAAGCAGCCCCAGAACATAACAGAGCCTCCTCCATGTTTCACAGTAGGGACAGTGTTCTTTTCTTGATATGCTTCATTTTTTCGTCTGTGAACATACAGCTGATGTGCCTTGGCAAAAACTTCGATTTTTGTCTCATCTGTCCACAGGACATTCTCCCAGAAGCTTTGTGGCTTGTCAACATGTAGTTTGGCATATTCCAGTCTTGCTTTTTTATGATTCGTTTTCAACAATGGTGTCCTCCTTGGTCGTCTCCCATGTAGTCCACTTTGGCTCAAACAACGACGGATGGTGCGATCTGACACTGATGTTCCTTGAGCATGAAGTTCACCTTGAATCTCTTTAGAAGTCTTTCTAGGCTCTTTTGTTACCATTCGGATTATCCGTCTCTTAGATTTGTCATCAATTTTCCTCCTGCGGCCACGTCCAGGGAGGTTGGCTACAGTCCCATGGATCTTAAACTTATGAATAATATGTGCAACTGTACTCACAGGAACATCTAGTTGCTTGGAGATGGTCTTATAGCCTTTACCTTTAACATGCTTGTCTATAATTTTCTTTCTGATCTCTTGAGACAGCTCTTTCCTTTGCTTCCTCTGGTCCATGTCGAGTGTGGTACACACCATATCACCAAACAACACAGTGATTACCTGGAGCCATATATATAGGCCCAATGGCTGATTACAAGGTTGTAGACACCTGTGATGCTAATTAGTGGACACACCTTGAATTAACATGTCCCTTTGGTCACATTATGTTCTGTGTTTTCTAGGGGTACCATCATTTTTGTCCATGCCTGTTTCATGAGTTTATTTTTTTACATAATTCTGTTGAAGCATGGTTGAAAAACAATGTCTGACTTTCATTGGTTAACATTTATAGAATTTTAATTTATTATTACTTTTGTCAGATTAAAGTTATTTCTGTGACCATTGTGACTTTTTCTTTCATTGACCAAAGGGTACCAACAATTTTGTCCACGTCTGTATGTATAAACTACCCATAGCAACCAGTTACTGCATAGACAGTTAGACACCAATTTTCGAAGGCTCTATATGAAATGAAAGCAGTGCTGTGATTTGTTACTGTTGACAATAAAGTAAATTTTTTCTTTTAGACCATTTCATAAATCTCCTCCAATGTAACAAGAAAAACATAGAAACATTCTTAATTAGATGCCATTAAACAGCCTGCACATATGAGATTATCTATTAGATGGTTCTTACTAAAACGTTCCAAGTAAGGGTACTTTCACACTAGCGTTTTTCTTTTCCGGCACTGAATTCCGTCATAGGGCCTCAATACCGGAAAAGAACTGATCAGTTTCATCCCCATGCATTCTGAATAGAGAGAAATCCGTTCAGGATGCATCCGGATGTCTTCAGTTCAGTCACTGAACGGCGTTTTGGACGGAGAAAATACTGCAGCATGCTGCGGTATTCTTTCCGTCCTAAATTCCGGATCCACATTGAAATGTATTAGTGCTGGATCCGGCATTAAAAATACTGCAATGCCGGATTTGTCCTTCCAGTCTGCGCATGCGTAGACCGGTAAAAAAAAAAATATATATATACAACGTATCTGTTTCTCCGGATGACATCCGGAGAGACGGATCCGTTCTTGCAATGCATTTGTAAGACGGATCCGCATCTGGATCCGTCTACAAATGCTGTCCGTTTGCATGCAGATTGCTGGATCCAGCAAGATTGCCGGATCACTCTGCCGCAAGCGTGAAAGTAGCCTAAGGCTCTTGCACACGGCCGTTGCCCGGCCGCATTGCGGGCCGCATACAGTGGGTCTGCAATACACGGGTATACAATTGTATAGGAACGAGCTGTCCCATTGAAGTGAATGGAACGGCTTAGGTGTAATTACACTGCTCACCGCTGTGATGTCGACGGTGAGCAGGTAAACAATGAAAAGAAGGCTGTGCTGGCACGGAGCGCTGCCTTCTTTTCAACTAGGTGATCGGGGGTACCTGGTGTCAGACCCCACCTATCTGATATCGATGACCTATCCTGAGGATAGCTCATCAATAAAAATATCTCGGAAAACCCCTTCAAGCACTAGCCTTTCTCTGGCAGTCCCATAGAGAACAAATGGAGTGGTATGGTGCATGCTCGAACAGCCTTCTCCATTAAAGGGGTTATTTTTGCATTATGAAAAATAGCAGCATTCCACGAACCTGTGGAAGAAAGAAGCTTTTGCTAATACCTACTTGGGCCTTGCTACACCGATACCTCACCCCCTGCTGCACTCACACAGGCTGCAAGCTCTTCTGCTCGATTCCCAACTGGATGTGTACACTTCTTTTCCTGTTCAGCTGCATAGTAGTAACAATATTCCAAAAATATCTGGGATATAAGCATTTTTTAAGTGTAAATTTAAAACTGTTTAGAATTATGGATTTTAATTATAACCAGTATCTTTCATGAGTTAACCTCTGTAAGAGACACATAATAACGAGGAAGTTTCTTTATCACGAGTGACAGAGGAGTTGGAGAACTTTGTTCCTTAAATGAGTGTGATGTGAGTACTCAGGTTCCCTTATTACATTTTTGTCAAAAATTATCTATATTAAGACTACCTTCACACTTGCGGCAGCAGGGTCTGGCAGGCTGTTCCGGTGGGGGAACAGTTTGCCAGATCCGTGCTAATGCTAGTCCACCATGCCGCCGGAGGTCTGCTCCAGCCCCATTTACTATAATGCCGGCCGCAGCATGGCAAATATGCTGAAAGGCGGCCGGATAAAAACTACAGCACGCATCGTTTTTTGTCCGGTCGCCTCTTGGCTTGTTTGCTGAGCTGCAGCCGGACCTCTGCCCCCCCCCTCCATTATAGTGTATGGGGCAGGAGCGGACTTCCGGCAGCATGGTGGGCTACCATTAGCATAGATCCGGCAGGCTGTTCCCCCACCGGAAAAGGCTACCGCAAATGTGAAAGTAGCCTTAAGTGCACCAAGGATTAAAAGAAACAAACGTTACTCTACAGTACTAACATGCTAGCTAGTGAAGTGGACACTTATTTTATTCAGTGGTGCTACGATATCGGTATGCCATTGTAAGATAAAATAGTAGAAGGGCCACACCCCAGTAAGTATATACACATTCAATGTGTAAAAGGAGTGTTACTATAGGGAAGCGGCTGCTACAGGGCCCCAACTAAGAAGGGGGCCACCCAGAAGGAGGACTGAAAGATTTTACTGTCAGGGCCCCAGTATTATACAATGTCATTATATATAGTGACATGACATACAGTATATATGTGTAGGAGCTGGAGCGGCTGCCAGACCTGGTCTGAGAAAGCGATCTTAACTAGCTGTAGAAGTGGGGGTTGCGAAGAAGTTGCTGGGGAGGGATTCCAAAAATTTGCTTTGGGGCCCTGTCATCTCTAGTGATGCCACTGATGTGTAATTTATTCACCTATGTTCAACTGTACATTCTTAATAAAGTGAAAAGTCCATATAAACAGCATCATCAGTTGGTATACATAATAAACTTTTACTAACCAATGTGCACACAAGATGGAAAAAAAATCCTTTGTGGATTTTACTGCGAATATGTGGCAAGATTGGCATGTTTTATGCATTCCAAAAGGTGAAATCCATGAGGAAAATCTGCAAAAATAATTGACATGCTGCAAAATTATAATCCACACCACATGGCACTTAATGCATGGACATATATACACATTCAGTGGCTGTGATATCTTAAAAGCCCATCCATTTTGCTGCTGCAGTAATACGCAATGGATTTTCCAACCGCAAATCCGGACAAAAAATCAGTTGCATATATCACTGTACCATAGAAGCAATTATACCTGCTTCTAGGTGTGTCAGCATCTATGTCCAACAGCAACAATGTACAGTAATGAATCTGGTCAAGTATCTGCTAAAGTTGTGCAAACTTTGCTTCAAAAGGCCAGATGCTTAAAGGCTATGTACAGTCGTGGCCAAAAGTTTTGAGAATGACACAAATATTAGTTTTCACAAAGTCTGCTGCTAAACTGCTTTTAGATCTTTGTTTCAGTTGTTTCTGTGATGTAGTGAAATATAATTACACGCACTTCATACGTTTCAAAGGCTTTTATCGACAATTACATGACATTTATGCAGAGAGTCAGTATTTGCAGTGTTGGCCCTTCTTTTTCAGGACCTCTGCAATTCGACTGGGCATGCTCTCAATCAACTTCTGGGCCAATTCCTGACTGATAGCAACCCATTCTTTCATAATCTCTTCTTGGAGTTTGTCAGAATTAGTGGGTTTTTGTTTGTCCATCTGCCTCTTGAGGATTGACCACAAGTTCTCAATGGGATTAAGATCTGGGGAGTTTCCAGGCTATGGACCCAAAATGTCAACGTTTTGGTACCCAAGCCACTTAGTTATCACTTTTGCCTTATTGCACAATGCTCCATCGTGCTGGAAAATGCATTGTTCTTCACCAAACTGTTGTTGGATTGTTGGAAGAAGTTGCTGTTGGAGGGTGTTTGGGTACCATTCTTTATTCATGGCTGTGAGTGAGCCCACTCCCTTGGATGAGAAGCAACCCCACACATGAATGGTCTCAGGATGCTTTACTGTTGGCATGACACAGGACTGATGGTAGCGCTCACCTTTTCTTCTCCAGACAAGCCTTTTTCCTGATGCCCCAAACAATCGGAAAGAGGCTTCATTGGAGAATATGACTTTGCCCCAGTCCTCAGCAGTCCATTCACCATATTTTCTGCAGAAGATCAATCTGTCCCTGATGCGTTTTTTTTTTGGAGAGAAGTGGCTTCTTTGCTGCCCTTCTTGACACCAGGCCATCTTCCAAAAGTCTTTGCCTCACTGTGCGTGCAGATGCGCTCACACCTGCCTGCTGCCATTCCTGAGCAAGCTCTGCACTGGTGGCACTCCGATCCCGCAGCTGAATCCTCTTTAGGAGACGATCCTGGCGCTTGCTGGACTTTCTTGGATGCCCTGAAGTCTTTTTAACAAGAATTGAACCTCTTTCCTTAAAGTTCTTGATGATCCTATAAATTGTTGATTGAGGTGCAATCTTAGTAGCCACAATATCCTTGCCTGTGAAGCCATTTTTATGCAACACAATGATGGCTGCACGCGTTTCTTTGCAGGTCACCATGGTTAACAATTGAAGAACGATGATTTCAAGCATCACCCTCCTTTTAACAGGTCAAGTCTGCCATTTTAACCTAATCAGCCTGACATAATGATCTCCAGCCTTGTGCTCGTCAACATTCTCACCTGAGTTAACAAGACGATTACTGAAATGATCTCAGCAGGTCCTTTAATGACAGCAATGAAATGCAGTGGAAAGTTTTTTTGGGATTAAGTTAATATTCATGGCAAAGAAGGACTATGCAATTCATCTGATCACTCTTCATAACATTCTGGAGTATATGTAAATTGCTATTATAAAAACTTAAGCAGCAACTTTTCAAATTTTCAATATTTATGTAATTCTCAAAACTTTTGGCCACGACTGTACACCTTCAGAGGCAATTTTTGTTTATGATTGCATTTTACTCATTTATTAAAAATATTAAGCCATTCTGTCACAAAGGGTTAACTGTTTGTCTAGTTGTGTGAATGGTCATTTTTACTTTCACTTTGTGCAGGTCATCGAGTAAACCTTATCTCTAATTTATTAAGAGGTCATAAAAAAGAGTGTTTCGGAGGTCAAAGAGCAGAGAGAAGGAGTCCGTCAGCTCCTGGTCTGACGGAAAAAACTGAAAATCCAAAGGGTTCTACTACAGCATCTCAGCTCTGTACAGAAAAATGGATTCCATATTTCTAATAAAGACCAATTGGAAAAAAATGATTTTAGCTCAAAATAAGTACACTGCAATAATAATTTTTTTTTTAAATTGTCCCCAACGGTGTACACAGCCTTTACATTTTGAAAAAACTACCTGCTTAACTATTTCATATTTACTGAAGAGCTTAATTTCTACAGTTTCATCTTGGAGTCCTGGAGGATTAAGCCAGTTCCTGGTGGATTGTACATTCTTTTATAAACGCTGGATTCACATGTTGGTGTTTTACCAGTGATTTTAATCAGAAATCATGAGCCAAAACCAGTTGCGTGTGTAAAACACAGAACAGGTGCAGATCTTGCCCTTATACCTTCACTCCTGGTTTTGGCTTACAATCACTGATGAAAATCACTGACCAAAACATTGATGTGTGAACAAGGCCTCAGGATAATTAAATGCACTGATCATAACCTTGTGTCATGTTGCTGACTTTTAATGTTTTATGAAAGATCAGACACGGTTTCGGATGACAAGTAGGGAAATTCATTTTAACAGCATTATATACATGGTTACACATTTTGCTTTTGTTACGTCTCTCAATTTTTTCTCTAGTTCTGGAGATGAAGGGCAGGTGGCACTTGCTGTTGTACAAGCATCGGTGAAGGACTGTGGTGTCTATCAGTGCACCATAGAGAATGAATATGGATCGGATTCAACAGACTGCCTCCTAAGCGCAGAGAGTGAGTTCTGTTTGCTTGTTACATCAATTGAATACAGAAATGTGTTAATATACTTCTTGAAGATCCACTGTCTATCCACTTGAAATACACATTGTATAAGGGAACAAGGACATTTCTAATAAATATTACTGGAATGACTATAGAGCAGGACAGCAGCAGGGGACTGACATTTCCCATTAACAGAATACAAAAGCCTGTATTCTGAGAATAGAGAAAGCAAAAGGGCTGACACAATGTGCTGTCCCCTGACATCCCCTCCAATAGCGCTGGAGGGGACAGTTTAATTTAATTTACCCCTGAGATGTGATGATATTCATAGTGATAACTAGCAAGGGCCAAAAAGAACCATCAGGCAGAGGAACAGGGCAAAGGTGGAGAAAGACAAAGTATTGGCAGCTGTATGTAAACTTTCTAAAGCTTAAATCATACCTGAGTCTTCAAAAAAGTGTGCATATTGCCTGTGCTTCTTTTTACAATAATAACTCTGAAGGAATAAGCCTTTTCAGGCATTTTCACCCTAATTATTTCAGAAGCAGGGGGCGTCTCCCTTCTGAGGAATCTGCCAGCACTGTACTGCTGTGACGTGCTTTCCCTTACTTCCCACTATGTTTGTTTTCAGCTCCTAAGCTCACAGGACAGATAAGGATGGAGAGATGACACTTACAGAAAGGCAGGAGATTCCTGTGATGTTCAGAAGCAGGGGGGTCTCCCTTCTGAGGAATCTGCCAGCACTGTACTGCTGTGACGTGCTTTCCCTTCCCACTATGTTTGTTTTCAGCTCCTAAGCTCACAGGACAGATAAGGAGAGGGAGATGACACTTACAGAAAGGCAGGAGATTCCTGTTATCTTCAGAAACAGGGGGCGTCTCCCTTCTGAGGAATCTGCCAGCACTGTACTGCTGTGACGTGCTTTCCCTTACTTCCTACTATGTTTGTTTTCAGCTCCTAAGCTCACAGGACAGATAAGGAGAGAGAGATGAGACTTACAGAAAGGCAGGAGATTCCTGTGATGTTCAGAAGCAGTGCAGAAGCAGTTCTTTAATCAGGCTCAGGAAGTGAGACCCCTAGTGGCCATGACTTTACAGTTTTTTTCAGGTGGATGCAGGCAGATTTTTTTAAATGATGTGATTTAGAAATTTGCTATTTACTCCATTCTCTATTAACTTAAAGGGAACCTGTCATGTGGATATTTGATTATAATCTAACTAATTATATACAATCATTAACTACTAAAAAGTGCCTTAGATGTATTCACTTACTGGTGTGACAGATGGTTACCTCATAATATACACACAAAGATACCACATGCTGCATGCTAATGAGCTGATTCGAGTCCAGTGTGATGTCATTGAGTCCAGCGTTATGTCAGTGAGTCTAGCGTATATTTAATTCAGAGCTATAGCCACTCCCCTGCCCACCTGCTGCTGATTTATATGGAAACAAACTCATCATTATCAGCTGGAGCTTTTCAATACAAGATGTTGGCAGATTGACTTGGTCAATTAAAGAAAGTGACCCAGTATTTTGCTAAAAAAAATCAGTCACTTATTTATGTTGCCCTTAGTTAGGACACCATAAAACTGGTGACAGGTTCCCTTTAAATGTAATTGTGTGAAAGTACAGTGACTCTTTAAGTTTAGTCTGGCTATTGGTTCTTAGACAAGGACACTGTTCCCACAATCCAAAACCTCTTGATTATGTCTGATGTTATATCTGAAAGGATAACACAACTTGCCATAGATCTCACCATTCAGTCTCAATAATTTAATTGGTCCCCTAAGAGCAATATGTACAGAGATGGAAGATTTGGTTATACAAGTGAAGAGTTTCCAATGAAAATAGGAATTATTAAGAGGTTGGTGCTATACTTTAGAACAGTGTTCCTCAAGCCCCAGTACGTGAGAGGGTAGGGGGCCTTTCAACATTCAGCTGTATCGCTGTCCTCAGGGCAGCAATACAGTTGAATGCTGAGGTGGAACACAGAAGACAATGTCTCCCTGCCCCGACACTCACTCTCATAGGTTACAGTCAGTGAGCCTGAAGCCTATCAGAGGTCAGAGCAGGCTGCGCGATTACATCATCATCATTATTCCACCAGAGCCGGGCTGCAAGCAGCTCAGGACACCGGCCAGGATGGAGGTGAGTATTTGTGCTTATCTTCTTTTGCAGCATGCTGTTTGGCCACTATAAGGGGAGTCATTATTATAACTGGGGGCATTATAACGGTGCATCTTTTTCTACTGGCAGCACTGTAAGGGGGCAATTAGTACTACTGAGGACATTATAAGGGGGGATTTTTTGTACTGGCACACATAAGGGGTCAATTAGCAGTACTCTGGGCACTATAAGGTAGCATTTATCTCTACTGGTACAGATAAAGGGGCATCAGTACTATTACAGAAACTATGACGGGACATTTTTCTTCTACTAGCAGCACTATAAGGGGCAATTAGTACTACTGGGAGCACTATAAAGTGGAATTTTTTTATACTGGCAGCACTATAACAGGGCAATTAGTAGTACTTAGGGCACTATAAGGGGACTTGTTTTTCAACTGGCAGCACTATAAAGGGACATTACTACTACTGGTAGCACGATAAGGGGTTATTCTTCCTATTTGCACATACAAGGGGGCAATTAGTACTACTGGGGCGCTATAAGGGGGGGGGGGTTTCTACTGGCACATATTATTATTATTATTATTATTACAACTGTGGGTCACTATAGCAGGCATTATTACTTCTGGGGCATACTATGGTGGGTGTCATTACTACTAGGGGGCCCTATAAGTGGTCAGTCATATTTACTACTGGGGAACACTGGGTGCTTTAATACTATTGGGGGCATTATAGTGCTCTTTATAACTACTGGAGGGCACTGTGGTGGGCTTTATAAGTACTAAAGGGTAATGTGGTGGGATTTAATACTACTGGAGCACTATATGGGGCATTATAGACAGGCATTATTACTGTGGGTATTATGGTGGGTTTTATTACTACTGTGGAACTATGGGGAACTTGATTACTAGTATGAGCAGTATGAGGGCATTTTTACTATTGGGGGACAATGGGGGACATTTACTATTGGAGCCACTGTAGTATTATTGGCAGAGAATTATTACAGTTGGTAGGAGTTTGGGGAGTACTATTACTGTGGGGACACCCTGGCACACTATCAACTTAATGTCAGGGGCAATATTTGCTGGGCGCACTTATTTTTGAGGGCATTGTGTGGCAATACTTCTTAATGGAGGCACTATTTGTGTGCTACTAATATTTCCAAGGGTACTATCTGTTTCTGCAGTATAGAATTGGGGAGAACAGTGGGCATACTTTTAGAGGTGGAAGGATGGGCCTTTGAGAAGGTGGGAGGATGATTGAAAATTAGGGGTCTAAGATTACCGTGCAACAAACTGTGCAGAGATGAGACATGGCAGTCTGAATGGAGAAGATGAGGAAAGAAAATGTCTACATCAGAGAAGAGATGTCACTGGATGGATGAGGTTTGTAGTGCTGTATTACCCTGTATGTTTGGTAGTGCTGAATGTAATTTAAATAGTAATAGTCATCATGGGGTCGTGTATGTAATTTTGATAGGAAAATTAGCGCTGCATGCTGTGCTACTCTTTTTGTCAAATCTGAAGGAACTGCTGACATAGAACAGAGCCTATGATATCAGCATGAAAATAGTCTTATTTGGTTAACATTTATCGCTGTTGCTTCCTTGGGGTACATGGTGCAAACTTCTTGTCACTATGGGGATTTGGTGTAAAAAGGCTGAGAATCACTGTTTTAGAAGACATCACTGCCTTTTGCAAACCATAAGACAATGGTATCTAGTATGTGACTGATCAGTTATTAACGTACCTGTGTATTCTCTAAATAATCAGAAAAGGCTCTTTAGGGATAAAAACACTGCGTAGTACTGCCTCCTGTGATAAGTCATTTATTCACTAAGTGGCTACTTGGTCTTCAGTTTTGTGATTAAGAGTGTAAATACTCCTGTGACTTAAGGTGCCCAAACACATTAGTCTAAGGGTCCAGTCACACGTCCTTAGTGCATCCGCAATACACCCGGACAATAATAGGACATGTTCTATTTTTTTCTGGAACCGCGGATCAGAAGATCGGCAGCGCGCCCTGGAAATGCGGATGCGGAGAGCACATAGTGTGCTCTCTACATCCATTCCGTCCCCATAGAGAATGAATGGGTTCGCAGCCATTCCGCATTTTGTGGAACGGATGCGGACCTATTATTACGGACGTGTGAATGGAGCCTAAAGTTGATCAAAACAGATGATCTCAACCAAAATGACTGACGATTAAACATTATCGTCTGAAAATAAGTATTTAATATTTTTGTCTGATAATCAGATAAAAGATCTTTTGTTCAAAGAAAGATCGTTTGTGGACGAAAGATCTTTCTTAGAAAGAACATTCCCAGAAAGATATTTCGTCCTCTGCCTGGATTTTTTGTTGAACATGTATGGCCAGTTTGAACTGCAACTCCATTTTTTATTAACTATTTTTTTTATCAAAGAGTTTTTGGGGGGGATATGTACGTGTATATATGGTACTCCTTACAGCATACCAAGAACAGTTCCATATATTTTATATCAGCTATGCTTGATATTACAGTCCAGACTCATTCACTCGAATAGGACTGAGCAGCAGACAGGCCACGTGACCAATGAACATGTTGTCACTGGCCTAGGTAGAGACTGCAGCGCTCACAGGAGCACGACAGCCTCTTCAAACAGCTGATCGTCAGTGGTGCCCAACAATCAGATAGTGATGAACATGTATGGCTAGTTTGAACAACTGCAACACCATTTTGAATTAACTATTTTTTTAATCAAAGAAGGTTTTTGAGGGCCTTTTTTAATAAATATTAATAAACTATTAATGAGGTCTTCTGGGATTTTAATGTAATAGGATATGTCAACAATATCTGATCATTAAAGGTCCGATTCCGATTCCTTGCTGATCTGAATAGCGGGGTGTGACTCCTGGCACCCCCACTGATCAGCTACTTGAAGAAGCTGCAGTATGAAGAGCACACAGCACCCTTCAAACTGCCTTTTGGCAGGGGTGTTAGGAGTTGAGCCCCACTGAGCAGATATTGAAAGATGACATCCTGAGGATAGGTCATTACCGTAATATTTCTTTCATTGTTTGAATACTTAGTATTCACAGCTTCCATGCCTGTGCAATTCTATGAGGTATAAGGAATTCCATGATGTATATGTATGTGTAGGTCAAGGTACACCAAGATTGTCACATAAAGGTCACAATGTATATATGTACAGTACAGACCAAAAGTTTGGACACACCTCATTCAAAGAGTTTTCTTTATTTTCATGACTATGAAAATTGTAGATTCACACTGAAGGCATCAAAACTATGAATTAACACATGTGGAATTATATACATAACAAAAAAGAGTGAAACAACTGAAAATATGTCATATTCTAGGTTCTTCAAAGTAGCCACCTTTTGCTTTGATTACTGCTTTGCACACTCTTGGCATTCTCTTGATGAGCTTCAAGAGGTAGTCACCTGAAATGGTCTTCCAACAGTCTTGAAGGAGTTCCCAGAGATGCTTAGCACTTGTTGGCCCTTTTGCCTTCTCTCTGCGGTCCAGCTCACCCCAAACCATCTCGATTGGGTTCAGGTCCGGTGACTGTGGAGGCCAGGTCATCTGGCGCAGCACCCCATCACTCTTCTTCATGGTCAAATAGCCCTTACACAGCCTGGAGGTGTGTTTGGGGTCATTGTCCTGTTGAAAAATAAATGATGGTCCAACTAAACGCAAACCGGATGGAATAGCATGCCGCTGCAAGATGCTGTGGTAGCCATGCTGGTTCAGTATGTCTTCAATTTTGAATAAATCCCCAACAGTGTCACCAGCAAAGCACCCCCACACCATCACACCTCCTCCTCCATGCTTCACGGTGGGAACCAGGCATGTAGAGTCCATCCGTTCACCTTTTCTGTGTCGCACAAAGATACGGTGGTTGTAACCAAAGATCTCAAATTTGGACTCATCAGACCAAAGCACAGATTTCCACTGGTCTAATGTCCATTCCTTGTGTTCTTTAGCCCAAACAAGTCTCTTCTGCTTGTTGCCTGTCCTTAGCAGTGGTTTCCTAGCAGATATTCTACCATGAAGACCTGATTCACACAGTCTCCTCTTAACAGTTGTTCTAGAGATGTGTCTGCTGCTAGAACTCTGTGTGGCATTGACCTGATCTCTAATCTGAGCTGCTGTTAACCTGCGATTTCTGAGGCTGGTGACTCGGATGAACTTATCCTCCGCAGCAGAGGTGACTCTTGGTCTTCCTTTCCTGGGGCGGTCCGCATGTGAGCCAGTTTCTTTGTAGCGCTTGATGGTTTTTTTGACTGCACTTGGGGACACTTTCTAAGTTTTCCCAATTTTTCGGACTGACTCACCTTCATTTCTTAAAGTAATGATGGCCACTCGTTTTTTTTTACTTAGCTGCTTTTTTCTTGCCATAATACAAATTCTAACAGTCTATTCAGTAGGGCTATCAGCTGTGTATCCACCTGACTTCTCCACAACGCAACTGATGGTCCCAACCCCATTTATAAGGCAAAGAATCCCACTAATTAAACCTGACAGGGCACACCTGTGAAGTGAAAACCATTTCAGGTGACTACCTCTTGAAGCTCATCAAGAGAATGTCAAGAGTGTGCAAAGCAGTAATCAAAGCAAAAGGTGGCTACTTTGAAGGACCTAGAATATGACATATTTTCAGTTGTTTCACACGTTTTTGCTATGTATATAATTCCACATGTGTTAATTCATAGTTTTGATGCCTTCAGTGTGAATCTACAATTTTCATAGTCATGAAAATAAAGAAAACTCTTTGAATGAGAAGGTGTGTCCAAACTTTTGGTCTGTACTGTACATATCCAAACACAACACTGGGGGCGGATTGGCCATAGTCCCCACAGGGGAATTTCCGACTGGCCCGATGCCCAGGGGGGCGCCGAGCCCTTCTCATGACTGCTGGACGGATACACAACAATCTGATGTGCCAAGTATTAATTAATGCTAGGAGCATCAAGTAATTATACACCTGGCAGAAGCCCTTCTGAACTCAACTGTACCACTGCCCTCAGCATGGTAATACAGTCAATTACTGAGAAGGTGCCAGTATTTTTTAATGGTTCTGCTGGGGCAGTATCTTGTGTTGCACTACAGTATTGCTGGCCTGGCCTACTTCTGTTGTCCCTGCCTAGAACATGGGACCACTTATAGGTTTTTCCAGGGCCACTTTAACTTCCCAGTCTGCCCATGCATAACACACATCTAAATATACATGCATACTGATATAGCTTTTTTTTTTTCTTATTGGAAATTTTGAGATTTATATCTATCTCCGTGTTCTGTCCTATTTATTCTGTGTATTATACACCACATGAGTAACATGCAACCCTTGCAGAAACGTATATATAAAATACTTTAATCATTACATAGAGGTGACAAAGCAACAAACATTACAAAAAGATACAAATACAATACATTACATAGAGTGCACCACCACACACAGCCGCCTCCTTTCCTGTCCTCCCTGGATGCTAAGCAAATGTGGCTTAAAATGTGTATGTACATACAATATATCCAGATCCCAACATATAATGTCTACTGGGTGTAGACTTCTGCCCAACTCACATCCAGGACCTGACTATTAGTACACGTATATATAGAGACTCATTCATAAATAGTATATATATATATATATATATATATATATATATATATAGTATATATAATGTACAACTCCATAAACAAGTACAACCACAGGATCCACAGTCCCAAGTGTGAATGGAATACAATACTTGTAGGAAGGGGGGATTTGAAATATGCTGTGTATACAAGAAACTCCTCAGACATGGCACAGATGAATACGCCTCAGAGAAGAATTGAGAAAAAAATGTGTCCCAGCTGATATCAGTGACTGGTTGAGGTTGTTTCTAGTGCCAGATATTAAAGCCATTTATTTTTACCACTAAAGAAAATCTGACTTTCCCTATTTAATACATTGTTACAAAGTCAATTTGTTATTGTTGTTTGGTCTCCCTTATCTTATTATACTGCTTGAATGAAGATTAAAAGTTGATACTTCCATATAAAATACACTTTAGATGGGGTGTTAGTTAGATCGGCAATTATCATATTGAATGGAAATGTGAAGCAGAAGGGACATCTAGTGGACACATATCATATTAACATATTTTTGAAAAAAGTTGTTATAAAGAGTAAAACTGAAAACATTCATATTGCTCAAATTCAACAAGTTATATTTTACTAGAAAAAGTACCCGGCGCTGCCCGATTATGAAGTGTTTACCTGTCTGTTTGTGTGTTTTCTTGGATTTTTTCCAAGGGTGCCCAAAAGGCCAGATCATGCCCTGGCACTAGGGGAAATCGCTAGTGCAGTGGCCGGGTTTTGGGTGGCCCCAACGTTACCCTGGGTCAAGGTGTCACCATGTATTGCTGCTCTCTGGAAGGGATGGTAAGGTATGGTGTACCCCAATGAGAAATTAGTCCAGAGAGTCAGGGTCTGCAGTAAACCAGGGTGCTTCTTTACTGGAGGAATTCAGGTGCAAAACAATACAGACGAGGCATAGGGCTGGCTCCTTCAGTCTCCTCTCATGGCAGAAGAAGAGTTGGATGCTGAAGAAATGCCTGAGCTAGCTGTCCATCTCTCTGTCAGAAGGCTGGTATTCTGGTCAAATGCTAGTGATCCAGGGTCTGTGGTATCCTTGTCTCAGCGTCTTCTTCTGGTCACTCAATAGTCTGGCAGAGTCTCCTCTTCCAAGCACTGTTCGTTAACTACAGAACACTAGGGGTTCTGACTGCTCTCCTGACTGTCCATTTTCTGGCTAAACTAGAACATTCTAGTGGGAAGGATAGAGTGGAGAAACTCAGCACAATCCGTTACAAAATTACCATTCCTCTCTGTTATAGACTTACATTACAGCTTCAATGATACTCAATAGCAATGACACAGCAGTTTTTCCAGACCAAAACAGATTTTCAGACATAATAGAGCTAAACCAGACATTCACAAGTCTGGTTGGTTTTGGTGATAAACAATTCTGGATTTTTCCCTCCAAAACATGTCCTTCTTTAAACACTATTGCAGCTGTAGAAAATTACCAGATTCTCATTTAAAGTCCCATAAGTCTCTCAGTATTCATTAACCCTTTACACACAGCCTCACAAATAAAGTGCAAATGAACATAGGGAAAAGAGGCAAATGTCCAGACTTCAAAGTACCCCTGCTCCAGGGCACTATACTAGTAGCCCTATATACATACTGTTTATTCTATTTTATTATTTATTAAGGGGTTTTCAGGGATTTTAATATTGATTACCTATTCTACACTATTTTCAATATCATTTACAGCTGTAATTTTATTTTTCAAAATGTTAACATCTTTTATACTACTGTACAATAAAATAATTTGCATTTTTGTTTGTATTTTAGTTTTGTCTGGATTCATTTCTAAAGAGGAAGTTGAAGGTAATGTATAAGGACTGCAATATTTAGCCAGAGGAAGAGAAACTATGGAAGTCATTTATTATTAGATATACCCCACCTTTTGACGTATATCTATCACATCATGTGCCAGCACAAGGGGTAGTAAGACTGGTGACTAAAATGTTGGACTTAATAAATAAACCCATATAAGTCTGGAGAATATAAGTAATGCTAATAACAGATGTCACTATTTAATTGTTAAGGCTATCACACATTTTCACATTATTCACCTGTTTCCAGTACAAGATTGTTGACTTTGAGATATACATTGAACTTTTATATATCTACATTTTTGCTTCCGTTTATACTGAAGGCCACGCCACTATGACAGATCCCACAAAAAACTGTCACCTGCAGCGCCTAATAGACTCCATTGATTTGTAATGGCATCTGTCTGTTTTCCCCAAGGCGTCTATTATTTTGACAATGAAGAGCCATGGAATCTAATGGAGCCTCTGATGAAAGTGTGAACAGTATCTTATCAATGTTTCTGTGATTACAGTAATGCAAGCAGTACCTGTGAGGACACATTTACTTATTTAGCTACTTCACTGTATTTCACATTTCCTTTTATTTTCCCAGTTGGAGAAGAAATAGAGATGACACCAATGGTTTTTGCAAAAGGGTTAGCTGACTCAGGCTACTGGGGAGACAAGTTTTTTGGAAGGATAGTTATGGCAGATCCGCATGTTGGAAAAGGATTTCTGAGGAAGTCCTGCAGAGTGAAAGTTATTTATGGGTTGGAACCAATGTTTGAGTCAGGAAAAACCTGCCTTATCAAAATACGAAACCTTATCACTTTTGGGACCAAAAATGAAAGCACCTTAGTGGAGAAGAATTATGATATCACTATTCAGGTAAGTGTCTGAAAACACTGCAGAAAGACTAAAATATTATTCAAAAATGATTCATTTTTTGTTTCTTTTTGTTTGTTTTCTGTTCTTCTGATGGATCATAAGAACGGAAAAGAAACAGTGATGTGAACCTACCCATACATGTTGTAAATGAGAGCAACATTGCCCTTCCTATATACAGTATATAGTTCCTCTGTGCTAGTGAAGGAGCATATACTATCTGATGACCATAATTTTATGTGTCTTTACCTTTTTGTTTACTTTTATCTTTAAGGAATGTAAAATTCAGAACACAACCAGAGAATATTGCAAGATTTTTGCTGCTGAATGTAGAGGTGCCCCCAACTTTGGAAAGATTCCAGAGTAGGTATAGTATATTACATGCAGTGAGGAACAGAAGTATTTGAACCCCCTGCTGATTTTGCAAGTTCTCCCATTTAAAAATCATGGAGGGGTCTGAAATTCACATTGTAGGTGCATTCCCACTCTGAGTGACAAAAAATTAAAAATTCAGGAGATCACATTGTATGGTTTTTAAAGAATTTATTTGTCTTGCACTGCTGAACATAAGTATTTGAACACCTGAGAAAATCTGTGCTGATATTTGGTACAGAAGCCTTTGTTTGCAATTACAGAGGTCAAACGTTTCCTGTAGTTCTTGACCAGGTTTGCGCACACTGCAACAGGGAATTTTGTCCCACTCCTCCACACAGATCTCCTCTAGATCTGTCAGGTTTCAGAGCTGTCGCTGAGCAACACAAAGTTTCAGCTCCCTCCAAAGATGTTCTATTGGATTTAGGTCTAGAGAGTGGCTAGGCCACTCCAGAACCTTAATATGCTTCTTACGGAGCCACTCTTTGGTTATCCTGGCTGTGTGCTTCAGGTCGTTGTCATGTTAGAAGACCCAGCCACAACCCATCTTCAATGCTCTGACTGAGGGAAGGAGGTTGTTGCTCAAAGTCTCACAATAAATGACCTCATTCATCCTCTCCTTAATACAGTACAGTCGCCCTGTCCCGTTTGCAGAAAATCACCCCCCAAAGCATGATGTTACCACCCCCATGCTTTACAGTAAGGATGGTGTCCTTGGAATGCAACTCATCCTTCTTTTTCCTCCAAGCACGAGTGAAGTTTAGACCAAAAAGTTCTACTTTGGTCTCATCTGACCACATGACTTTCTCCCATGCCTGCTCTGGATCATCCAGATGGTCATTGGCAAACTTCAGACAGGCCTGGACATGTGATGACTTGAGCAGGGGAACCTTCCGTGCAATGCATGATTTTGAACCATGACGGCGTAGGGTTCTACCGACAGTGACCTTTGAAACTGTGGTCCCAGCTCTCTTCATGTCACTGACCAGCTCCTCCTTTGTAGTTCTGGGCTGATTCCTCACCTTTCTTATCATCAGTGATACCCCACGAGGTTAGATCTTTCATGGAGCCCCAGTCTGAGGGAGACTGACAGTCGTCTTTGGCCTCTTCCATTTTCTAACAATTTCTCCAACAGTTGATCTATTTTCACCAAGCTGCTTGGCAATTGCCCCGCAGCCCTTTCCAGCCTTGTGGAGGTCCACAATGTTGTCTCTGGTGTCTTTTGACAGCTCTTTGGTCTTGCCCATGGTAGTAGTTGGCATCTGACTAACTGTGAGGTGGACTTTTTAAAGGCACAGTAACAGGTCTTTGAGAGCCAGAATTCTTGCTGTTTCTCAGGTGTTCAAATACTTATGTTCAGCAGTGCAAGACAAATAAATTCTTTAAAAATCATACAATGTGATTTCCTGAATTTTCTTTTTTAATTCTGTCTCTCACATTGTAGGTGCATTCCCACTCTGAATTTCAGATCCCTCCATGATTTCTAAGTCGGAGAACTTGCAAAATCGCAGGGTGTTCAAGTACTTCTGTTTCTCACTGTATATACTCATGATTTATATATGTTTTGGGTTCAATCACAGTTGCTAATCATATTTTAGTGAGTACTGCTTTTCCCCCTTCCTGACAAGGCCTTTTACCATTCATTTTTGTTTATCCACCCTGACTACAAAGAGCCATAACTTTTTACTTTTTTGTTCACGTAGTCGTATAAGGGTTTGTTTTTTTGTGGGACAAGATTTCATTGTATATGTCACCATTTAATTTACCATATCACGTACCGAAAAACTGGAAAAAAGTTCTTCGAGGGGCGACATTGATTTTTTATTTATTTCCTCCAGTGTTTTATGGGGTTTGTTTTTTTACAATGTTCACTGTGTGCTGAAAATTACATATCAACCTTATTCTGTGGGTTAGTACAATTACAACAATTCTAAATTGATATAATTTTTATATATCTTCAGAGATTTCTGAAAGCTTATTTTTCTTGCAGGGTGAGCTGCAGGTGACATTGGGACACATATGACTATCACATTGTTCATCAAAATTAGTGATTTGAGCATTTTGATTTCTTTTTTGTGTTTTGTCAGTGGATAAATACTTTCATATTTTAATAGTTTAGCCATTTTTAGTGTGGAATTAATGTATTGTTGTTTATATACATATAGACGTAAACATGCGCTATTTGGAATGCTCATACCATACATTGCAATACTTGCAGTCTATGGTGATGTTGACATTTTCATATTAAGTCCTGTTGTTAAGCCCCGCCTTGGCAACTGATCAGCACCCCATTATTTTGCTGGGGGAGGGCTATCAGGAGTCACAGGGAGCCCCCTCCCTATCTTTATTTTCAATAAAATGATTATACCTATACTATAACCAAATAAATATGTGACAGCTTGATGCTCTCATAGCTGGCTCTTATTTTTGCATTAATTTAAAATCAATGTATTGTGCAGAATCTACATGGGTAATGGCTTTTAATGCCGCAACAGATTTGCATTGTGTGTTCACACTACCATAGATCGATTGCCGAGCAACTGCAGTTCACATAACCACTGCATTCCTGTATTACCAGATTCTTAAAGGGAACCTGTCAGCAGCAAAAGCCACCCCAAACTGCCAGCAGTACCTTCAAGTAGCCGACAGTGAGTTTTCAATGATGATTTTCTTACTGTATTCAGATGAGGCAGAAGTATGAAAAACGATCTTGTATCCTCCGTCCGCGTTATTTTCCAGTCAGGCTTGAAGTCAAGCGGGCAGCGGCCTCCTTGCTTCAAGTCACGGTAACCATGCCCCCTTCTCTTCCCATTCTCCTGTGACTGACAGTGCTTATGCCGAACAGCCGGCTGTGAGTAACAGCGAAGGGGCAGGGAAGGGGGCGCGGTTACCTTGACTTGAAGCAAAGAGGCCGCTGCCCGCTTGACTTCAAGCCTGACTGGAAAATAGCGCGGACGGAGGATAAAAGATTGTTTTTCATCTTTCTGCCTCATCTGAATACAGTAAGAAAATCATCATTCGAAACTCACTGCCGGCTACTTGAAGGTAATGCTGGCGGTTTGGGGTGGCTTTTGCTGCTGACAGGTTCCCTTTAAGAATCTGGTAATACAGGAATGCAGTGGTTATGTGAACTGCAGTTGCTCGGCAATCGATCTATGGTAGTGTGAACACACAATGCAAATCTGTTGCGGCATTAAAAGCCATTACCCATGTAGATTCTGCACAATACATTGATTTTAAATTAATGCAAAAATAAGAGCCAGCTATGAGAGCATCAAGCTGTCACATATTTATTTGGTTATAGTATAGGTATAATCATTTTATTGAAAATAAAGATAGGGAGGGGGCTCCCTGTGACTCCTGATAGCCCTCCCCCAGCAAAATAATGGGGTGCTGATCAGTTGCCAAGGCGGGGCTTAACAACAGGACTTAATATGAAAATGTCAACATCACCATAGACTGCAAGTATTGCAATGTATGGTATGAGCATTCCAAATAGCGCATGTTTACGTCACATATTGTACTTCAAAAAATACCAAATTTACCAAAAATTCCAAACCAAAGTTTTCATTTCTCTACTTCTATAATACATAGTAATACCTCCAAAAATAGTTATTACTTTATATTCCCCATATGTCTACTTCATGTTTGGATCATTTTGGGAATTATATTTTATATTTTGGGGGATGTCACAAGGCTTAGAAGTTTAGAAGCATATCTTGAAATTTTTCAGAAACTTTCAAAAAACCAATTTTTAGGGACCAGTTCAGGTCTGAAGTCACTTTGTGAGGCTTACATAATAGAAACCACCCAAAAATGACCCCATTCTAGAAACTACACCCCTCAAGGTATTTAAAACTGAATTTACAAACGTTGTTAACCCTTTAGGTGTTGCACAAGAGTTATTGGCAAATGGGGATGAAATGTGAGAATTTAAATATTTGGGCAAATTTTCCATTTTAATCAATTTTTTCCAGTAACAAATCAAGGGTTAACAGCCAAACAATTAGCTATATTTATTTCCCCGATTCTGTAGTTTGCAGAAACACCCCATATGTGGCCGTAAACTACTGTACAGGCACACAGTAGGGCGTAGAGGGAAAGGTGCGCCGTATAGGTTTTTGGAAGGCAGATTTTGCTGGACTGGTTTATTTTTACCATATCCCATTTGAAGCCCCCCTGATGCCCCCTTAAGAGTAGAAACTCCATAAAAGTGACACCATCTAAGAAACTACACCCCTCAAGGTATTCAAAACTGATCTTACAAACTTTGTTAACCCTTTAGGTGTTGCACAAGAGTTATTGGCAAATGGAGATGGAAAATTTGCCAAAAAAATGTAATTCTCAAATTTCATTTTAATCCATTTTTTCCAGTAACAAAGCAAGGGTTAGCAGCCAAACAAAATGCTATATTCATTGCCCCAATTCTGTAGTTTGCAGGAACACCCCATATGTGGCCGTAAGCTACTGTACGGGCACATGGTAGGGTGTAGAGGGAAAGGTGCGCCGTATGGTTTTTGGAAGGCAGATTTTGCTGGACTGGTTTATTTACACCATGTCCCATTTGAAGCCCCCCTGATGCACCCCTAGAGTAGAAACTCCATAAAAGTGACACCATCTAAGAAACTACATCCCTCAAGGTATGCAAAACTGATCTTACAAACTTTGTTAACCCTTTAGGTGTTGCACAAGAGTTATTGGCAAATGGGGATGAAATTTGAGAATTTCTATTTTTTGGCAAATTTTCCATTTTAATAATTTTTTTCCAGTAACAAATCAAGGGTTAACAGCCAAACAAAATGCTATATTTATTGCCCCGATTCTGTAGTTTGCAGAAACACCCCATATGTGGCCGTAAACTACTGTACGGGCACACAGTAGGGCGTAGAGGGAAAGGTGCGCTGTATGGTTTTTGGAAGGCAGATTTTGCTGGACTGGTTTATTTACACCATGTCCCATTTGAAGCCCCCCTGATGCACCCCTAGAGTAGAAACTCCATAAAAGTGACCCCATTTTGGAAACTACGGGATAAGGTGGCAGTTTTGTTGGGACTATTTTTAGGGTACATATTATTTTTGGTTTATCTATATTACATTTTTGTGAGGCAAGATTACCAGAAATAGAAATTCTGAAATTTCATCTCCATTTGCCAATAACTCTTGTGGAACACCTAAAGGGTTAACGACGTTTGTAAAATCTGTTTTGGATACCTTGAGGGGTGTAGTTTGTTAGATGGGGTCGCTTTCATGGAGTTTTTACTCTAGGGGTGCATCAGGGGGGCTTCAAATGGGACATGGTGCAAAAAAAAAAAAAAAGGCCATCAAAATGCTGTTAACCCTTACTTTGTTAGTGGAAAAAAACGGATTAACATGGAAAATTTGCCCAAAAATTGCTTTTTTGGCACAGTTTAAATTTTTTTATTTTTACCATGTTCATCTGAGGGATTAGGCGGGGTATTTGTATTGAGCAGATTCTTACGGACACGCCGCCTTGGGGGCTCATCATCATCGCTAGATGAGGAGGAGGACGCGGATGACAACAGGAAAGTGGGGTCATCCTTGTCCTCACTAGGACTTTCGGACTCAAAGGCAAGCTGGGCGTATGCCTCCTCGGCTGAGAACGTCCGTCGGGCCATAGGGCAGTGTGTTTTATGCATGTGTGTGTGCGTGCGTGTAAATCTTTATTCAGTGTGCGTGTGTGTAGGGAAAAAAATGTGAAAAAATAAAATAAAATTTAAAACCGCAAATCAACCGTCCGAAGTTGATCAGCGGTGGGGTGTGCGATGCGCTAACAGTTACCGGACGCTAAGAGTGCCGGCCACAGTCAGCATACGCACACAAAAAATTAATAAAAAAATAACTGCCTGCGCCCCAAAAAAGTTGGGGGGGGGGGGCAGGCGGGCAAGCGGCAGCACCCCTGTGGGGTCTAGGGTCACACAGCTGTGCTGTGGACCCCAGACACCCTGTTTAGGGTGATGCAATCAAAGTTTTTATTCCCACTAACTTTCCCTTTTATATCCCTGCCTAGCCCAACCTATCTCTAGCCTTTCCCTAATTACCTGGCTGATCAGATGAGGGGTGCTGGGGCACAGATCGGGTGCTGGGGCAAGGATGGGTGCTGGGGCACAGATGGGGTGATGCTGGCTGAGATCCACACGTGCAGCGGGAGCGCTCCTCTCTCCTCTGCTCCCCGGACACAAAAGGAGGAGGAGAGGAGCGTTGCCAAGATTTGAACGTCCTGCTGCCCGCCCACCTACCAATCAGAGGCGATCCTGAGAGGTGATGTCACATCACCTCTCAGGATCGCAGGATGGTGATTGGTGGTGTAATATCACACCACCGATCACCATCCTGTTCCGGGTTATCGGGTCCTCAGACACCCGAATAACCCGGAAACGCAGAAAACTGCTGGTCTGAATTGACCCGCGGTTTGCTGCGATCTTCTACACGGGGGGAGTGGCCCCAGGTGCCTGCTCAAATACACAGGGCGTACAGATATGCCCTGTGTCCTTAAGTACCAGGACATCAGGGCGTACCTGTACGCCCTGTGTCCTAAAGAGGGCAACTATGGTGGACCTAACTTAGGTCCACCTCTAGTTCTGTAGTGTAGTGTGAGTTAGCTGAGGGAGTAAGAAGATTGCTACATGTGCTGACTTCTCAGAGGACTATGACTACATCCCAGAGAATTACAATTTCTGAGAGATCCACAAAGAGAAAACCATCTCTTTCAAACTACTGCAAAGATGGAAAGTAAGAACTATAAGGTCCAGAATCTGCATGGCCAAGAACTGAAGTGAGTCAGTAAGGTATTCACTGTTTCAGGCATTTTAGGGGTACTATTTCTCCTTTTGGATAGTGCCTTAATTGGCGTGAGGAGGCCATACATGCTCCTCTGGAATTCTAGGAAGTATGTATGCAAATTAGCTCTTAACAAGCTCTGCCTCTAATGCCACCAGATGTAAGGCAGCTGTCTTATAGGTTAATGTTCAACCCTTTAAATAGGCCTTGAGATATGACCTGGATAATACAAAAGCCAGCTGTTTCGCAGTCATTGCCCCATATCTGATAGAGTCTCTACTGCAGTGAGAGTGACATTGCTAATACACCCTTCACACTTTGACATAGTCTACCTCACCGTATCTTTATCCTTTACCCTTCAGCTGGGAATTACAAGTTTACAAGAACTACAACACTCATCCTTGTTTATATCCATACATCACTATCTGGGAAGATTTGGACTGTAAATTGTTTGAAACTGTGTTTTGATGCCGTTGGATATACTACAACTCCGATTCTGCACTTTACTAAAGAGAGACTTGTCTAGAACTGGCCTGGTTACTGACTCCAGCACCATTTGCTGGCCACAGCACCTACATCTACTGTCTTGCACCCATACAGTGCCCATAACACCAAGGTCACCCCAACTATGATCAGGCAGGAGCCCCAACATCAGGGTGTGCCTCCAGGGAAGAAAGGGTGCACCCTCCTATCACTGCCAAGCCAAAGGGAGCAATGATGTGAGGACTGTCTCTGTGAATAACTGTTGCAGCCAGAGCCACTAATACTCCCATCCACTGCTCCACTCCTCCTGGGCTTGCGGCATTTCTCTAGTACTCAGCATCCTCAGGAGTCTTGTGGGACTATGGCATCCTTCACTCTAAGCTTCAACTTGAGTCTCAGCATCTCAGCCGAGCCATATTTAAACTCATGTATAGCAGATGTCAGGAAGGGGTTAAATGAAGATTTATTTTTAATCAGATGATTAATGAATGACATATTGTTATATTCCTTTCTGGTCAGAGCTGTTGTAACCTGCATCTTTTTAGTTGGTGACAGTATACTGTCAAAGGGTCAGCGGGAGCCACGAACAAAATGCAGTGGCCTGCTCTTGGCACCCAAATGGTTGAAGTAAATTTTTATTTTAAAGAGGAAATCTTGTAATTATTGCGACACAGTAGCCCCCCACATATGACTATAGTAAGAATCACTATATCATCAGCAAGTTTGTTGGAATTTGCATGCAAGCAGCATAATCTTGTCACAAATATGGGTGACCTGTTTGCAAAGATGTAAGCAATAATAGGATAATCAGACTGTAGACATACTACTTTCCTCATATCAGATGAACAAAAATGTTAAGGCTGATGCAATAATTGCTATAGAAATTTTATATGCAAGAAAATGCACATAAAAAATCTTGCTGCACATACACAAAACTACATAAAAATAAATTATATAGAGGCTGCCTATTGTCTCTGACCTCCTATTTTGCAAAGAACACCACTACACAAGTATTTTGTATTGTACTGTATATTGTACTACCGAGATGTTTTATCCTGCATTGTAATCTTGTGTACATTTAATCCAGGATTTTACCTCTGAACTTGATTTATCGACCTGCCAACAATGTCCCCTATGCAACCATAGAAGAGGATCTAGATGGCAAATTTGAGAAGCTCTGCATTCAAGATCTTTCAAGAAAATTACACATGAAGAACAGCACAGAAATTGAGCAGAAATGCTGTACTTTTCAGCACTGGGTGTTTCAGTGGACAAATGGAAATTTCCTTGTCACCACTCTAGAAGGTGAGAAGGAAGAACTTGGGCACAGTGGTGGTGGTGGTGGGGAGGTTTGGGAGATTTATCATTCTGCATCAGAACTGTGGTGTCATACACCAGCTCCTAGTCAGTGTAGCTTTCACATTCTGGCGCATGGACCAGCTGACATGCACCACAATTAGGTTGTGTGCGCCTCTAAATAATTGAGGTGCATCTGTCTCCACCACCCTGGAGATTAAGTTAAAAACAGCAGTCTCGATAAATTTCACCCAGTGTTTTTATTTTTATATATGTATGAAGCATTCATTTTTATATTTTTTCAGGTGTGGGGTGGAAATTAACCAATATAGGAATTGCCACAAAATCCAAAGGGTGAGTAAAATGAACGTGCCAGACACTTCATCTCATATGTTACCAATAAAATCAGAGGGAGATTTGTCAAATCTGCTGCGCCAATTTTGTGGTATAAAAATGTTGCAATTTATGCCTGTGTGTGACATATGGTGCATTATTTTGTAACAGTTGGTCAAATTCTGTGACATTTGATGAACCTTGCTACTTTTAGAAGTGGAATGAAAAGTGAGGATTTCAGATGAAAACACTTTTAAGTCTCATTTATGATATGCAACCTTTTATAAAGTAGCAAAAAAGTCACCTCTCCATACCAGGCATACCCCTGATGTACCTGCACACCACAATGCACTTGCGCCAAATATATTATTACTATTACAAAGCAAAGACAGACTTAAAATTGACACCAAAACCACAGCAAATGATAAATTCCCACCTGATTCTCCAAGGTTTAATTATAGCATTTTACTATATGTTGATAAAAAGCTGATATGCAGGCTAGAGATGAGCGAATTAAAGTTGACAAAGTGGAATTCGATCCAAATTTCAGGAAAAATTTGATTCTCACCGAATGCGAATTTCCTCACGCTTCGTGGTAACTAATCGCTGCTGCATGTGTTAGGACATGGAGCAAAGAACTCTGAGAATCAGGGATCACCTACAATACCGTGCATGCAGCCAATCAGCAGCCAGCCCTGTGATGTCACAGCCCTATAAATACCCTCAGCCAGTTTGGATTCTGCCATTTTCCAGTGTACTTAGTGCAGGGAGAGACGTCAGCGGGCGCTTGCTAGGAAAGACTTTGTTGTGCTGAAAAAACAATTTAGAAGTTCAGGGAAAGATTAGTCAAGGTGTAGGAAAATGATAGGGGGGCATTATCTACACTATAAAAGGAGAACAGGGTGCAATAGGAGAGTGTACAACCTGGGTAATAGGAGCGATTCTATTACACCTTGCTGCACTAATTGGGGATCCAAATTGGTGTTATACTGCTGCTTTTAGGTTGTTTGCATTATATGATACATCAGTAATTCCAGCAAACCTTGCTTGTGATTGGGGTACTAGTGCTGTGTGATAGAGCCATTTACGGGGTGTATTAATAGGAAATATACTTACGTCCTATTAGCTGAATCTGAGTTGATTTTACATTGTTTTACTGTTTTTGTGGGGTGTATTAATAGGAAAAAAAAGGAAAAACTATATGTCATAATTGGTGTTCAGCGGTGAAGTTACATTGCACTACAGCGATTTACGGGGTGTATTAAGAGTAAAGATAAGTACGTCCTCATAGCCATTCTGCGTTGATTTTACATTGTTTTATAATTTATTTAGGGGTGTATTAAGAGAAAAAATAAAGGGAAAAATATATGTCATAATTGCCGTTCAGCAGTGAACTTACATTGTACTGCAGCCATTTACAGGGTGTATTAATAGGATAGATACGTACGTCCTATTAGTCGTCCTATGTTAATTTTACATTGTTTTACTTTTTTTGGGAGGGTGTATTAATGGAAAAAAAATAAAAAAAATAAGTTCGGCGGTGAAGTTACATTGTACTACAGCCATTTACATGGTGTATTAAAAGGAAATATACATACGTCCCATTAGCCGTTCTGCTGTAAATTGTGATTGTTATATTTCTTTTTTAGGGGTGTAGAAATAGGAAAAAGAATACATCTTAATTGCCATTCTGCGGTGAAGTTACATTGTACTACAGCCATTTACGGGGGTGTATTGAAGAGAAAGAAACCTGCTGTGAATTGTGATTGTTATATTTCTTTTTTAGGGGTGTAGAAATAGGAAAAAATATATGTCTTAATTGCTGTTCAGCTGTGAAGTTACGTTGTACTACATCAATTTACGTGGTGTATTAAAAGGAAATATACGTACGCCCCATTAGGGTATAGTTATAGGAAAAATAATCAGTCTTAATTGACCTTCTGCGGTGAATTGTGATTGTTATTTTATGTTTTTGGGGGGGAGTTCATTAATCAGAAAATATTTATGTCTTAATTGCCGTTCAGCGGTGAAGTAACATTGTACTACAGCTTTTTTGGGGTGTTTTATTTAAATTTAATTATTTTATTATACAGTATGTCAGACAGACAGGTGATAGGCCCGTCAAAGGGAATAGGCAGTGGCCAAAATGTTTCTGTCGCAGGCAGCGCAAGAAGGGGATGGCAGCAGGAATCGCAGCGAGAGGCCTGAGCTCCTGGTGTCATCTAGCAGTCGTGTCTTGACTAGCAACCCAGTGATGCTTGAATGGTTGACTCGGTCTTTGACTTTGTCATAGTGACTTCAGACACCCCCAGCCAAGAGTCGGTGGGTTCCTCTGACACGACCCGTATTTGGCATGGCCCGGGAGAAGGCCCTGTGCCCTCACCTGTCCTGAACGTTCCTCTGTCATTTTCAGTTTCCTCAGCGTGAGAAGTATTATATGCTGTAGGCTCGGCTACACTTTTCAGCGAGGACAGTCAGCAGCTACTGCCTAGTCAAGATCTGGAGGAGACATCTGCCGCTTCCTCCGATAGGCGGGCAAGTAGTGATGATGAGAGTCGCGTGGGAGCAGTTGTTGCAAATGGTCAGGCTCCTGGCCCTGAGTTGAGGGGGACATCAGTGACATGCAGACAGTAGCGGATGATGAAAATGATGTAGCTGATTGCACTTGGGAGCTGGGTGAAGAAGGGGCTTCATCATCATCATGAGGAGAAGAGGGTGGCAGCTTGAGCGTGAGGCAGGGGCTGAGTCAGCAGGGTGGTTATGTGACTGTGAGTCAGCAGGGTGGCAGCAGTGGGAGGTCGGGAGCCAAACGTAACTGGGGTAGACCATCCGCTTTGCAGGAGCCTACCAGCCCGGAAAGTAGCGGTGCAGGGGTTCATGGAGGCAGCGGTAGCAGGTAGTCAGCGCAGAGTGTTGGGGGGAAAATGCCATACTCAGTGGTGTGGCAATATTTTGTTAGGCCACCGGAGGAGGTGAACATGGCCATTTGCAGAATTTGTAGGCAGAAGATGAAGCGTGGCCAGGGTGCCAAGGTTGGCACAACGGCCCTGCGTCAAAACATGCAGCATCACCATAAAGTGGCTTGGGAGAACCATGGCTCCGATGTGGTGGTCCAGCCTGCCGCAGCAACCGCTGCATCGCCCGGTGGCATGCACCCAATTTCATACCGTCAAGGCTCCACCACCTCAGCTGAAGGGAGCGGTCTGTCCTTCCCATCATCTGCTGGTCCTGATGCTCCTGCTCCTCCTACTCCTTGTCAGTCATTCCGTCAGCAATCGATCACCGATCGATCCAACGGCGCAGAAGCTGAACGTGCTCCTGCCCAAGTTGCTGGTGCTGCAGTCCCTCCCTTTCCAAGTGGTGGGCTCTGCACCTTTCAGAGAACTGATGGCTTGTGCTGAGCCGAGGTGGAGAGTTCCAAGCCGTCATTTTTTAAAAAAAAGGCAGTACCAGCCCATCACACATATGTAGAACAGAAGGTGGGACAGTCCTTGAACCTGTCAGTGTCTGCAAAAGTGTACAGCAGCGCTAACATGTGGAGCTGTAACTATGGTCAAGGACAATATATGTCCTTCACGGCCCACTGGGTAAATGTGGTTCCTGCCCAGTCACACCAGCAACTTGGCCAGATAACGCCGCTTTGTCACGCCATTGGTCCTGCGACAATGTCAGCCTCTGCCTCCTCATCCTCCACTGTGTCCTCAGCCTCCACTGCATGGACAATTCACAGTGCTCCTCCAGCATACCACATGTGCAGGGCATGGCGGTGTCATGCTGTTCTGCACCTAGTTTACCTGGGCATCACGAAAACGAATCCTGGCTTTCTCCTCGACAAATCAAAATCAGAACCATGGTGACCAACAATGGGAAGAACATGGTGTTGGTGCTTCGTCAAAGAGGGCAGAGCCATGCGCCCTGCTTGGCGCACGTGTTCAATCTGGTTGTAAAGCGGTTCCTGAAGTCTTTACCCCATCTGCAAGACATCCTGAAAATGGCCAGGAAACTTTGCATGCACTTCAGCCACTTGTACACTGCAAAGCACACCCTCCTTGAGCTGCAGAGGCAGAACAGCATCCCCAAACATAGGCTGATATGCAACGTTTCCCCCCGTTGGAATTCCAAACTCCATATGTTGGACCGATTATATGAACAGAGAAAGGCTATAAACAATCTCTTGATGATGCAGGCAGACAGAGGTAATCCCCTGTGCAACTTCGATGTTAGCCAGTGGCAGCTCATGCGTGACATCTGCTGTTTTTTCGGGCCCTTGGAGGAGGCCACTTTATTTGTCAGTTGTCAGGACTACGGGATGAACAACGTCATTGCACTGATTCATGTCCTGGAACAGATGCTGCTAAATCTGGCTGGCCAGGGGACAGGAGATGTGGCAACTATATCTCACTGTCACATGTGGTGGCTGAACTAGAGGAGGAGGAGGAGGAGGACATTCAAGCACAAGCAATGCGTAGAAAAATGGCTGGATTTTCTACACAGGTGACAGGAGAGGAGGAGTAGCTAGAGGAGCAACAGGGCTATGAGGAAGACGAGGCAGATGACCCAGGCACACCATAGCAGTATGCAGTGGAGATGGAGGCAGGGAGTCCCTCCGAGTCACTTGTACAAAAGAATTGTCATCATTCGGCAGAGGGATGACTACTAGCTCTCCACCATGTTAGACCCTTGCTACCAGTCCAAAATGGGGGCCTTTTTTCCACCCGCTGAGAGGAAAGACAAACTGAACTACTATCGAGACATCCTATGTAGTCAGTTGGCCACTGCCTATGTGCGCCATCGCCCAACCTCATGCAGGTCTGACCGGGGGGGCCACTCTGCGCTCACGTTCCACTGCCATGGCTGCTGGGGGAGGTTGGGGAGGCAGGAGCAGTACAAGCTTAATCAACAGCAACTTAAGTCTAGTTTCGCTGATGAGCAGTTTTCTTCACCCACCTACTTAAGAAACTACTCACCAGTAGCAGGTAGACATAGAGCAGAACCTGAACCAGGTTGTGGCATACTTGGACTGCACCCTGCCACCCCACATCGAAGATCCCCTGGACTGCTGGGCAGCCAAACTCGATTTGTGGCCTTAACTGTCGAGTTTGCCATGGAAAAGCTTTCCTGCCCAGCCAGCAGTGTGGCATCAGAGCAGGTGTTTAGTGAGGCAGGGTTACCCCAAGGAGAAGTTGCTTGTCCACCCAAAATGTGGAGAAACTGACCTTTGTGAAGATGAATCTGGTGTGGATCAGCCAGAATTTTCAACCACCAGTGCCTGATGCATCAGACTAGATTATACATGGTGCCACACCTACACTTTCACAAAGGAGACATGTTTCTTTTGGCTACCTGCTTCAGCTACTATTCTGATGCTACCACCCGCCTGATGCCACACCTGCTGCCAAGTGCTCCTACAGCCACCCACTACCTTCAGCTGGTACTGGTATTGCCCCCACCTCCCCACCATGTCACTGGGCCACTCTATGGTCTCCTCATGCTGCTGCCACCTAACCACTATGTCACAGGGCCACTCTGTGGTCTCCTCATGCTGCTGCCACCTCACCACTCTGTGGTATCCTCATGCTGCTGCTGCATCACCACTCTGTGGTCTCATCATGCTGCTGCCACCTCACCACTATTTCACTGGGCCACTCTGTGGTCTCCTTATGCTGCTGCCACCTCACCACTCTGTGGTCTCCTCATGTTGCTGCCACATCACCACTCTGTAGTCTCCTCGTGCTGCTGCCAGCTCACCACTATGTCACTGGGCCACTCTGTGGTCTCCTCGTGCTGCTGCCACCGCACCATTATGTCACTGGGCCACTCTGTGGTCTCCTCATGCTGCTGCCACCTCACCACTCTGTGGTCTCCTCATGCTGCTGCCAGCTCACCACTATGTCACTGGGGCACTCTATGATCTGCTCCTTCTGCTGCCACCTCAACACTATGTCACTAGGCCATTCTGTGGTCTCCTCATGCTGCTGTCACCTCACCACTATGTCACTGGGCCACTCTGTGGTCTTCTCATGCTGCTGCCACCTCACCACTATTTCACTGGGCCACTCTGTGGTCTCCTCATGCTGCTGCCACCTCACCGCTATTTCACCGGGCCTACTCTGTGGTCTCCTCATGCTGCTTCCACCTCAACACTATGTCACTGAGCCACTCTGTGGTCTACTCGTGCTGCTGCCACCACAACACTATGTTACTGGGCCACTCTGTGGTCTCTTTATGCTGCTGCCGCCTCACCACTCTGTGGTCTCCTCATACAGCTGCCGCCTGACCACTCTGTGGTCTCCTCATGCTGCTACCACCTTACCACTCTGTGGTCTCCTCATTCTGCTGCCACCTCACCACTCTATGGTCTCCTCATGCTGCTGCCACCTCACCACTCTGTGGTCTCCTCATGCTGCTGCCACATCACTACTCCGTGGTCTGCTCATGCTACTGCCAGCTCACCACTATGTTACTGGGACACTCTGTGGTCTCCTCATGCTGCTGCCACCTCACCACTCTGTGGTCTCCTCATGTTGCTGCCACATCACCACTCTGTGGTCTCCTCATGCTGCTGCCCCCGCACCACTATGTCACTGGGCCACTCTGTGATCTCCTCATGCTGCTGCCACCTCACCACTCTGTTGTCTCCTCATGCTGCTGCCAGCTCACCACTATGTCACTGGGCCACTCTGTGGACTCCACAAGCTGCTGTCATCTCACCACTAAGTCACTGGGCCACTCTGTGGTCTCCTCATGCTGATGCCACCTCAACACTATGTCACTAGGTCATTCTGTGGTCTCCTAATGCTGCTGTCACCTCACCACTGTCACTGGGCCACTCTGTGGTCTTCTCATGCTGCTGTTACCTCAACACTATGTTACTAGGCCATTCTGTGGTCTCCTCATGCTGCTGTCACCTCACCACTATGTCACTGGGCCACTCTGTGGTCTTCTCATGCTGCTGCCACCTCACCACTCTGTGGTCTCCACATGCTGCTGCCACTTCACCACTATGTCACTGGGGCACTCTATGATCTGCTCCTTCTGCTGCTACCTCAACACTATGTCACTAGGCCATTCTGTGGTCTCCTCATGCTGCTGTCACCTCACCACTATGTCACTGGGCCACTCTGTGGTCTCCTAATGCTGCTGCCACCTCACCGCTATTTCACTGGGCCACTCTGTGGTCTTTTCATGCTGCTGCCACCTCAACACTATGTCACTGGACTACTCTGTGGTCTCCTCATGCTGCTGTTACCTCAACACTATGTCACTGGGCCACTCTGTGGTCTCCTTATGCTGCTGCCGCCTCACCACTCTGTGGTCTCCTCATACTGCTGCCGCCTCACCACTCTGTGGTCTCCTCATGCTGCTGCTGCCTTACCACTCTGGGGTCTCCTCATGCTGCTGCCACCTCACCACTCTGTGGTCTTCTCATGCTGCTGCCACATCACTACTCTGTGGTCTGCTCATGCTACTGCCAGCTCACCACTATGTCACTGGGCCACTCTGTGGTCTCCTCATGCTGCTACCACCTCACCACTATGTCACTGGGCCACTATGTGGTCTCCTCATGCTGCTACCACCTCACCACTATGTCCCTGGGCCGCTTTGTGGACTTCTCATGCTGTTCCCACCCTCCCCACTCCATGACTGGGCCACTATTTTGCCTTTTTGGCCTGGTTGACATCATCATTTATTTGACCCTTCCTCTGATCTGTCAGAAGGAAGGAAAAATGAGACGCACAACGGATCCTGTCTATGTAGCAGCTGTAAGGCCTGTATGACATGGTCCCTGTTTTGCATAGAATTGGCTTATGATTTGGTAGCCAAAAGCAGGAGTGGGTACAAAACACAGAAGACATGCAAATATTCTATTCACGTGTCATCTCTGTTTTGGATCCACTCCTGTTTTTTTTTGGGCTTTAGCAATACTGATGGATTACTGACCAAATGCTGACCGAGTGAAGGCGGATGCTCAACAGACAGGATCCGTGTTTTGGGGTTTATTGTTCTGACGGATCAGAGAAAGGGCAAAATAATCAGTGACGTCAACACAAACTTACTGCTGACACCCTCTCTACTCTGTCAGGGGGGCTCTACTTGTATAAGCGTTTAATAGAACAGGTTCTGTAGACATCTATGTGAAATCAGCTGATGATGGTAAAGGAGTGCGCTCTTTCATGCTATAGTAGGATCTTGGACCTCTGCATGGTTCTTTATACCTGGCGCTAACATTGACCTGTAAGGCTGAGTTCAAACTTGAGTTATTTGGTCAGTTTTGGCCCCGTAATTGACCAAATTAGTGAAGTGATTCTAAGAGCGATGCCTGTCATCTGCGTGTCATACTGACTCACAGTATTGTTTCACTACCACAGACTCCCTATGCGTGTTACTGCAAGAGACAGTGTTCTACACTACTTTACAGGCTCTCGGCAGCAAGGATATAGCTGTTTTTTTAACGTGATTCGCCACTAATAAATTTGGATCTAATATTTTTGGAAAATTTACGCGAACCGACCAAATCAATTTTTTTTAGAAATTCGCTCACCTCTAATGTAGGCTACTATCACATTATATTATTTTTCTCTCCATGTGCCATATTCCATCACAGGAAGAGACCACACCAGATGACATCTAAGGGTAGGTGCAGATGGAGGATTTTCGGTGCGAGTTTCAGTGTACATTCGGTGCCAAAAATCGGGCCGAATCTGCGCTTAAGGGATAACTGTCATATTATTATTATTATTTTGCTAAAGTGTAGGGCAAGTCAAAGGTAACAATTCTGCAATAGACTTTATTTAGCCAAAACGTTTATTTTTGGTGGAAAACTGGGGCTTAAATGACCCTTAGCAGCACTCTTCAAATGTGCATTGCTAAGGGCCATCCGTCTCCTATTAGCAAAGGGGAGACAGGCTGTGCAGACGCTATGCTTCTGCCTCCCGTGCTTCCCTGGGAGACAGAAGGCTGGTCACAGGAGTCTTAGGAGTTAAAATTACATTTATATTCCCCCTTTCTATGCAATCTAATGCTCCATTACATTCACTGACCTGCGATCGCTGTGATAATAAGTCATGAAGCAGCAGCCGGCTCACTGCGCACAGTGCTTCTACTTCCGGCGGCTGCTTCATGAATTATTATCACAGAGATCATAGGTCAGTGAATGTAACGGAGTATTAGATTGCATAGAAAGAGGGAATATTAATGTAATTTTAAGCCAGGCACATGTAGATTTCTTCTAGATTTGGAAATTTGAAGTAGGATTGGAAGGCAGTAGAGGACTGAAAGTCAGGGTGATTACTAGGTTAGATTTTTTTAAAGATTAAATCTAATCAATCTTTGTTCCAAAACTGCCTCTGTGGGCTCTAGAGTTTTAACGGTAGGTAGTTGTACAGTTTGATGGGTTCTACCATGGTTTTTCATGTGGGCCTGTTCTCAGACTCTAAAGAGGATAATTAAAAGAGTATTCCGGTTGTTTCAATTTATCCCCTATCTACAGGATAGGAGATAACCTTGCAATGACGGTCCTACCACTCAGACCCCCCCCCCCCCCCCCACGATCGCGAGAATGGGGATTCCATAATCCTCAAAGCCCTCCAAAAGGAATGGAGTGACAGGCATCCAAACTTTCACTCCATTTATCTCTATATGAGTTCTGGAAATAGCATTGTACTGTACTCAGCTGTCTCCAGAACTCCCTTAGAGATGAATGGAGCCCCAGTGTGCATGCCCAACCTGTCTCTCTGTTCCTTTCTGGGAGCATTCTCCGGGACTTTATGCAGAGACATACAGTATGAGTATTTTTCTTTTCTTTTTACAATGGGGTCCTACAGGCAACATACAGTATATAGTGACATACTGTATGACCCTTCCATCATATACCTCCATTGAAAGGTTCAAATGCAATGTGAACACAGCCTGAATTGTCCTAAATGTTATCTTAATCACAATGTACTTGAGCTTATAGTTATTGCTGAGGAACAGTGAACATGATTGGTCAACAAGCTGTACTCCATAGGTTTATTCAAATCCCTTATACTCATGGGCACTTTAATATTTCAAAAATATATAGATACCTAAATTACAACTAATGTCAGGTACTTTTTAACTTATTTGGACATTTTTCATAGTTTGATCAAGTATTTGGTTGGTTCCTGCTTGCTTCCTATTAATAGTATGCAATTTTCTGGTTATTTGTTGATAGCTGACTGTTACAACATATTTCTAACTTGAGACCCTAATTTAAAGAACAGCGTAGAAACAAAGCGTTTTGTATTGTAGTAAAAGGAACGTGTCACAAAAGACAAGAGAAAAAAATATTAATTTACATGATAATATGTATGTCATATATAACATATATGCTGGATGTTGAATGAGGCATTAGTGTACATTTTGGCCAAAGCGTAATAAGCCACTCACCACGTCAAGGTCGCCTCTATGAGTGGTCCCTAACACTAGTTCCTACCTGTTATGGGCCATGACAGTCACACAAAGTCCAGGGAGCGCAGGTACAGCATGCACGCCAGGCACACTCTGCTTTTAACCCCGTCCGGTGCCATTGCAGCTTTCATCGGATCCAGGGATGCAAGTACCAACATGCATGCTGAGCCCACTATATACTTCTCCTGGAGCCAAATGGCTACTGGTAGGCGCTATAAAAGCAGACTCAGTTTTATACTGACTTTAAAACCAGCCTCCAGGGCAGAGTAACTGGTCAGGTGTGCATGACTGCATGGAGATCGCCACACCTCCAGTCTCCTTTTATAGCGCCTACTAGTAGCCATTTGGCTCCAGGAGAAGTATATTGTGGGCTCAGCATGCATGTTGGTACTTGCATCCCTGGATCCGATGGAAGCTGTTATGGCACCGGACGGGGTTAAAAGCAAAGTGTGCCTGGCGTGCATGCTGTACCTGCGCTCCCTGGACTTTGTGTGGCTGTCATGGCCCATAACAGGTAGGAACTAGTGTTAGGGACAACTCATAGAGGTGACCTTGACATGGTGAGTGGCTTATTACGCTTTGGCCAAAATGTACACTAATGCCTCATTCAACATCCAGCATAGAGGCAGGGCAGAGTGCTGGTTGCAGAGTGCGATTGCATTTGTGTTTTTGCGTTTGTATGTATAACATATATGCCTTGGGTAGTGTTAGGCTCCATTCACACGTCCGCAATTTCGTTCCGCATTTTGGGGAACGGAATTGCGGACCCATTCATTTCTATTGGGGCAGCACATCTATTAGTGCCGGCAATGTGCGGTCCGAAAAATGCGGAAAGCAAATTGCCACTGTCCGTGCTTTGCGGATCCGTTGATCCGTAAAACACGTTGCAGATGTGTGAATGGAGCCTTAGTCATATTTTTCCATAATATTAAACATGAATGTTGTGATCCTTTCCACCTCACTGCAATCACTTTCTGTGCTAGAAATGAGGTAATTATATTAGTACGCTATTATGGTGCATAGACACATTTTTATGTCTCTATAACTTCAGCAATTGCTTTTGTGGCTATGGATTTGGATAACACTAAAAGTTTTCATCATACTTATTAAAGGGGTTTTCAAGATAGGTCATCAGTATCTGATCAGTGGTGGTCCAACAACCGGGACCCCCGCAGATCAGCTGTTTGAGAAGGCACCACAGTGTGAGCACCACAGCCTTCCCTCAACGTTTCCTAGGCCATGTACATGTAGACAATGTATGCACTGTGCTTGGTAAGCTGCAAGAAGGCAAGAGCTCCCGTGCCTTTTCAAACAGCTGATCGGGTGGGGGCAGGGGTGATTGGTCCTAGGTGTCCAGAGGATAGGCCATCAGTAAAAAACAAATCTTAGAAAAACCCTTTAAAGTGTTTTATTTCTTTTTGTAGATATCAAGGATTAAAGGAGAGCTGCTACCCTGAAGTCCTGGAGGATTTTATTTCAGTTCACCAGTGCAATAATTACTGTGAAATGCTGGGGCTCAAGTCTCTAAAAGCAACAGAAAGTCTGCAACCTCCACCCAAGCCAAAGGGTTCAAGGAGTCCACAGATGGGAAGGAAAACTGGCTCTGCTCAGTCAAGCCCCCAGATACAAAAGAAAGTTATGTCAAGCCCACAAACGGCTAGAAAAGGCGGTGTCAGTCCTAAATCCACAAGGAAAGCCATAGAGACTGGAGACATACAATCAGGTCCCAAAAATAAAGGAAGCGAAGGTCTGACAGCTCCGAAAGCACAATAAAACCTGAAAATGTCCTATTTTGTGACATGCTATACCCGGACTTGACGGCAATCACTACTTTTTGAATATACTAAGCAGATGTTTGGAATGCACTAACTTTCTTCCTCTCTGTTTTCCATACCATGACAGAGTGGCTGTGGACAGCCCAACCTGTGTGGGGGTTATCTGAAATTAAAGGTGAGCAATAAAGGTGCATTTACTCTTGCCACAAAGACTATGTACTGTAAAGACTATATCTATTTTTTCTACACTGCTGCTTGAAGGATCATTGTATTTCAAGACGAAACAACAATTCTAATATACAATTCAAAAATTGAAAGAGGAATGTCTCCAAAGATTTGTTCAGTAAATGCAAGGTTAAATGCATCTCCTCCACACGTTTGGATTTATGGCCATCATATAACTATATGGATAAAGTACACAATTGCACAACATCTGATGTCTTTCTCATTTCTTCATGACTCAGATTTATTATACAGTCGTCTTGTTTGCTTTGTGTCTCAACAGTAGTGACACAAAGGTGACTTTTACTTCAGAAAGCATGAATGTTAATTCAGCATTTCATGTGAATTTCAATTTTTCAAGTGGAAATTTGCCAAGATACCACCATAGTGCCAGATCTGGGATGCCATGTCATCTTAGAACCTCTATACTCTGAGCTGTGGCTCCCACTACTGGTCTAGATGATAAAGCATCACAGAGACTATTCTCAGGAGATAATGTGGTCTTTTTGCACTGGCATATAGCTGTTTGCTAAATCTCAGGGTGTTTCTCAAGGTCAACCATGGGACATGTCTTCTAGGCTATATTTAAAGGAGATTCTAAATTATGTGGTTAATAGTTGAAACAAGAGTACTGCATAAGATAGTTCCTCGTAGATCTACGAACAGACATCAAATACTGGTTTTAGTAACATCAAACAGTAGACCAGACTCTTCATTAAATCCTAAACCTGTTGGATTAAATTTGGTGGTTTCTAGATGTCTCCAGGGTGATCAAAACACTTTATAGTTAATGAATGTACTTCATAAAGTTTAGAAAATCTTTGAATCTTTGTTTTGACAATTGGATGACAACTGACCCCATAAGAAACAGGTAATACATAAAATGAACTATCTGTGCTACTCACTTTGCATAGAACTAGGCATTTGGGGTAAGTGAAGTCTAAGTGCAGTGACAAAATCAATGTTCTACAATCTAATAACAAAATATTGTGCAGCAGGCAGCAATCTGCGCTTAGATCCTCCTTTCTGCACGTTCTGATGCCTCATTCTCCCCGGTTGCCAATAACTTCCTGTATCAGTGACCATGATGTCCATAGATATACAGACATAACAGCTGTGCTAGGAAGAGTACAGAAGACTTCCCATAATACAGACAGCAAGTAGCAAGATGGCTCCTGATAAGTCTATTTACTGGGAGAACAGGCACCATAGAGAGGGAGAAGAAAGGTCACAAGAAAAACATAATACAAGCGTGCAGTATAGAGGGTTTTCTATTTTTACTACTAATATACACTCTATATTGAAGTGGAGTCAAGGGGGTTGTCTCATCTCACCATTACTAAGGTGAAATGGGACTAAGTCCCAACCACCAGGTGGCCAGGAAACATCAGAGCGGGCTGGCACTCCACGGTTTCAGTATCTCTCATTGCAGTGCAAAGCAGCTGCGGAAACAGTGTAGCACAGCAAGCTATGTTGTTTATGAGTTAGGGAATCGGCATACATTGCTGTGCTACTCTGCTTCCGTAGCTCCCATACACTGCAATGGGAGTTACTCAAACATCAGAGTGTCAACCTTAGTTCCACTATTTTCCAGCCACCTGGTGGTCGGGGCTTATCCCTATCTCACCTTAAAGATGGGGCAACCTCTTTAAGCCTTATTTGGGTCTGAAATAGATGGACTCAGTTATCAGATTGACCTAATCTCAAATGAATTTTCATTACATTGGAGCAGCGTTTCCCAATCACTGACCCCGGATCAACATGTGGCTCTCAAGCCTCCTATATGTGACTTCCCAAATGGTGGTAGCTCTAAATACTATTGTGCCCTAGTAGCAACAGGATGCCATAATATTACTGAAACATGCCAATAGTCAAAATAACTGTCCGTTAATACTAGGATTAATCTGCGATATCTGTGTTTCCCTTTAAATGCCATGTGTGACTCAACTCCAGATATATATTTATAAACTCAGAATCCCCTATTAACTAAGAACTGATTAACCAAGATCAATCAGTAGAAGAATAAAATAAAATTAATTCATTCAGGGGTGCAGCTACAGAGGGTGCAGCGGTATCAGCCATACTTGTGCCTTTGTGCAATGGGGGGGGGGGGGGGGGAATCGGGGCAATATATGCAGCATATGAAGACTGTATATTGGCACATGGTAGGTGAAAATCCCTGTTACAAATTTCGTATTGGAGCCTAGAAAGTTCAAGATTAATACTCTGACTTCAATATATTTGACTTTCTAAGGAAAATGTTTGGTTTACGTGTCTTCTCCATTAGGCTTCTTTATGGGGGCAGTTTGTCTGCTGGAAGCATGGCAATAATACAAAATGTGGTCTGCAGGGATAATTCATAGATTGCAACTTGCTTTTTAGAACCTCATATTTGCTTCTTAGGGATTTTGGAATGTTAGAAGATGAATACTACATTTTATTTCAGGGTTTGGTGGCTCATCATAACTAAATAGGGCTATATTCACATCTGTGTCAGAAGTTCTGTTAAAAGTCTCCACTGTAGATTCAGAAATGCAGAACAAAATGATGAAGACAATGGAAACCCAATTGATACCATTATAGTCCATGGGATTCATCAGGTGCCATTGGAATCGGTCATATGACGAAAATGACCCTGCTTTTATTTTAGTTTTTCTGTTCTGAAATGGAAAAATGAAAATTATAGTGCATATGTGAAAGTAGCCTCAAGGACACAAGCCCATTTTGATTTAAAATCATGTGTGGTGCTCGGGGTTGCCAACCTGATTACTAATGTTTTTTAGCGAGAAAATGGGAAACTATAATCAATCATAAAAATGAGAAGTGATGTACAGTATGTCTACAGCTCAGAATACTGATACAAACAAATTCACTGGGAACCCTAAAATAATAATAATTACAATAATGTGTTCAAGCTCCTCCAGCTTTAAAGAAAATCACAGACATGCCCAGTCATTTTTATGAACCCTCCAGAAATGTATGGATAGTTGGCAACCCTGGTGGTGCTTTCAAGGCAAAGTGACTACAGCCTACAAACATCGTGCCTTGTACTGTTCATGTAAAAGAACTCTGCCTTTAGTGATCTTCTCAATGTGTTGGTAATTCAAAATATTCCAATATATTTCCAAGTGTTTTTCAACAAGTCAAACACAGGCATTGGAGATGCATGTTTTGCAGAGGGTGGTCATGCACTTAATTTGTGACCAAACTTCTGTTCAATGTATTCAGGGCTGTGACATTCTGTATCACAGTTCCTTGACTCTAATTAACCTTAGAATGCACAAGAAAGTCACTTTGCCTTAGTTTCTGTGCTTTTTCATAATGATGGTTGCATTTGTATTTTTGAGAATAATTTAAAGTGTTTATTTGCACATTTCATTGTTGTATATGAATCCTTGAAGCACTTCATTAAATTGTGGTTTGCTTTGTTTCAGTCCCATATTCCAGTGATGGCTACAACATAAGTCATACATAATTGCTGGAAAGGTAGTCTGTGTTTCTATTGCATTGTACTGTACATTCACACACTCATCCATACACATGAAAGATCCGTAAGACCAAGTGATTTCTAGATAATAGGAAAAAAAAAAAGAAAATAAATGCTCTATAGTAATTCACAGAAACAGGGTGTGTAAATTATATGAAAAATAACATATTTAATATAACCCTTTCACAAAAGGAAGCTGACTTGCTGATTGCCTATCACCACAGGTCTGGATTTGGAACAATCCTACCACCAGGGGAAGCTGTGGCAGGTCATACATTGCATTATTACATGCCATCCAGTCAAATAATTGGTCATGTAATAACTATGTAATAAATGAATGAGCCAGGTCCGCCAGAGCTAGAGCTTCTCATTGTTAGCAGTTCTTCTCTACTATGACTCATAAAGGGGGTGGCAGCTCCCCTCTATGATGTCCCTATGCCCTAACTTTGATATGATGAAAATAATTCTTATATGGATTTCACATTGAATGGGACTGAGCAGCCTGCAATGTTTAAGAATACATGCAGGCTGCCAAAATAGGTATAACACAATAAAAAGCGTTCATAGCCTTTAATAGTAAATGCCCATCTAGGCTGGTGAGACGTCTGTTTTTTATTGTTTGCTATTCATTCTCATGTGTTTTCTGTCTGTCAGCTATCTGCTTCAGCTGGGTTCTGTTATGAAAGCAGTTTTTTTTTTAAATGTCTCTGAAATGGATAAGAGTCTATTTTCGGAATTTGTCTCAATTAGGCTTTAGTCACACTGACCACAAAGGCTTGTAGCCTACGTTGGCAGGTCTGTCACATTTGATAGGAAGAATGCCGCAGAATGCAGTGCTATTCCTGCAATCAAAATGTCAGCAACGTGACTGAACCCCAGTGGGACCCATTATAAGTCAGTGTGGTCTGTCATGCACAGTTGTGATCTGTCATACAGAAGATCCACCACTGTATAGTGGTTTTAATTATCAACATGAAAATAGCCTATGTCAATGAGACTTGTTCCTAATCCATCATATTGGGAAGGATCAGAATTGCAGTATGCTGTGTTTTGTGGTAAAAAAATAAAAATAATGAAACTTAGTACGCAGATGCCAAATGAGACCCAAAAAAGACATTTTGAAGCCCATTGAAATGTAGAATGTGCTAATCATATGTTTCTCATCCTGCTTTTTTATAAAAAAAAAAAAATAGCATGAGAAAAGTAGAGGGAAAAAAAAACTAATGTGCACATACAAATATTTAAACTTAAGATTTTTAGCTATGATCAGGACAGTGGGACAGATTTCTTATTACTGGCACACTGCGCCAGTGAATCACTATTGGTGCGCCAGTCTCTTCCCCAGGACAACCAACAGTTTGTGCAGCCTGCTGATGAACCTGTCGTCTTAAAGAAACAGTAGGTCAAACCTACAGTAGCTTTGTTTTCCAATACTTTTCTAGTGCTGTGATGAAGCCCAGCGTGGGAACATATTCCACACTATTAAAATGTATTTACAGAATATAAGAAACCTGGCTTTCATAAATGTGCCTCAATGTTTAATAGAGTAATAATGAATGTTCTGATAACATATAGGCGGAATGGTCTTCAGATCAGGAAAGACAGAGCTTTCATGGAGGCAGATTTCTTTAAAGGGCTACTGACACCCCCCATTAGCTATTTGCTAAAAATACCAAGATTAAACCAGGCACTCAGTGTGGAGTAATTGATCAAACTATTTAATAAGGGATAGTTCCCACAATAAAATATACCGATATAATAAAATAATGTAAAATACCATAAAATCACATGGGACAAAAACACTGATCAGTAGCAGCAATGTGAGTCATATAATTTAAGGCAGCGATCTGTGCGGCTTGGATTTGAAAAATCTGGAAGAAATCGCAATTCCATATATTGTGAAAAGTCTTATAAACATTTGCCGGCCTTAAACCGGTAGTCACAAAGTGCAACTGTGCACCAAGGTGGCGTCCCGGACCTAGGGAGATGCGCTGTGGGCACGGTGTCACCTGGATATCCGCTCACAAAACTGTGTTTGTGGCTATTTGTGCAGGGATTCCTCCGGTGTTCGTCGCTCTCGATCACAGCTGTTCGATTTCAAAGTCCAGGGGAGCTACTGTCCCAGCATGGTACAAGGTATTAACCATACGCATTTCGGGGTTGTCTGGATGACCCCTTCCTCACCACTGAGGAAGGAGCTGGCGCACTGAGGAAGGAGCTGGCAAGCGCGTGTCCTTCACTCAGTATGCCTGCCCCGATCGAGGAACATTACGGCGCAGGCGTGGGAATTCAGCAGCAGACGGGGCCAATGGGAGGAAGAGAGCGCTCGCTGGCCCTGTCTATCAAGAGGAGATGGGGTGTGTCTAGAAGTGGCAGATGCGGCGGCTACCAGCAAGTAACTGCCCAACTTGCGGGTAGTGAAGCAATTAGCTAATATCGGCTAATGAAAATTGCACAATGGGGGGTGACAGAAGCCCTAAATGACTGCACCTACTGGATTAGGTACCCTTATTAAAACAAGTCAATGGTCCAGCTGTTCACCTGTTGCCTGGCCCCAAATAACCTTTGGAGCCATTGCAAAGAGACTATATGTTATATAGTAATTGGTGATTCCTGCTACACACGAATACATCGTGAGCACTAGTTCATTGGATGCAGTGGGATCCACTGTCGAAGTGACACAACTGCTTTAGGGGTTTTTCCATGATATTTTTACTGATGGCCTATCCTCAGGATAAGTCATCAATATCAGATCGACCCCCGCCAATCAGCTGGTTGAAGAGAAGGCAATGCGCCGTGCCAGAGCAGGCTTCCCTTCATTGTCTACCTTCTCGCTAGAGATGAGCGAATTTCATAATAGAAGTCTATGGCTTGCAAAACGGATCCGGTGGGATTTGACTCTCATCAACCCTGTTGACTAGCACAATTACCACCTAACATTGGCTAATTGTGTCAGCTCCTTTCATAGGTACTGTATATTATTAGGTCTCAAAATCAAAATGTTCTCAGACATCCTTGTTGCCCTAAGCAACCTATTAGAATCTATGTTTCATTTTCCAAAGGCAGTTCAGGAAATAAAAGCTGGGCTCTGATTGGACGCTATATGCTGAATATTGCTGTGCATCAATTTTACAGTTGTGTCGGCCCAAATGGCTTCTAAATATTCTGCTATGTGCTGTCTATACACAATCAAATCTGCCATATTGTGAACATTGTCAACAGCTTTTTTGTAACCATTTCATGTATATAACATCTTTTACTCACTGTATATTTATTTGGTACACTCAGTCTCCAAATAAAGTCAATATATCAAATATACTTTAAGTTTCCTGATTATGAAGTTTGAGATACTGCAATGTAATCTTCCAGTAGCATGATATAGAGCAGGAGGAGCTGAGCAATTGATAATTAGGTTTGTGGGAAGATATTCAGTATAACTGGTATATCATATTCACTTATCTCTAGGCTCATTCTGGGCTTTGAAGTCAAGGAGGCGGTCCTATCAGTGATTGACAGCTATCTCTGTATACACAGTCATAGAGGGAAGGCTTTCAATGACTGATAGGACCGCCTCCTTGACTTCAAAGCCCAGAATGAGCAGGAATTTTACTGAATTTAACTAATTCAAGTTTTATTGAATCTTTTTCTACAAACCTATAAACCAATGTGCTCAGTTTCTCCTGCTCTATAACATGCTGCCTGCAGATTGTACTGTATTTCCATAGTGACTGGTTCCCTTTAAAGGGGTTAGCCATGAATTTGATATTGATAGCCTATCCTTAGGAAAGGTCATCAATATCAGACTGGTGGAGGCCTGACTCCTGGAAGACCAGCTTTTTGAAAAGGCTGCTACAGTCACTGGAGCACCGGTTACGAAGCACAGCGCCATTCATTGTATAGCGCAGTGATGGCGAACCTATGGCACGGGTGCCAGAGGCGGCACTCAGAGCCCTCTCTGTGGGCACCCGCGCCTTGGAAAAAGTCTATGGCGTACCACTATGCTTTAGACTTTTCCTGCCATTCATCAGCACAGGACGTACTATGAACAGCACAGGCAGCACAAAGAATGTAGGCTATTAAGCCATTATAGCTAAATGATAAAGTACATGGAAGATATACTATAATGGTATTCAGGTTAAATTGCCGTGTTGGCACTTTGCGATAAATAAGTGGGTATTTGGTTGCAGTTTGGGCACTCGGTCTCTAAAAGGTTCACCATCACTGGTATAGCGGCTGTGCTTGGTATTTCAGCTCAGCAGGGGCTAATTGCCTTAGACCTTACAGGAAAATTTCCCGGTGGGTTGATGCCCAGGGGGCCTCCCAAGCCCCTATCCCTGTCGCTGGCTGGTTACAGAATACGCTATCAGTGGTAATGAACTCTGTGAGAATCAGGTACTAATATACCCAGGCAGCGACATAACCCCCTGAATTTAATGTCCCACATCTCACCGACTAAGCCGCCTGCTCCATATCTTAATCAGAGACAACTGGAAGAGAAGAGAAAATACACAGACGGCCAGCTTTTAGCACAATATATTGTGCGGCACTGTGGTATGCGGTATTGTTGACCACCCTACTTTTGTTGCTCTGCCTCCTGTCAATTTAGACCCTCCTACAATATGGGGCCACTTTTAGATGGAGTGACATGCACTGCTGCAGTTGACTCGAAAACCATTCCAGCAAAATCTGCCCTCCAAAAACGATATTGTGCTCCTTTCCTTCTTCACCCTGTCGTGTGCCAATGAAGAGATTTACAACCACATATGGGGTGTTTCTGTAAACTGCAGAATCATGGTAATACATATTGAGGTTTGTTTTTCTGTCAACACTTACTGTGTTATAGGTAAAATGGATTAAAATGGAAAATTGGCTTTAATTCCTGTGGAACACCTAAATGGTTAACCAAGTTTGTTAAATCAGTTTTGAATAATTTGAGGGGTGTTGTTTCTAAAATAAGGTCATTTTTGGGTGCTTTCTATTATGTAAGCCCCTTAAAGTCACTTCAACACTAAATTAGTCCTTAAAAAAACTGTTTTGAAAATGTTATTGAAAATTTCTAAAATTGTTTCCAACATTCTAAGCCTTCTAAGGGTACTTTCACACTTGCGTTGTTTGATTCCGGCAGGCAGTTCCGTTCCGAGACAAACAGTATGCAAACGCATGTCATTTTTTCTGACTGATCAGGCATTTTTCAGACTTATTAGGATCCTGCAATCCGGCAAAACGGATCCGGTACTTATTTTTTCACATTTTTAAAGGACTGCACATGCGCAGACCGGAATACCGGATCCGTCAATGCGCCAATTTGAATTCGGCATTCAGACGAGTGTTCAGTTTTTTGGGCCGGAGATAAAATCGTAGCATGCTGCGGTATTATCTCCGTCCTGAAAAGTCAAAAAGACTGAACTGAAGACATCCTGATGCATCCTGAACCGATTGCTCTCCATTCAGAATGCATTAGGATAAAACTGATCAGTTCTTTTCCAGTATAGAGCCCCTAGGACGGAACTCTATGCCGGAAAAGAAAAACGTTAGTGTGAAAGTACCCTAATATGCTAAAAATATGACATTTACAAAATTATGCCAATATAAAGTAAACAAATGGTGAATGTTAACTAATAACTTGTCTTAGGCTAGGGCTACACGGTGACTTTTGTTGTACGACAAGTTGCGCAACAAAAATGGAACAACTGTCGTGTCGCAGTCGCAGGATGTCGTAGTACGACACTATTAACTATCAGTATAAAAAATGTTGTGCAACTTTTCGGCGACAAGCAGTCACGTGACACATGTCGCAGTGTAGCCCTAGCCTTAAAAGCAGAGAAATTTTTAAAAATCTGGAAAATTCCAAAATTTTCAACATTTTCTGCAAATTGTGGACTTTTTTATACATCAAGGTAAAATATATCAACTCAAATTCACCACCAACATGAAGTATAAATCCCTTGGATCAGTAAAAGCGTCCCAAAGTTATTACCACATGTCAGATTTGAAAAATGGGGGTTTGGCATTTGTTCCAAACTGACTTTTGCTAGATGGGGTTAAAGTGGACCCAGTCCAGGAATGCCCCTTTAAAACTCTTCTACATTCAAATAATAAATCTTTATTGGGCTCATGAATGTTCCTTTTATTATACTGTACACTTTTCACCAATTTATTTTCAGCGGTTTTCAACATTTAAAGAAAAAATATATATATTCCACTAGATATACTGTAAAGCCAAAATGACCCGAACTACTGTTATACAATCATATAGATGTGAGTTAGGATCAGGAAGCGTTTGAAGAAGGCGTTTGGTCCTCAGTTCCATAATGACCAGAAGGTTAGGATTCACTGTAGATAAGATCAGGCCCGGACTGGCCCACCGAGAAAGTGGGGGTTTCCTCGGTAGGAGGGGTAGACGGAGGAGTAAGTATTTCTCTTGTTTCTTAGGAGAAATAATTATTGTAGCCACTAGGTGGCAGTATCGCAGTTATGTAGCCTCCTACTGGTGTAAATTGTACAGGAGGCTCCGCAGTATCTTCTAAGCTTCCCAGGCTGCTGGCAGTGAAGGAGGAGAGAACATGTCTGGCCATCCTCCTGCCCTCCCTGCTGTCAGAAAACTGTGGTTGCTGGAGAGAAGAACTCCTCTGCAGTGCTGGGCTGATTTCTCAGGTGTGTGACAGTAGTGAGCTGTAGGAGACTGTAAGGGGGAATAGGGGATTTGTTTATAGTAGACTCAGATCTGTGTATGTGTGCTACTCTCTGCAGAGTTCAGAGTGGCATTGAGGGGACTCTGCCCTAGGTCCCCCCATGCCTCTGCTTTAGGTGCATCCCCATCAGTGCCCCAGCTCCAGATGCCCCCGCAATGCCCCCACTCTAAATGCACCCCTAATATTGCCTCTTGTTCAGTTGCCCCCTTAATACCTATGCTCCAGGATCACAACTATTACCCTGCCTCAGGCGACCCTAATGCCTCTGTTTTAGGTGCAGCCCCATAAATTCCCCAGCTCCAGATGCCCCCACTTCAGTTATGACCCTCTGTTTGTGCCCTTTCCTCACGTTGCTCCTCTAGCATCTTTACTTGGGCTTTGTTAAAATGTATTACCTGCAAAGGGAGTTGGACTTATGACTGAAAAATTCTGCATAACGCGTCACATTCTCCAGTATTGACACGTATGGTTTACATGGCTGTAGTGATGATATTCCGTATTTATAGGCATCACTGCTGCCATGTAAAGAGATACTGGTGGTGGAGTAGTGGTGGATTTAAAGGGGTTGTCCAGGTTTTCAAGTTATCCTCTCTGCACCATAGGGCATAACTATATGATTTGTGGGGTCCGATTCTGCGACCCCCAGTGATCCCAGGAATGGGTCCTGTCCCCCCATTTTGATGGTGTGGCAGGCCATACATATGCCCCGCTGCTCCATGTATTCTCTTTGGGACCACTGGAAATAGCCAGAGCTATACTCCATAGAGAATGGATGGAGAGGCAGGGCATATGCTTGACCTGCCAGTCAATCAAGAAGGGGGATCACTGGGGGCTCCAGCGTTCAAACCCCCACGGATCACTTAGTTATCCCCGATCCTGTGGATACAGGATAACTAGAAAAGTAGACACAGGCTCTTTAACAGGGGAGCATTTCCATTTTAGTTTGACACATATTTTGGGCCAGATTTTTTATTTTTATTTTATTTAATTGTTTTTACACACAAATAAAACCTTTAAAGATAGGGGATGTGAAAAGGTCCAACAGCTATGACACAACAGGTGATAAGTGTCTGATTGATGGGGGTCTGACTGCTGGGACCTCCATGATCAAGAGAATGTGGTCTTAAGACCCTTGTGTACATAGATTGGCAGTAATGTAATTGAATGCCTCAGGACCCCTTTTTTCATGATCAGTGGATGTTCCAGCAGTCAGACCGCAGCAATCTGATATTTATCACCTATCCTGTAGATAAGCAATAGGTCATTATGGTAAGACAACCCTTTTAAATATACTGTAGATTATGTGCAATTTGAGGAGGTTAAGATTTGGTAAATACATTTATGCTTAAAGGGGTTAAAGGGCTTGTCTCACTTCAGGAAATATGGACAATCACAATACATTAGTAAGTGCCTTGTATTAACTTTCTCTACATGATAAATGCCAATCGCTGACGTGAGACAACCCCTTTAACCCCTTTAAGTATGCTACACTTAATAGGGTTAGGCATAAATGGTGTGTGCATTGCGTGTTTCCTATGTGTGATTGGTGTGTGCTATATTGTGACGAAACCAACCTCGCCACTGGGTGGTGGAGAGGCCTGGCTACCAGCCTCTTGCCCCAGGATTATGGGCCCTCTCATCAGCCAGGCTTCCTTTGTTCACAAAGGAATTTTACTAACTTGAACCCCTGGTCTAATTCGTGCCATTTTGGGATGTTAAATGTCTATGTGTACTGTAAAGGGTGGGACATTGTATATTTGAGTAGTGATGTCTGTCCTATTGTCTCCACGTGTGTATTGGCGATTTCCCTTTGTCCCGAGAGATAATTGAATTACTTCTCGGTTGTCTCCAGGACAGAAGACATTGTGTATTCTCCTGCCTGTGATGATTACATTAACCCATTGTGGGGTAATTGTATGACAGGCAATGGGGAGGATTTTGTGTGGGAGTGTTTTACTGTATTGTACGTGTGTATTGGTTGTTTTCACAAAACCCTGTGGGTGGTAACCTTGTTGGAAAATGTGTATAAGTCAATGCTTGTGTGTTCAATAAAGAGTATACCAAAAAAGAACGAGGATGTTTATTATGATAAAAAATCTCATTTTCATTTAATTGAGTAACACAAAATAGACACAAGTAGAGTCAAAAGGGACAGGACATGAAAACAGAGCCTCTCATGCGGCTCAACAATGTGGAGAATCACACTTGAGGTAAGTTACACCATGAACAGTAACATATGCAACAGTAGTGCAGGGACGAAAGACACTGGAGTAGTTGGGGGTACAAATACTGATCCCCAAAATGTGGAACCTGACCTCCAATCTGCCTCAGCATCCCACATGTGAACACTGTTGGGTGGCAGGACCACGGTTGTGTACTAGCATAAAGGATGACTGTTTGACAATAACAAATACCGCCCATCCAACCCAGCACAGATTAATCACGTTACATACCCATGTTGCTGCTATTCACTGGTGGAACAAATCCCCAAGCGCCTCAACCTCGACACGTGTTTCGCCACGTAGGCTTCGTCAGGAGGTACAAGTTCAATAAAGAGTTCCTGTTTTACCCTTCATCATGTTGAGGCTGGTGTTTGGGTAACTGATCGACACTGGGGATTGCTATACGCTGAAGATTTGCTATACTCCCCGGGCTATAACTATTAGCTCTTGTAAGAGCTGTTCCTGCTCTCTGAATTTAGGAGAGGTTGACCCACTGGAGCCTGGAGCCTTGTCGTAGGTCCAGGGTGGGTAGGAGACGGTGAGACCTCAACCAAGCCTCAGCAGTTAGTGGGGTCTGCAGTGCTTACGGTGTCAAGTGGAGTGCTTGGAGTCCTCGGGAAGCACTAGGAGCATCCATTCGATGGAGGTACCCGGTCGGGGTGCTAGGAGATCCGTTACATATATATATATTCTATGTATCAGTGGTGTATGTGCAGTATGTGACATATGCATCAGTGGCATGTGACCCATGTATAAGTTTCTTGTGTGCCACATCTGTCCAATGAGTGATTGGTGTGTGCTGCATGTGTCTTGTTTCTGACAGACTTAAGTACAGGATATCCATATATGTGTAAATTCTGCCACATGTATGCTTGTGCATTTTGCTGTGAATGTCTGTGTCACGCTTCGGTGTGGGAGGGATACACCACACTGAGCATAAAAAGGAAGGGGGAAACATGAAATCAGGCCTGAGAATTAGGGAAGAAAAATGGACACCTCCTAATAAAACCCTAGCCAAGATCCTGACTGGCTACAGACCTCAAAGGTAGGTGTGTTCATACACAGGAATACCTAGAGTCCTATATAGCCCTATAGGACCCTGGTACTAATGGCAGGGACAAGACTACATGTTCCTTCAAATGGAAGGATGAACAGGAGTCTCCTTCAGGCCTAATACAAACAATAGGGAAAAGCAACACACAGAACCCAAACAAAACACAATAAGGGAAAGGAAAGACTTAACTTCAAAGGAGCTATGGAAGCACCAGGAACTCCGCAGAGATCCACACACCAGCAGTCCACAACTGAAACTGAAGCTATAAACTGCACAGCATAGTGGGAGAAGCAACTATAAATAAGGAAGGTTAAATGACCACATTAGCAACACCTGAGGCAAGGGGTGTGGCCATACCAGAAAGAACACAGACGCTTATTGATCCACAGGGAAAACCTGTCAGATCAAACCACGTGTTGCCAGTCTCACCGATCTCCTGCCACCTGTAGCGTGACAGTCTGCCATCATACTTCATCTTTAATATGTCTGTTATCACTGTAAGTGCTTATGAACACAACTGCTGGATGTTTTGCAGTCTGCAAATTGTGGATCTGCAAAACATGGATCCCAGGTGCGTGCATTCCACACTATGTGGAAGAGAACAGTTGGCCTCTAATAGAACAGTCCTATCCTTGTCTGCAATGCCGACAATAATAGGACATGTTCTATCATTTTGCGGAACGGCCATGCGGACATATAGACACAGAATGCACACAGAGTCATATTTATTTTTGTGGCCCCATTTAAGTGAAGTGATCGGTACAGACATGGAAAAAAAAGAAGTTTGTGTGCAAGAGCCCTAAGGTGGGCCTGGGCCCCCAGAATCAGTTACACTGGTGGGCCCTAAGTACCCCAGTTCGACACTGGATAAGATAGATAAGGCACTGTAGATAAGATGTAGGCACAGATCACAGCTCTGCCCTAACCCTGGGTTCACACCTGAGCGTTTCTGAGACGAGCGTTTTACGCGCGTTTTTATGCGCGTTTTTTGCAATAGTAAACGCGCGTTTGACGCGCGTTTGTGTGATTGACTGCAGTGTTGTCCAATGAGTCTTTGGCCAAAACGCGCGACAAACGCCCCCAAAAAAGCTCAAGAACTTGTTTATGCGTCGGGCGTTTTACAGCGCGTTCAAACGCGCTGTAAAACGCTCAAGTGTGAACCAGGGCCATAGGGAAGCATTGGTTTTCACGTGTTGAGCGCTTTACAGCGCATTTGAACGCGCTGTAAAACGCTCAGGTGTGAACTTAGGGTAATAGAGAACTAAAAAGCAGTAAAACCAGCAGACACCGAGGGAAAAAATGCAGATAAGCAGCACCTACAAGTACGCATGTACAAATGAATTCTGATGTCACAAATGGACATTGTCTTTAATACTTTATGGTATTATCCTCAGGTCGCATCAAACAAATTAAGAAATAGTTCATTTTATTGATAATTTTTCTTTGTGTGAGTCCATTTCATTACCCAAATAATTCAGAAGTAACAACAGAAATTGAGTGTATTAAAAGAAATATTTATTTAGGTCAATATACAGGTCCTTCTAAAAAAATTTGCAAATTGTGATAAAGTTCATTATTTTCTGTAATGTACTGATAAACATTAGACTTTCATATATTTTAGATTCATTACACACAACTGAAGTAGTTCAAGCCTTTTATTGTTTTAATATTGATGATTTTGGCATACAGCTCATGAAAACCCCAAATTCCTATCAAAAAAAATTAGCATATCATGAAAAGGTTCTCTAAACGAGCTATTAACCTAATCATCTGAATCAACTAATTAACTCTAAACACCTGCAAAAGATTCCTGAGGCTTTTAAAAACTCCCAGCCTGGTTCATTACTCAAAACCGCAATCATGGGTAAGACTGCCGACCTGACTGCTGTCCAGAAGGCCATCATTGACACCCTCTAGCAAGAGGGTAAGACACAGAAAGAAATTTCTGAACGAATAGGCTGTTCCCAGAGTGCTGTATTAAGGCACCTCAGTGGGAAGTCTGTGGGAAGGAAAAAGCGTGGCAGAAAACGCTGCACAACGAGAAGAGGTGACCGGACCCTGAGGAAGATTGTGGAGAAGGACCGATTCCAGACCTTGGGGGACCTGCGGAAGCAGTGGACTGAGTCTGGAGTAGAAACATCCAGAGCCACCGTGTATAGGCATGTGCAGGAAATGGGCTACAGGTGCCGCATTCCCCAGGTCAAGCCACTTTTGAACCAGAAACAGCGGCAGAAGCGCCTGACCTGGGCTACAGAGAAGCAGCACTGGACTGTTGCATGTCATTCGGAAATCAAGGTGCCAGAGTCTGGAGGAAGACTGGGGAGAGGGAAATGCCAAAATGCCTGAAGTCCAGTGAGAAGTACCCACAGTCAGTGATGGTCTGGGGTGCCATGTCAGCTGCTGGTGTTGGTCCACTGTGTTTTCTCAAGGGCAGGGTCAATGCAGCTAGCTATCAGGAGATTTTGGAGCACTTCATGCTTCCATCTGCTGAAAAGCTTTATGGAGATGAAGATTTCATTTTTCAGCACGACCTGGCACCTGCTCACAGTGCCAAAACCACTGGTAAATGGTTTACTGACCATGGTATTACTGTGCTCAATTGGCCTGCCAACTCTCCTGGCCTGAACCCCATAGAGAATCTGTGGGATATTGGGATGAGAAAGTTGAGAGACGCAAGACCCAACACTCTGGATGAGCTTAAGGCCGCTATGGAAGCATCCTGGGCCTCCATAACACCTCAGCAGTGCCACAGGCTGATTGCCTCCATGCCACGCCGCATTGAAGCAGTCATTTCTGCAAAAGGATTCCCGACCAAGTATTGAGTGCATAACTGAACATAATTATTTGAAGGTTGACTTTTTTTGTATTAAAAACACTTTTCTTTTATTGGTCGGATGAAATATGCAATTTTTTTTAGATAGGAAATTTGGGTTTTCATGAGCTGTATGACAAAATCATCAATATTAAAACAATAAAAGGCTTGAACTACTTCAGTTGGTGTGTAATGAATCTAAAATATATGAAAGTCTAATGTTTATCAGTACATTACAGAAAATAATGAACTTTATCACAATATGCTAATTTTTTGAGAAGGACCTGTATATACACAATCTTTTATATGCTGCAATGAACCTGCAATGTCAGATTTTTCTGCAAAACTGGCTTCTGCTAGAAGAAAATTTGAACGTTACTAATTGGTTTAAAGTGTTATTCCCATCTTGACCCTTATGGCATAAATGTCCAGCTGGTGCGGAGCCACTTCCGCATCCTGCCCCTATCCCGAGGATGGAGCTCCTGGTTGCTGTGAATGGAGAGGTGGCCACACATGCCTGGCTCTCTGCATTCACTTCTATGGGAGTTTCATAAATAGCCTCTGAAGCATGGACGTCTGTCTCTGGAGCACCCATAACAGTGTATGGAGTGAGCTGCACATGTACAGCCATCTCTCCATACACAGCGTTTATTTAAGGAACTCTGTTTTTGAGATAGGTCCTGGAGATATGCCATGAATGTCAAGATAGGAATAAACCTCTAAAGGGTTGTTGTTTTTTTTCAAGAGGAGAAACATTTTTAAAAATGTCCAAAAAGGGTAAACATAAAATAAAAAGTTCTGGCACAGCATACTTTTTATTTTAACCTGGCCTGGATCTCTTAATAAAATATCCAACTGAAATAAACTCCTTTTTTATTTGTGCTCTTTCAGAGGAACAAAAACAATGGCTTGATACAAATATATTTTTTACAGGGCTCTTTCAAACAGACAGATCTTATTGTTTTCTTCCCTATTTTTTAGCATGGACAAGTCTTAAGACTTAACTTTTTTAAGTCTTTAATCTGCTGAAATTCATAAGGATTGTCAAACGTTAGATAAAAAGAAATCTGTCAAATGCTTAAGATGTAAAATAACAAATAACTACTCACCTTCTTAATCACTGCAGCACTGACAGACCTGTGGTCCCTTTACATCAGTGTAAGCACCTGACAGAAATACAGGTGAAACTCGAAAAATTTGAATATCGACCAAAAGTCCATTTATTTCAGTAATGCTAATTAAAAGGAATTGCATTAATGCAGCTTTTTATTTATTATTTTTTCAGCAATGACAAATTGCACAAAAACATAAAATTTAATGCAGCTTAAAATTAGAATTTTGTGAAAAGGTTCACTATTCTAGGCTCAAAGTGTCACACTCTAGTCAGCTAATTATTCCATACCCCCTGAGCAAAGGGTACCTGAGATTGTGACTTTGGGGTTTCATAGGCTGTAAGCCATAATCATCCAAATTATAACAAATAAAGGCTTGAAATATCTCGCTTTGCATGTAATGAGTCTCATATGTTAGTTTCACCTTTTAAGTTGCATTACTGAAATAAATGAACTTTGCACAATATTCTAATTTTTCGAGTTTCACCTGTATATTAAAGCCTGGAAACATCTTCAAGGAATAAGAAGCAGGTAATACAAATCTGGCAGTGTAAAGCTGCATTTACACTGGCCTCAAGATGATCAATTCTTTTGTGCTTCATTGTACACTATTTTGACATTGAGCATGTTTCCTTTTTCCTATGTGCTGGAAGGATCTCCCTAACTCAGGTTCATATCTGTAGCTGTTCCAATCCATTGCAGATTCTGGCAAAAAAAGCAGCACAAAAATACAGCTGCATGCAGCAGTACTTTGTCCGGCAGACTGTTGGAAACCCAGAAGACCCCATTATAGTAAATGAGGGCCACTGTGTTTAGTTGTTGTCCATCATATGTCAGACCAGGCGCTTCCATTTTATTTAGTTTTTCTGTTCCTATACCGAAACAGAAAAATGGAAAATGCACCACATACGTGAATCTAGCCTTACATCAGTGTGCATGCAGCCTAAAGGAGCCTCTAAGAACTGGTGACTACGTTTTGCCTCATGTTGCTGTTTTGTTAAAGGGGTTATCCAACCCCTAAAATTCCCCCCCAAATGCCCTGGGCCCCTCAGACAGATTGTACTTACCTCGCTCTCCGGCACCCGCTTCGCTTCTAATGCCCCCCTTATGTTTTCATAAGCACAATGGGGAAATGCAGCGGCGGCCATGCGGACATTAGAAGCAACGCAGGTTCCAGGGAGCAAGGTAAGTACAATCTGTGGGGGGGGGGGGGGGGGCATTTTCGAGGTTGGATAACCCCTTTAAGGTTTTATCATGACTTTGCTACAATTATATTGTAATAAAACCGGAATGTGGCTTCACCCATTTAAAGGGGTTATCCAAGATTACAAAAATGTCCCCCATATGCTTGGGCCCCTCACAATGAATATACTTACCAGGCTCCCCGATCCCTGCGCTGCTCCTGGTCCCCGCACTGCCGCTTCTCCACGTGCGCAGATGAAAACATCTGGTGTCGGGGGGGGGGGGGGGAGCAGCCAATGGCAGACGTGGGACGAGCTTCCCTAGCATCTCGGGTGACACTAAGGAGGCTCGTCCCCGTCCTTGCCTACCATTGGCTGCTCCCCCCCCGATACCGGATGTTTTCATCCTCAGCAGTGGTGCAGACAGCGGGGAGCCAGATAAATATATTCATTGTGACGGGTCCAGCATATGGGGGACATTTTTATAGTCTTGGATAACCCCTTTAGCTTTTCATTTAGTGTTAACAATTATAACTATATATTATCAGACATTACATACATATGATACACAAGTATCTTCACTATATTAGACAGTTATACCTTAGCAAAAAAAATACAAGTGTTAACAATTATAACTATATATTATCAGACATTACATACATATGATACACAAGTATCTTCACTATATTAGACAGCTATACCTTAGCAAAAAAAATACAAGTGTTAACAATTATAACTATATATTATCAGACATTACATACATATAATACACAAGTATGTTCACTATATTAGACAGTTATACCTTAGCAAAAAAAAATACAATCAGGTAGTTTTTCTGAGGTCTTCAAACGTAATGTGTTCTTCATAATGCAAACAGAAAGTAAGCTTCCACTTTACCTCGGTCTTTGTTATGCGGGGGAATGGTGATTTACCAATGTTTTACAATAATCCAATGAAACTACTGTATAAATAATTGATATGTCTGTTGTTCTATATGTCAACATGGCTGAAGTCCTTCTGAGATCAGATTTTCCAAAAGTGTTTAATCAATGCCTGGTGCAGATGTTTTTCAGTGCTGGTCTGTCCATTAATACATTAGCTAGTAGACGGATGACGCTGATCACAAACCAAGGCAATCTGTATTGTTGTAAAAGAAGCAGCAGTTCATGACAGCCATGGTAGAGTGTGTCACGTTTTCCCATCCATTTATAAATGACAGTGTCCCATTCATATTTTGAGTGCTGTATAGGGGGGAAAACATACGTTGTTCAAAAGGCAACTAGAAATAAAGCAGATATTGCAGCAGAATCCTTTGAGAGCTTCCGAGATTCCAATAATACTTTATGGCAGGGGTACTCAACTACTTTTTGTAAAGGTCCACATACCTGGGTCTGTTGTAGGGTGAAGATCAGAGGGCAAAAATATGTAAGGAGAGACAACAGTGGCATGTAGTAAGCTGTGTTTTTTTTTTTACAATGTAACACCCCAAAATTGTGTTACTAAACTCTTTTGCCCCGCTACAATCTCCTAAGAGCCTTTACATTGTTATCTCATGTAATTTTGCATTATATCCTCACAACTGTGCATTATAAACCATGTTAAATGTATATTGCTGTAATTACCATGTTCACCAGCAGGTGGCAGCAATGTGTTAGCAAGGACAGGTTCAGTTTAGTACATCTAGGCTGGAATAGTTCATTCCAGCTTAGCTCCCCCCTCTGTGAGAAGAGTGGGCTGTGCCCATATCCTGCAGCATGGGGAGAGAAGGAAGTTAGAGGCTGTGTGCCAGCCACCCCTGTTGGGGAAGGCTGTGTGTTAGTCTTCAGGAGTTCCCCCTGCATAGGGAAGAAAGCCAGGATCTTGTCTCGGCTGAGACATTGATCCCCATCCCCAGCCTGAGCCCTGCAGCCTCGGCTGGATGAAGCAAGCAGACAACTCCAGTTACAGGAAGAAAGCATACCCTGAGAAGATAACTGTGAGTCAAGTTCCAGAGACCCACGATAAGCCATATTCCTCCTCAGCTAGTCAGTCCCCAGACACCAGAAGATAGAGAGTGCAGAAGCCAAATTCCTGCCAGAGTATAGAGCTAACAAGCAGATGTCTTTTCATGCAAGCTCCAGGTACATGAGAGAGCAGAAGATAAATTCCTGCCAACCATTGCCAATACCTGCTGGGACCTAAGACTAAAGCTGTATCTTGCTTGGATGAAAGTTACAATCAGTAAAGACAAGTTTGAACTTCACCAAAAGGCTGGATCTCATCTATTACTCCTACTAACACTACACTCAATTGATTGCAAGTGAGCCAGGATCCAGGAGTCTAGCCGTACCCAGGTAGGAGACACTGTTGACACCATTATTACTACCATACAGAGACATTACACCACGCTGGCATTCCTAACCTGCGCGTGAGTTATAACACCTTGGAGGGCCCTGTGACAGTACCCTGCGCACGCTGCAATTGGCGTCACAAACAAAACTATAGACTATTGCCTACACCTGACCCAGCCATTGCATAATTTGGCATCAGAATGCATACCCCGGTCCAGCTCATTGCAACAATAAGCCACTCCACTAATCCCACCCAATCTGCTTTGTGGCCCTCACACAGTAATGGTGCCCCATTAGTGCCTCTGCAGTAAGGATGCTTCCTTAGGTGCTTAACACAGTAAGAATGTGCCCATTAGTGCCACCTGACAATAATGATGCCTCTTAGTGCCCCCTAGACAATCAGTGCTCCTCAGACAGTATGATGACCCTTTAGTGCCCTCACAGAGTATGATGCCCCTTAGTGCCTCCTCCACCACACTCAGTATGATATCCCCTCTCACAGCAGGGTGATCCTTTAGTGCTCCGATACAATACGATGCCCTTTTAGTGTCCCTGACACAGTATGATACCCTTTTAGTGTCTCCCTAAACAATATGGCATCCTTTTAGAGTCTCCCTAGATAGTATGATGCGCTTAAGTGCCCCCTCACAGTAGGATGATGCCTTAGGTGTCCCCACACATAATAAGACCCCATTAAGTGCCCCCACAAAAAGTGATATCCTTTAAGTGCTTCCACACAGTATGATGTTGCCTTAAATGCCTCTCACACAGTGTAGTGTTCTACACACAATGCTGCCCCCTTAAGTGCCCCTTCACAGAGTTATGCCCCCTTAAGCGTCCCACTACACGGAGTGATACTCTCTGAGTGCCTTCTTATACAGTATGATGTCCCCTTAAGTGGCCCCCACACAATGGTGCCCCCTAAAAGCTCCTCGCAGAGTGATGTCCCTTTAAGTGGCTTTCCACACAGAGTGCTGCCACTTGAAATGCCCCCGCAGAGTGATGTCCCTTTAAGTGGCTTTCCACACAGAGTGCTGCCACTTGAAATGCCCCCCATTTAGTGATGCCCCTCAAATTTAAATACTAACCCACCTAATGTGCCTCTCACAGAGCATATCAGGTCTGCTCCATCCTCTGAAGAGCTGTCTGTGGCTCAGTGTCTCAGGCGCTATGACATGACTATATTGCGCCTGCTTGTGCTGAACCACGGATGGTAGGGGAATGGTCTAGTAGAGAGCTGATGCCTGCTTCATTATTGTATTCAAATGTATCTTGGGAATGTATATACAGTTGAAAGTGGGAGATGCACAGGTTCAGACCGCAGTCCACCAGTTGAATGCCCCTGTTCTACAGCTTGAGGGTAGCGTAAGGTTCGTTTAGTATGGAGCCTTACAGACTGCATGCTCAACTACAGTCATGTGAAAAAATTAGGACACCCTTTGAAAGCATGTGGTTTTTTGTAACATTTTTAATAAAAGGTTATTTCATCTCCGTTTCAACAATACAGAGAGATTAAAGTAATCCAACTAAACAAAGAAAACTGAAGAAAAGTCTTTTCAAGATCTTCTGTAAATGTCATTCTACAAAAATGCCTATTCTAACTGAGGAAAAAGATAGGACACCCTCACATGTATTCCCTCTTAAATTGGCTCAGATCTCACACAGGTATATCACACCAGGTGCACATAATTAGTAGATCGTTACTCTGCATGTTGAATGAGGCTTGCCCTATTTAAACCTCAGACATTTAGTTTGGTGTGCTCCTGACTGTTGAAGTGAGAGTGAGCACCATGGTGAGAGCAAAAGAGCTGTCAGAGGACTTCAGAAAAAAGATTGTAGCAGCCTATGAGTCTGGGAAGGGATTTAAAAAGATCTCAAAAGATTTTGAAATCAGCCATTCCACTGTCCGGAAGATAGTCTACAAGTGGAGGGCTTTCAAAACAACTGCCAACATGCCCAGGACTGGTCGCCCCAGCAAGTTCACCCCAAGAGCAGACCGCAAGATGCTAAAAGAGGTCTCCAAAAACCCTAAAGTGTCATCTCGAGAACTACAGCAGGCTCTGGCTACTGTTGATGTAGAAGTACATGCCTCTACAATCAGAAAGAGACTGTACAAGTTTAACTTGCATGGGAGGTGTGCAAGGAGGAAACCTTTGCTTTCCAAGAGAAACATCGAGGCCAGACTGACATTTGCCAGAGATAAAGTTGACAAAGACCAGGACTTCTGGAATAATGTTCTTTGGACAGATGAGTCCAAAATTGAATTATTTGGACACAACAGCAGAGGACATGTTTGGCGTAAACCAAACACAGCATTCCAAGAAAAGAACCTCATACCAACTGTGAAGCATGGAGGTGGAAGTGTCATGGTTTGGGGCTGCTTTGCTGCAGCAGGACCTGGTCAGCTCACCATCATAGAATCCACGATGAATTCTACTGTGTATCAGAAGGTGCTTGAAGAACATGTGAGACCATCAGTTAGAAAATTAAAGCTGAAGCGGAACTGGACCATGCAACATGACAATGACCCAAAACATACTAGTAAATCAACCAAAGATTGGCTGAAAAAGAAGAAATGGAGAGTCCTGGAATGGCCAAGTCAAAGTCCAGATTTGAATCCCATTGAGATGCTGTGGGGTGACTTGAAAAGGGCTGTACGTGCAAGAAACCCCTCAAACATCTCACAGCTGAAAAAGTTCTGCATTGAGGAGTGGGGTAAAATTTCCTCAGACCGATGTCGAAGACTGGTAGATGGCTACAAGAACCGTCTCACTGCAGTTATTTCAGCCAAAGGAGGTAACACTCGCTATTAGGGGCAAGGGTGTCCTATCTTTTTCCTCAGTTAGAATAGGCATTTTTGTAGAATGACATTTACAGAAGATCTTGAAAAGACTTTTCTTCAGTTTTCTTTGTTTAGTTGGATTACTTTAATCTCTCTGTATTGTTGAAACGGAGATGAAATAACCTTTTATTAAAAATGTTACAAAAAACCACATGCTTTCAAAGGGTGTCCTAATTTTTTCACATGACTGTACACAAACTCTGTGAGACTCTACACACATGTAGATATTTTGCCTAATAAATTGATTTTGATTTGATCATAATTCAGCTTAGATGATCCTTCAAGAGAACAAAGGAGGGGCTGAAACCGAGCCATCACAGAGCTTGTCTGCCAGAACTGTCACTGAATGGAATCAGGTAGTTTGCTATGTACTATAATACATGCAAGCTGAAAAAGCCACAACACTTAAACATTTTGAATAGAAATCAATTACCAAAATGATTTGAGACAATAATACATGCAATTCAATAAAAAAAATATACAAAGATGTCAATAACCTATAAAAGCAGCAAGGATGAACACGAGCATTAGGTGAAATCAACAAAAACAAAGGGTGCACTTTGATTTGCGACTTCTTTCTGCTTCCCAAATGGGGAACGTGTGCACCACGTTAATTTATAGTGCGCTATCTTGAGGAGTGGGCTCCATCAAAATCCACCCAGGAAATAAAACAGGCCTTCCTCAAGTTCAAAAAAAGGTGGAATGAAAGCAGCTTATACTTCATTTGGTAATGCCTTGGACTCTTCTTGCAAGTTGGATTTCTTTCTGAGACTCACTTACTTTACCGTGAATTTTTTGTTCACTGCATTTGACTAAGGGTATATTCACACGACCGTATTTCTGTGTCCACATCCGTTCCCCAATTTTGCACTTATTCCAATGGGGCCACAAAAGATGCGGACAGCACACTGTGTGCTGTCCACATCCGTAGTTCTGTTCTGCAGCCCCACAAAAAATATGGAACATGTTCTATTGTTGCGGGCAAGAATAGGCATTGCTATATAAGGCTGGCACTGTGCAAAATGCAGAGCGCACACAGCCAGTATCTGTGTTTTATGGATCTGCAATTTGTGGACCGCAAAACACTTACAGTTGTCTGAATGTAGTCTAAACAATGTGATTATGACAATTCCTTGTTTTGTGATTAAGATATATGCTAGTCACTAGAGATGAGCAGATCGAAGCTGACAAAGTGGAATTCGATCCGAATTTCAGGAAAAATTTGATTTGCACTGAAGCTGAATTTCCTCACACTTCGTGGTAACGAATTGCATTTTTTCCTAAAATGGCTGCTGCACATGTGAGGACATGGAGAAAGGAACTCTGGGAAGGCAGGATCAGCCATAATGCCATGCATGCAGCCAATCAGCAGCCAGCCAGCCCCTGTAGCGTCACAGCCCTATAAATAGCCTCAGCCATCTTGGATTCTGCCATTCCAGTGTACTTAGTGCAGGGAGAGACGTGACAGGCGCTAGGGACAGTGCTAGGAAAGACTTAATTGTACAAAAAAATGATTTACAAGTGCCGGGAAAGATTACTCAAGGTGTAGGGAAAGGATAGCGAGGAATCATTCCACGGCTTTTATGTTGAACAGGGTTCAGTAGGAGAGGTTACAGCCTGGGTAATCCTATTATACCTTGCTGCACTGACTAGGGATCCAAATTGTCATTACACAGCTCTGGAATTCCAGCAAACCGTTCTTGTTATTGGGGTGCAAGTGCTGATTGATACAGGCATTAACCACTTCAGCCCCGCTAGCTGAAACCCCCTTCATGACCAGAGCACTTTTTACACTTCGGCACTACACTCCTTTCACCGTTTATCGCTCGGTCATGCAACTTACCACCCAAATGAATTTTACCTCCTTTTCTTCTCACTAATGGAGCTTTCATTTGGTGGTATTTTATTGCTGCTGACATTTTTACTTTTTTTGTTATTAATCAAAATGTAACAATTTTTTTGCAAAAAAATGACATTTTTCACTTTCAGCTGTAAAATTTTGCAAAAAAAACGACATCCATATATAAATTTTTCGCCAAATTTATTGTTCTACATGTCTTTGATAAAAAAAAAAATGTTTGGGCAAAAAAAAAAAAATGGTTTGGGTAAAAGTTATAGCATTTACAAACTATGGTACAAAAATTTGAATTTCCGCTTTTTGAAACAGCTCGGACTTTCTGAGCACCTGTCATGATTCCTGAGGTTCTACAATGCCCAAACAGTAGAAAACCCCCACAAATGACCCCATTTCGGAAAGTAGACACCCTAAGGTATTCGCTGATGGGCATAGTGAGTTCATAGAACTTTTTATTTTTTGTCACAAGTTAGCGGAAAATGATGATGATTTTTTATTTTTTATTTTTTCTTACAAAGTCTCATATTCCACTAACTTGCGACAAAAAAAAAAAAAATTCGAGGAACTCACCATGCCCCTCACAGAATACCTTGGGGTGTCTTCTTTCCAAAATGGGGTCACTTGTGGGGTAGTTATACTGCCCTGGCAATTTAGGGGCCCAAATGTGTGAGAAGAACTTTGCAATCAAAATGTGTAAAAAATGACCGGTGAAATCCAAAAGGTGCACTTTGGAATATGTGCCCCTTTGCCCACCTTGGCAGCAAAAAAGTGTGACACATCTGGTATCCCCGTACTCAGGAGAAGTTGGGGAATGTGTTTTGGGGTGTCATTTTACATATACCCATGCTGGGTGAGAAAAATATCTTGGTCAAATGCCAACTTTGTATAAAAAAATGGGAAAAGTTGTCTTTTGCCAAGATATTTCTCTCATCCAGCATGGGTATATGTAAAATGACACCCCAAAACACATTCCCCAACTTCTCCTGAGTACGGGGATACCAGATGTGTCACACTTTTTTGCAGCCTAGATGCGCAAAGGGGCCCAAATTCCTTTTAGGAGGGCATTTTTAGACATTTGGATCCCAGACTTCTTCTCACACTTTCGGGCCCCTAAAAAGCCAGGGCAGTATAAATACCCCACATGTGACCCCACTTTGGAAAGAAGACACCCCAAGGTATTCAATGAGGGGCATGGCGAGTTCCTAGAATTTGTTTTTTTTTTTTGCATAAGTTAGCGGATATTGATTTTTTTTTGTTTTTTTCTCACAAAGTCTCACTTTCCGCTAACTTAGGACAAATATTTCAATCTTTCATGGACTCAATATGCCCCTCACGGAATACCTTGGGGTGTCTTCTTTCCGAAATGGGGTCACATGTGGGGTATTTATACTGCCCTGGCTTTTTAGGGGCCCTAAAGCGTGAGAAGAAGTCTGGAATATAAATGTCTAAAAATGTTTACGCATTTGGATTCCGTGAGGGGTATGGTGCGTCCATGTGAGATTTTATTTTTTGACACAAGTTAGTAGAATATGAGACTTTGTAAGAAAAAACAAAAACAAAAACAAACAAAAAATTTCCGCTAACTTGTGCCAAAAAAAATGTCTGAATGGAGCCTTACCTGGGGGGGGTGATCAATGACAGGGGGGTGATCAATGACAGGGGGGTGATCAATGACAGGGGGGCGATCACCCATAAAGACTCCCTGATCACCCCCCTGTCATTGATCACCCCCCTGTAAGGCTCCATTCAGACGTCCGTATAATTTTTACGGATCCATGGATCGGATCCGCAAAACACATGCGGACGTCTGAATGGAGCCGTACTGGGGGGTTATCAATGACAGGGGGTGATCAGGGTGATCACCCCCCTGTCACTGATCACCCCCCCTGTAAGGCTCCATTCAGACATCCGCATGATTTTTACGGATCCATGGATACATGGATCGGATCCACAAAACACATGCGGACGTCTGAATGGAGCCTTACAGGGGGGTTATCAATGACAGGGGGTGATCAGGGTGATCACCCCCCTGTCACTGATCACCCCCCCTGTAAGGCTCCATTCAGACATCCGCATGATTTTTTACGGATCCATGGATACATGGATCGGATCCACAAAACACATGCGGACGTCTGAATGGAGCCTTACAGGGGGGTTATCAATGACAGGGGGTGATCAGGGTGATCACCCCCCTGTCACTGATCACCCCCCCTGTAAGGCTCCATTCAGACATCTGCATGATTTTTTACGGATCCATGGATACATGGATCGGATCCACAAAACACATGCGGACGTCTGAATGGAGCCTTACAGGGGGGTGATCAATGACAGGGGGGTGATCAATGACAGGGGGTGATCAGGGAGTGTATATGGGTGATCACCCGCCTGTCATTGATCACCCCCCTGTAAGGCTCCATTCAGACGTCCGCATGATTTTTACGGATCCATGGATACATGGATCGGATCCACAAAACACATGCGGACGTCTGAATGGAGCCTTACAGGGGGGTTATCAATGACAGGGGGGTGATCAGGGAGTGTATATGGGTGATCACCCGCCTGTCATTGATCACCCCCTGTAAGGCTCCATTCAGACGTCCGCATGTGTTTTGCGGATCCGATCCATGTATCCATGGATCCGTAAAAACCATGCGGACGTCTGAATGGAGCCTTACAGGGGGGTGATCAATGACAGGGGGGTGATCAGGGAGTGTATATGGGTGATCACCCGCCTGTCATTAATCACCCCCCTGTAAGGCTCCATTCAGACGTCCGTATGCTTTTTGCGGATCCGATCCATGTATCCGTGGATCCGTAAAAATCATACGGACGTCTGAACGGAGCCTGACAGGGGGATGATCAATGACAGGGCGGTGATCAATGACAGGGGGGTGATCAGGGAGTTTATATGGGGTGATCATGGGTGATCAGGGGTTTATAAGGGGTTAATAAGTGACGGGGGGGGGGGTGTAGTGTAGTGTGGTGTTTGGTGCGACTGTACTGAGCTACCTGAGTCCTCTGGTGGTCGATCCTAACAAAAGGGCCCACCAGAGGACCAGGTAGGAGGTATATTAGACGCTGTTATGAAAACAGCATCTAATATACCTGTTAGGGGTTAAAAAATTCAGATCTCCAGCCTGCCAGCGAGCGATTGCCGCTGGCAGGCTGGAGATCCACTCGCTTACCTTCCGTTCCTGTGAGCGCGCGCGCCTGTGTGCGCGCGTTCACAGGAAATCTCGGCTCTCGCGGGAGGACGCGTATATGCGTCCACCCAGAAGAGCAGGACCGCCGGCAGGACGCAATCCTGCGTACGGCGGTCCTGAGGAGGTTAAAAGGGTTTATTACATGGAAATATTTCTACGTCTTATTTGCCCTTGTGCTGTGCAGTTATATCTTCTAAAGCATTTTTTGGCTTGTATTAGTGGGAAAAAGAGGCTCATTAGCCGTTGTGTGGTGAAGTGCTAAAGCAGATTACAGCCCGTTTTGTCGTGCATTAGTGGCAAAAGTAAAATATATTTGCCCGATCAGCTGTGCAGTTATATGTACTAAAGCCCTTTATTCTCGTGTATTAGTGGAAAAATTAAAAATATATTTGCCGTTCAGCAGTGCAGTTATATGTTCTAAAGCCTTTTGTGGCGTGTAATAGTGGCAAAAGAAAAATATATTTGCCGTTCAGCGGTGCAGTTATATATTCTAAAGGTGGATGCTCAACAGACAGGATCCGTTTTTTGGGAGTTCTTGTTCTGACGGATCAGAAGAAGGGCAAAATAATCAGTGACGTCGACACAAACTTATTGCTGACACCCTCTCTACTCTGTCGGGGTGCTCTACTTGTATACGCGTTTAATAGAACAGGTTCTGTAGACATCTATGTGGAATCAGCTGACGACGGTGTAAAGTGCGCTTCTTCTTGAAGCTAACATCTACCTGTAAGGCTGAGTTCATACGTGAGTTATTGGCCCCTTAACTGCCCAAATAAGTTAAGTGTGCATTGATTCTAAGAGCGACACCTGTCATCTACATGTCATACGGATTCACAGTATTGTTTCACTACCAAAGCAGACTCCATATGCATGTTACTGCAAGGCACAGTGTTCTACACCACTATAAAGGATCTCTGCAGCCAGGAAATTGACGGTTTTTAACTAAATTCACTGCAAATAGATTCGGATCAAAAAAATATTTCCCCAAAAATTTGGCAAACCAACAAATCAATTTTTTTTTAATTATCTCTACTAGCCACACTTACCTCCCATAAATGTCCTGACAACAGACATAAAGATTATAGGTTTTATTCCCATAAGCCGCTGTGCTTTCAAGAAATGGTATGCAGTCTACTAGGCTTCTTGGTGTATACAAAATTCCTGCAACATAAAGTAATACTGCTAAATTACAGGAACTGATATTTAATTAGCAAATGATAATAAATGGCTCAGCTCTAGTCTAGTATGAATAGAATGCTAGGAATAGTTACTCAACACATTAAAATTCAGACAAAAGAAAAGCAAATATAACTATTAACAATACATATTGGTAATGCAAAAAATCCTGACATTTGCATGACTAGGAAAAGCAGCAAATAATTAAAATTCTACAATAAAACACCCACCTGCAATGGCTGCATTAACAAATGATACACACGCTCCAGTCATCAAAGCCCGAACCACTACTTTGGCAAGGTCACCTTTACGCTCCTGCGCCATGGAGGCTGAGACATTCAAAAAAATAAAAAATTAGTTTGTGAAATAAATTAAAAATGAAATGCAAAATAAATGATATTGTATTTTATCTTCAACATGCTCATTTTTATGATAAAAAAAAAACACTTACACAGCCCTCCTAGCATGATCCCAATGGAGCTAATATTAGCAAATCCGCAAAGAGCAAATGTAGTGATGACCTCTGCTCGCTCCTGTAAAACACAACTGCTTTAAGTCACATGCATTAAAAAAAAAAAAACATGAAAGTATCAGCAACACGTCAAACTGGATATTGGATCTGGGTATGTGTGGCCATCTTGACACTGAAACACGCTTATCTTACATTTTTGTAAAACCATCTTTACACTCAAACTGTGCCTTCAAACATAAATCGCATCTTTTTTGCACAAGTTACATAAATAGTCTCTTCAACAGGTGGATATCTAGGTTTGGGGTCTATGCACAACCATGCAAGGTGAGAACCTTTTTTACTTTATTATGAGGACACATCTTAAAAGGTTTTTTCCCAAGACTTTATAACTGATGACCTATCCTCAGAATAGGTCATCAGTATCTGATCAGTGGGGTCCGACACCCGATCAGCTGTTTGAGAAGGCAGATGTAATGAAGTAAGGAAAACTAGTTGGTCCCACAATTGGCAAATATTTGTAATTTATTTTTTTATTCTATTAAAGTACAATATAACAAAACAGTCAAAGACAATGTATATCACAGTATTTTATATTATAGGGTACTTGCCGAAATCCACTGTCTGGATCCATCTACCCATTCTTCAAGACCTTGCAGACGATTATCTTTATAGTCAGCCAGTATTCGATATGCCACAAACTCATTCAGAATTATCTTTGTCCCCAACATCTCACCGACTGGACCCGCTTCATCCCATTCTACTCCCATCATAAAGGCCACAGGCATGAAGATGTAGGACAGTATTAGCTGAAGATGAAAGATGATGCATTGAATTGTTAGAACATACAACTACGATCTAATGTCTTCTTTGAGACATATATACATATACCATACAGTATGTGTGTGTGTGTGTGTGTGTGTGTGAATATATATCTCATACACACTCTTGAACAGTGAAATACCAAGAAGGAAAAGTCATGGAATTATGCAAATTAAAGGATTTATAGAATTGTTGGCCCTATGCAAATGATAAAAAATGGAAACAAAATAGTCAAAGCATCTTGATGTATTCAGTTTTGGGTATGAGTGCCAATCACAGAAGTACATGCACTTGCACACCTTGACATGCTATCAATGAGGCTAATATGGTTGTCTGTAGAATGTTCTGTCACGCTGAATGCACTTGAGCACGCAAATTATTAAGATCCGCTTCAAGATATGTTTATGCCATGCAAGCTGCTCACAGCATGAGCAACAAGCGGCCTGACGTTGTCCTGTTGTAAAACGGCTCCTGGAGAAATGGCCGTATAACCAAACCAACGTATCACAGAGCTCTTATTGTATCTGAAATGAAGACTAGAGGGGTTCAGCTACTGTACATTATGCCACCCCATACCATAATCCCAGGAATAGGACTGGTGTGACGTTCCCTTGTGAAGGTCTCCTCATGATGTTGTTCACAAATCTCCGGCTATGATTGTGTCTGAGACAAAAGCAGAACTCGCTGAAGAGGATAGACATGCATTCCCGCCTCTATTGCCATCTTGCTGTGTACCATGATAGCGTTTGAGAGCAGTGATGTGAGGTCAATAAAACACCTGTAACTGGACATCTATCTTGTAACCCAATGCCATGCAAATGCCTTCTGATGATTTGTGTAGACACTGTTTGTGTGTCTATGCCTGGAATGTGATGTCCAATTTCACATGCAGTACAAGTGATTCTTCTTTAGACATGTCCGTGCAGAGGTTCGACTCTAAGCACGTCTTATTGTCATTCCATTTTATCTTTTTCTCCCAACCACCAGCACACGCAAAGTTGAACAGTGCGGACATCTAGGCCTAGGCACATAGTGATCGGCTGGAGTGATAAACCAGGTCTCTCAGTTCAAGGATGCTGTCCCTCTCAGTTTGGGACAAGTGCTGACATGTTGATAAACAGGAGTGATTCGCACAATCATCCAAACTGCCGTAATAATGTCCCAAATAATAGTGCCATAATGTTCCTTCACAATGCTTTAAAAAAAAAAAGGGAGGGCAGCATGCCTAGTTTGGTGGATGATGGGTGCACATCTCCAGTGGAGTGGAAAGCCACCCCACATTGATCAGATGATCCTTAAAAGAGAAGAAAAATGGATGGAGACAGCATGTCCTCAAGTGAAGATTCATGTTATGTTAGCATCTGGAAAAAATCTTAACTTGAGGATGTGCTGTCTCCATCCATTTTTTCTTCTCCTTCACAATGGTGTCATAAAGTGCCATATTCCATTAAAATACAGTGGGTATATAATACCACCATACTTTCTACATGATCGTGATAAATGTTAAACTATTGACTGTGATATGGTGACAGAATGAAATGACGGCCGTATGTTGCTTTCCGCATCTGATCCATTCCACGGCCCTGCAACACAAATAAAACATGTTCTATACATTGTCCTATCAATTTTTCTGCGCACATGATGAACTGCCAACATAAAAACAGGTCGGCATATTTGTGGACAGCAAAAAACATATGGCCACCTGAATGACGGGAAGACAGGAGAGCTGACAGATCTTCTATAAACCCATATGTGCAATCAAGTCTAACTTCACCACATTGTATTCACTTGTACTGTACGTATGATATAAACCAATTACCATTGATTCATATGTATGTTTTAGCCCCTTCCTGACAGCCAATTTCCATTTTGTCGTTTTTGGTTTTTACTCCTAGCCTTCTAAGAGCCATAATTTTTTTTTTAGTTCACATAGCCACATAAAATGTTGTTTTCTTTACAGGACCTTTACAGGACAAGTTATATTTTCTAGTGGCACCATTTAATATTCTATACAATGTAATAGGAAACTGGAAAAAAATTCCAATGGGGATGGAATAAAATTGCAATTCTGCCATTGTTCTATGGGTTTAGTTTTTATGGTGCTCATTGTGCAGTAAAAATAACATGCTAATTTTATTCTGCGGGTCAGTATGATTACCATGATACCGAAGCTTATATAGTTTTTCTTATGTTTTAATACTTAAAACAATAAAAACTTTTAAAAAAAATCTTTGCATTGCCATATTCTTTTTGGCACAATAGGTGATCAAAACCTATTGCGTATTATTATTTTTGCACTTTTCCACTATAACTAGGGCATCTGAAGGAGCCCAGGCAAGCGCCCCGCTGATCCTGGCGGGCACAGGCACTGAATACTCCAGTGTGCATGAGCACAAAGATCAAGGTGTTTTACCAAGACTATATGACCTATTTGTAACATTTTGAAGCATTTGAATATCCCATGCTGCTACACTAAAGTTTAATACCGCACATGTGCAACTAATGGATTGATGAATAACATATTTAGTCAGTGACCTCCATCAGAAAGCTCACACTGCCTAACCCTTCCCCAGAAGTTGTCATCTTATTTCAGTAAACACAATTAACATTAGTTCGTCAGAGTTATGAGACTGTGTTATATATTAACTCTATCTATGAAAACTAACCTCATTGTTAATCAACTAGTAGACTTTGGAATTTCTCCCTCTCTGGTCTCCTTGTTCACACACACACACACACACACTGTAGTGCTATAGTGCTGGGTTCTTCAGTCAATACCCTAGAACAGGCATGCCTAATCTGCGGCCCTCCAGCTGTTGCAAAACTACAACTCCCATCATTCCTGGACAGCCTACAGCTATCAGCCTACAGAAGGGCATGGTGGGAGTTGTAGTTTTACAACAGCTGGAGGGCCGCAGGTTGAGCATCCCTGGCCTAAAATGTTCTCTCCGTTACCTTGTTTAACTAGCTTTAACATTTGCTGTACAATTTAATATACCATCTTCTAAACCATCTCACAAGAGTAGTCCCACTACCTCCACTTCATCAGGACTTTGTCCTTTGCAGACAAGTTTTGGTGCATATCATTTTTTTTGCATTGCTCAAACTGTAAAATGTAATGTGCTGTTATTTCCTCACCTGTAGTGTGAGTTTTGGATAGTTCACCATTCCACCCAACCAGGAGAAAGCAGCATTAATGAACTGAAGTAAGGCGGTGAATGCAATTAAATTTGCTGCAATGTTTGCGACCAGACCCACAGAGGTAGAGGCACCATTGCTGGCAGCTTCCAGTATAGTTCTTTCTTCCCTTAAGATGGAAAGAAACATACAAAAATCATTTGTAGTCAAATACGAAAATTGTTCACATGTAAATGATCTTTATGTAGCTACCTGCTATATTATGTTTAGAGCTGAAGTATCCAAGGCACCAGATTCCAATAAATGAGTTATCCCATGATTAATTTAAAAATGGAAATCACACATCATATAGGACATGTCAATCACTTTCTAACAAGGCTAGAACCAGCCCTGTACCTCACATGGATCCAGAGATCACTCCAATTGTTCTGCTAGATGTATTTCAGGGGGTGTGTTCTTTCTGCTGCAGCTCTCTCCCAACCCATTTAAAACTAAATGTTGGCCACTCACACCCTTTTTTTCAAGCCAAGATAAAAACCTAAAATGTTACATATTAATATATCTATAATATTTATAGATGGTAAGCTCTTGTGTGCAGGGTCCTCTAACCCTCTGTAACAGTCTGTTAATAGTTTCTTGTTTCTTGTATTTTTATATTTGTGTAACCGGTCTGGATGCACAGCGCTATGGAATTAATGGTGCTTTAAAATAAATAATAATAATATGACATCTCTGAATTCCCTGCGAAAGGTGGAGGGTCCCTCCAAGATTTCACAGAGGAGAACAGGTGGTGAATGGGGACCTATTCAGATATAAATTGGTATACTGGGTTTATCTGCTCTGCACTTAGTATATAAATTGTTGTTTAATATATTTCATATATATATTTATATTCATAAGAACGTCCCTCTACACTATTGATTTGGTGTTAAAAAGTCACCTGTTTTTGCAACTTTTCAAATTCCATTCCAACTGGATTTAGTTGTAACTGCCACGTTATTATGCTGCCTATTCCAGTTTCTGTAAAGGGGACATTGCAAGGGCTGGGTGTGGTTGGCGCCATCGGCACCGAGACAGTTATCATTATTTACACCAGAATTTGGTATAAATGATGACTGAAACCTATGCTGTGAGTTGGAGTAGATTTCAGTATGGTGCATGGACTGCCGGAGGAGGCATTTAGTTTACGAGGACCTTAGTGTTTTGTTTTAGTGAAAATTCCTGGGAGTCCTGTAGCTGTGGGAAACTTGAAATAATCCCAAAACTCAAGCTCTGGTGGACAAAAAAGGAAATACTGAGTCGACAAGGTGGTAAAATAGTACATAAAGACATGGAATTCTGAGGTGCGACACAACTTCATGTGGTTCTGTACTGTGCGCCATAAATTGTTGTACAAGGAAGATGTCTGTCCTATAGACAATTTATCCATAGGAGCATCCATTTATTTTAATGTTAGACTCCATATGATGTTAAAGGCAATACATTAGTGAGTAATGTCCTATGTACCTCTGTAGGTGCCCTGTTGTGAGTTAGTACAACATGGACCTGTAATACAACCTTTTGCAGAATACAGTGCGTTGCAGAGGGACCACATGCCAATAACACAATACAGAGCCGTAGGAACTCTCTGTGCCAATGTACTGGGTTCAATGACTCAGAAAAGCTTTGTACATAGACTCTATCATGTAACACATACTGATATATAGCAAAAGCATCTTCATACAAAAAACAGCATTTACCCTTTTTCTATCTTGACACCTTCCTCATTTTTGAATTTTGATTCTTCTATTTCAGGGTAAACCAGCTTGGAGAGGGCAAGAGCGCATGGAGCAGCCATGACAGAGGCTGCGATAAGTGAAGATGCATCAATCTGGAACAGTCATTTGCATGTATTTAGCATACACAAATGTAATTTTCTATACACATTTATGAAAAGTGAAATAGTCTCTCCTCAACTTGACGGGAAAGGCAGCATGAGTACTCTTTCAGTCAGCTACCTGAGCAAAGTTCTCAGCTTGTCTCCTGGATGTTGGACCCTGCATGCATATAATCTTTCCTGATACTGCTTAATAGATCCAGCAGGACATACTGCAACTGATTCATAATACCATTAACTCATTTTTTATCTCTTGTCCATGCCTAAATCCCTTCAGATTGTAAGTAAAGTGCAATAATAAAAGAACAGGGAATGATCTTACCCCAAAGGAGATGTATGCACCCATCACACTGCCAGCAATGGTTCCAAAACCCCCAGTCATTACAGCATGGATTTCAGATTTTGTCATATCTGGTAAGTAGGGACGGATAAGCAATGGAGCTTCTGTCTATGAATGCAGAATAATAAAAATGAACACTGAATTACTGTCTTACAAATGAATTCACAACATTATTTCATAGACTATTAGGTCGGGCTGCACCTAGACTTGTTGTAGCACTTTTAATTGATCTGAACTATCTGGCTACACCTGTAGTCCAAACCAGTAAACTGACTGGTATGTAAACTTGTGCACTGCAGATACCATTCAACAGTTAATATCAATTGACATAAAATATCTAGGTGTAGCTCCAGTGTTGGTAGAGGTGATTAATTAAAGGGGTTGTCCCACAAAAAATATTTCTGCAGTTTTCAAACCAGCACCTGGATACTTTTGTAATTGTATGTAATTAAAAATGTAACATAGCCAGGGAGTTATTCAATAAAATGTATCTGTATCTGTTTTTTTCTTTCTTATTTCTTTGTCCTGCTTACTGAGAAGGCAGCACATGCTCAGTTTCATCCTTCAACTGCCTCCTGAGCCGTGATAAGGAGAGCATGGACACGCCTCCTGAGCCGTGATAAGCTGCAGCAGAACAGACACTCCCCTTGAGCTGCCAGCTTGATATACATCTAGCAGGACAATGAATGGGAAGATCCGTGGATCCATGTGAGGTACAGGTCTGGTTCTAGCTTTGTTAGAAAGAGGTTGTCATGTACTGTATGATGTCTGATTTTCATTTTTTACATTAGTCATGGGATAACCCCTTTAAATGGTAAAACACATGCATTATCAGTACTGTGTACTATCAGGGCTGCTTTATCCATAAGACAAATGGTGCACATGCACCAGCAGCACAATGTTCATCTTTTTTGGGTCTCCTCCATGCCCGATGTGTTGTCATCACAGGACAGCAATGTCACTTATACATGGGTTGGAGTCCGAACCTGCACGGTAGGGAATCTTGTGACTGGTAACTCTGAGGGACCATACTGAACCAGTGTTGGCTCAGCTGTCCTTACTACAGGATCTGCAGGGGAGGAGAACATACAATGTTTTCATCAAGACACTGGACTTCTGACCTAGCCAACAGATTTACAACTCCAAATGCCATGTTAGAGTGCAGTGGACAATTAAAGAAAGTGATATATGAGTAAACAGCCCACGAGTATTAAACAAGAGGTCAGTGAAACACTACACCTTGTAAGATAATTGTGCCTGTGAATGTTTGTGCTCTGCAGACTGCTTTCTTTCATGTGTATACTGTAGTTCACTTAAACACCATTTCTTGACTTTTCCTGGAAAGAAAGGGATGCAAATGAGCTCTTAACAAGCTCTGCCTCTAATGCCACCAGATGTAAGGCAGCTATCCTATAAGTCAATATTAGACCCTTTAAATAGGCCTTGAGACATGACTCGGATAATAAATAAACCATCATCTCATCTGCAGACAGCTGTTTCGGGGTGATTGTCCCTCATCAGTGCAGAGAAGAGAGTACTGGCTTCTCTGGATGAGAGGCCTAAGTCAGGATTTGGGGGGGTACTATCTCTCCTCGAGGAGAGAGATCCTTGGTCAGCTACATCTGGTGGCATTAGAGGCAGAGCTTGTTAAGAGCTTCCCAGAATTCCAGAGGAGCATGTATGGCCTATAAGTCTTCTCAAGGAGAGACAGTACCCCCCAAATCTTGACCTTTTTCTGGAACAGCATGCACTTTTTCTTATTAATTCATTTTTTGGATATTTTCTCCATTCTCTTTCTACCTCTATATGTAGAGTCACTGTTTGGATCCAAACCACTACATTACTCTACTCTGCTCCCTCAACCTGTAAAGAGCTCCTTCTGAAGCCTGGGGAACACTGGTTACCTATTTACCATAATAATGAGTGTTATTTCTATGATTGCTGACCAAGGTGACTGTCTGGTCAATATAGCTGTAGCAAATCTAAATATGAATGAACTACAGTATGTGGCTGGAGTGTAGCATGTGGCTGGTCTCCTTTTCAGTCAGTGGTCAGTTCCCTTACTGGTTTTTAGCCATTGTCTACAGAGGTCAGGGGTGATCACAGTTATGGAAACTGTGTAGCTTAGCCCACTCGGCTGCTTCCATGGCTCTGCCACTGTATTCAGCAGGTATTGCAAAATCAGCCACAAATGACTGAGATAGGCCCACTCATGAGACTTTTGTACTGGGGCCACGATGGCTCTGATGATTATTCATGTTCTTACCTGTCCCACAAATATATTACCAGCAACACTGAGTGTTTCTGTAGCTGTGGTTCCCATTGTTACTTGCATAAGCCAGGAAATCTAGAAAAGATGTAAAAGGTCTTATACTTTAGTCTCTAGTTTACTAATGTATATTGGCATCACAGATTTTGATCAGATTTGGCAATTCCTCAGATTGAGTGGGAAGAATAGCACTGCAAACAGCAATTTTTTTCACATCAAAACAATGGACCCCTTTCAAAGTCAGTGGAGTCCATTGGATACAGATGTATCTGACTATGCTTTTTAGTTTCTATTGCGAACAACATTAGTGTGAACAGAATATTAATTTAGCCTAATGCGACAAATATATAAAAATAACATTATTGCAACGTATCATAAATACTGTAGATTCAAATGTAGTGCTCAATAAAAATACATTTTCTAAAACTCTTAATGCCAAAAAATATTTATATGTAATACAGAAATATAGTGGTGCCTTAGTAATAGCTAAACAATATGGGGGTCTAACACGCTGGTCTTAATAAATGTGGCCCTATGTATTTTAATAAATTAGTTTTATCAAGCAATAAAATGACCCAAATCTCCTTATCCGTAAAAAATAAGGCCTGGTGTAACAAGTTCATTGGTTAGAATATAGACTCAAGCAACTTACCTTAAGAATGATATATTGCATTAGCCCAAGATAGTAAAGGACTGACATCACGCAGCTAAAAAACACGACTATAGGAAGAGCCTGTTGAGAAAAAATACACAGGCGTCACATATCAATTGTTTTGCGTGTTATAGCACATGCTTTGGGGGGTACGATCTCTCCTTGGGTAGAAAGCGCAATATCCTGAAATGTACTTATTCTTAGAACTGCTGCTGATAAAAGTAGAGTTGATCTGATGATAACTGAACACAAGCTGTGACTTCCAAAGGTCATCCTAAACTTATAAGCTGCAGATTGCTTATGAAGGCATTTCATATCTAAAGCAACTGCACATTGTCCTATCATATATTGCCCCCATTCTGACAACTCCCTTTATATACTGTATATTCTTTATCTAAGTACATTTGTATGTACCTTAATGATATGATATTGTATGTAAGTTAAAGTTACAGACAGAGAGTTTAAAATCTAAAAATGAAGAATTGGCATCACAGGTTTAATACAGTCAGATCCTAGTGTATTAGCTACCAGGGCACAACAGGGCACTAGGGCCCAGACAGCACTGCTTCCATGGCAATCATCATAGTGATGTGGCCATGACTGCCAGCACCAATTAGCTCAGGATTACGGCTGGTCATTTCCACAATGTATTAATCACTATTGCTTTGAATATTGCCAAACAGAATATTTTCATCTAATTTGTGTATTCTGGGTGATCAGAACAGTGATAGGCTGAAGACCTGGGAATACATGGGTCCTATGATTAAGGGTCCGTACAGGCCAGAAACGCGTCAGAGGATTGTGCTATGGATTACATGTTTGGTGCTTTTAAATGATTCAATAAAAGCCAAGTTTTATTCAACCACAGTGCTGAATCAACATTCTGCATGCATGTTTTATACGGATTGCGTTATCTGGATCCTGCGCAGTAGGTGGGGTGTGCTGATTGACTTTCATTTTCTAAGAGACAGAACAATGCCAACACAGGCACGTGGGTTGTACTGGAACAGTATATCCACTCTGTTAGCACAAACCAACTCAATTTATTATCAAGTAAATCACCTTGTCTTTTATTTGTTTTCTACTTTTCTGTTTCCCTGTGAAAAGATTAATTATGGTAAAGTATATGTGCTCCATGTCCTGCTCTATAGGGAAACCTTCTGATTAGGCTACATTCATACGACTGTGTTTTGCGGAACGCACATGGCCGGCGCAATATAGAAAATGCCTATTCTTGTCAGCGATTACAGGCAAGAATAGGACATGCCCTATATTTTTGTAGGGCTGCGGAACGGAACTATTTGGTTTATATTACTCTTTGTTGGACTTGTACTTCACTTCATCTACACCTACTCCTTGTTGGACTTGTACTTCACCTCATCTACACTTACTTCTTGTTGGACTTGTACTTCACCTCATCTACACTTACTTCTTGCTGGACTTGTACTTCACTTCATCTACACCTACTCCTTGTTGGACTTGTACTTCACCTCATCTACACTTACTCCTTGTTGGACTTGTACTTCACCTCATCTACACTTACTTCTTGTTGGACTTGTACTTCACCTCATCTACACTTACTTCTTGTTGGACTTGTACTTCACCTCATCTACACTTACTTCTTGCTGGACTTGTACTTCACTTCATCTACACCTACTCCTTGTTGGACTTGTACTTCACCTCATCTACACTTACTTCTTGTTGGACTTGTACTTCACCTCATCTACACTTACTTCTTGTTGGACTTGTACTTCACTTCATCTACATTTACTTCTTGTTGGACTTGTACTTCACCTCATCCACACTTCAAGCATTTCTGCTGTGGACATCTACTGTCAGTCCTTCACAATGCTCATTCTTCCTTCTTTCGATTCCAGCAGTGTTTACCAATATCATAACTAAGGAATTGTTCCACCTTTAAATACTACTACAATATAATTCCGCACGTAAAACGAAGAGGGGGGGGGGTTATTATTATAAGTATACAACCCTCCCCACTTTCTGAAAAGGGGATATGGCAAGGGCAGGGAGAAAGCAGAACCAGCGGGCTCAACACATAATAGTGCCCTTCATTTTAACAGTGTTTACTGTATAGTAATACGCACATCCAACTACTGCGGTGGTCGCACATGCTCTATCTTTCAGCTGTTCATTTCTAGCCTTCAACTGCAACCAGCCATATCTACTGTTAGAAGCTGTGGCAGTTACAGTGAGAGAGCTTCAGCAGAAAGGACACACTCCTGAGAAAGAACACACACCCTGAGCTGTCAGGGTGAGAATCTATATATAATCTATAATAGACGGTTTAAATGGTTATAAGTGGATTTCTTATGGTAGGTGACATTACTTCTAGTATAATGTGCAACTCCCTGATAGTCATATGATGAACAGTAATGGGCATAGTAATAAAGTAGATACAGTGGCGTGGTTGGATCTTGATAATGCCCCGTTACACAACAAAATAGCTTACTGTTCATTGTCACTACAAACCTGAAAAGCGAAAACTTCTTTAATTAAGGTTTCCCCAAAAACGAACCCCGAGCCAGCGGTTGTATAATTGAGAAAAATCTGTAAAGTACAAAGATGGGTTAATTAGGTTGCTTATTTTTTATATTAAATACTTTCTGTTTCTCCGATATGAATTAAAATCTTGTATAATGAATAAACTCTTTATGAAACGCCAACAAAATGGATATATATGCAGGGTGGGCCATTTATATGGATACACCTTAATAAAATGGGAATGGTTGGTGATATTAACTTCCTGTTTGTGTCACGACCATGTTTATGGCCGTGACTCCTTGGGAGCCGCATACAGTTGCCCGCGGTTTGGGTTGTGTCAACCGCAGCTGGAGGCATTTTGCTGTTTGCCTCAGGTGCGGTTGCCGCGGACAACAGGTATGTGTGCGGTTGCCTTGGAGTTGTGTGCGTGTATGTATGCACTTTTGTATGTCTGGTGTGCACTCTGTGTTATGTGTGGTGTGCACTGACATCTTCCCTTCACTGTGGTTGCCCGTGGCAACGTTTGGTTGGATGTGTACATGTGGTGGCAGTGTCCCGGCCTTCGGGCTGACTCCTAGGACATGGTTGCCACCCATGTCGTTGCCTGCGGCAACAGCCACAGTGTGTTCTTGGGTTGGACACTTTCCCTTTAAGTTTGTGTTTCCCTTCCCTGGTCCTGGAAGGGTTAACTCCCTTCCCAGTATGTGTGTGCTCTGGGTGTGTTTGTTGGGTGTGGCTACTTGGGCCTATAAAGCCTCAGTGTTTAGCACATGTCTGAGGGTTGCTTCAGCCATGCTTAGCTGGAGCAGCCTCCTGTGTTCTCCACCTGCCAGGGGGGGCCACCCTTGTGGTCATAAGATTTATGTCACATTAAGTTTATGTCAAGTTTATGTGTGATGTCTATTTGATGTTTTCCTTGTTTTTCTGTGCAGCTATGGATCTGGGTCCCTGTGTGTGGATGCGTTGTGATATTCAGCTTGCCAGCACAGGGACCCAGTCAGCAAGGCTGCGGCAGGTAGGTGGAACTGGTTCAGTTCACCTGCCATATCCATAGATCTGTTTGTTTCCCCTTTTCCCTGCAGCTTGGCCTGTGAGACCCCTGTTCCTCCGTGTCCAGAAGGAACAGGCCGTCTTACCCTGACTCCTAGTCCAGGGAATAGTCGGAGGGTGAGTTAGGGATCCGAGGTTCCTTAGCATGGGTCCTCCTACCTTAAAGGTCAGCCCATGCAGCTAGGAGTAAGGGTCAGATTAGGGATGCGATTAGGAGGTGACCTGCTCCCTAATTCTGTCGTCCTGGCCGAGCAGGGGTTAACATCATCTGGCATCGCACGGCTGAGGGTTTTCCCCATCCTCAGTCGTGACAGTTTGTGGCACATTAGCATATGCTGTGAAGATACGAGATGTGCAGCACCTGAAACTACGGATACTGGAAGCCTGTGCTAGCATTTCTCCTGCGGTGTTGCTATCAGTGTGTAAAGAGTGGGAGAAGAGGGTTGCATTGACAATCCAACACAATGGGCGGCACATTGAACACATTTTATAAGTGGTCAGAAACTTGTAAATAACTCATGAAAGAATAAAGTTACGTTAAAAGCAAGCACACCATTGTTTTTCTTGTGAAATTCCCAATAAGTGTGTCACATGACCCTCTTCCTATTGAAAAAACAAAAGTTGGATTCAAAATGGCCGACTTCAAAATGGCCGCCATGGTCACCACCCATCTTGAAAAGTTTCCCCGCTCACATATACTAATGTGCCATAAACAGGAAGATAATATCACCAACCATTCCCATTTTATTAAGGTGTATCCATATAAATAGCCCACTCCGTATATCTAGAATTAAAGGGGTTTTCCGGGTTCAGAGCTGAACCCGGACATACCCCTTTTTTCACCCAGGCAGCCCCCCTGAGGCTAGCATCGGAGAATCTCATGCTCCGATGCGCTCCCTTGCCCGGCGCTAAATCGCGCAGGGCAAGGTCTATTTTGTTTTCCGCCTGGCAGTGTGTTCGGTGACATCACTGGCTCTGATGGGCGGGCTTTTAGTGCTGCCCTAGATGTTTTACTGGCTAGGGCAGCGCTAAATCCCGCCCATCAGTGCCAGTGACGTCACGGGGCTTCCTGGCAGCCCCATGGAGAGCCCCGGTACGTCACCGGATCTCCAAAAAATGCCTTTGCCTGCGCGATTTAGCGCAGGGCAAAGGAGAGCATCGGAGCATGAACTGCTCCGATGCTCAAGTCAGGGGGGCTGCCAGGGTGAAAATGGAGGTATGTCCGGGTTCAGCTCTGAACCCAGACAACCCCTTTAGCATTGATTTCAGTTCTAATTTAATTAGAAAAAGTGGAAATGATATTGTGACATAATACCTGAATTTGTTCACCAAGAAACTTAAAAGCCTGGTAACCTGGCTCAGTGCGAATAATGAAGATTCCCAAGACGAACTCCAGTCCAAGACCCCAAAATACTGCCCGCCAGGCCACCTATGGTGAATATTAAATACAATGTTTTTGTTATAGTGCACATAAAGGTTAACATGCCCATGTTCTTAAAGGGGTTGTCTCATTTCAGTAAGTGGAATTTATCATGTAGAGAAAGTTAATACAAGGCACTTACTAATATATTGTTATTATCCATATTGCTTCCTTTGCTGGCTGGATAAATTTTTCTATCACATTATACACTGCTCGTTTCCATGGTTACAGACCACCCTGCAATCCATCAGTGGTGGTCATGCTTGCACACTATAGGAAAAAGCACAGGCCTATGTGCGCTCCCATGGTCCCGGCCACCAGAGAGACTGACGCTTTTTCCTATAGTGTGCAAGCACGACCACCACTGATGGATTGCAGGGTGGTCTGTAACCATGGAAATGAGCAGTGAATAATTTGATGGAAAAATGAATCCAGCCAGCAAAGGAAGCAATATGGACAATCACAATACATTAGTAAGTTCCTTGTATTAACTTTCTCTACATAGTAAATGCCACTTACTGAAGTGAGACAACCCCTTTCATTTCTTACGCTTTAGAGCTCATTCAGATGGGCGAGGTTCACATCTTGGCATAGTGCCAGGACTGGACACTGACCTATCAGCAGGCTGCCCTGAGAAAATTACAGCGTGCACTATCCAGTTCCAATTTGTGCAAGACTCGTGTAAATGAGTAAGTAAGAAAAATGGACAGCCGATGTACAGGAACATGGACAATTGTCAAATTGCTTGTCCCAAAGAGCCCCATAGACTGACATTTAATGAATAAAAGCATATCTCCAGCCATAAGGGAAAATGTGACCGTGCTCCTAAATACTTGAGCTGTAGTTACTATGTGCATTAACACTTCATTACATCATTAAAATGCATAATAAAATTACAACAATAAAAATACATAAAATCTCTGAGAATGGTCACTTTGGAGCAATGTTTATATTCACTTTGATTGTGCACAGAAAAGTTCCTACAGGGAAGGAAATAGTTGTTCCAAAGGGTGCCCTTTATACTGCATCAAATTAATCTGACAATACCAGACGCGTTTCGAGGTCTTACTGACCTCTTCCTCAGTGGTTAACTGCTCAGTGAGTAAGTTTTCATTATCCGCATGTTATATCTTTAGTGCGGCTACAAATCCTCTCATCTCGACATTGATATAGACTGCATGCAAGATACAAACGCTATATAAGAGCGTCTGCTAGCAGCTATATATTTGCTGGCACATCAATCCTGGAAAACCTAGCGGCAATATTGTCAGATTAATTTGATGCAGTATAAAGGGCACCCTTTGGAACAACTATTTCCTTCCCTGTAGGAACTTTTCTGTGCACAAAGTGAATATAAACATTGCTCCAAAATGACCATTCTCAGAGATTTTATGTATTTTTATTGTTGTATTTCTATTATGCATTTTAATGATGTAATGAAGTGTTAATGCACCTGTTAAATCACAGTTTTTCCGTGCGATCTGTGATGTTTTGAGTGCTTGCCCATCCAGGTCAATTGTTTGCATTATCTTTGAGTAGGGTGATTCAACTTCTGGGTTTAAGCACCTATCCACGGCCATTTGGGGTGAGCCACGCTAACGTTTATATTTTTTTTCCCTGTAGTTATTATGTGCAGTGTTTCTCTAAGGCTACTTTCACACTCGCGTTTTGTGCGGATCCGTCATGGACGTTTACGTTCAGATAATGCAACCGTCTGCATCCGTTTGTATTATCTTTAACATAGCCAAGACGGATCCGTCTTGAACACCATTGAAAGTCAAAGGAGGACGGATTGGTTTTCTATTGTTGCCAGATTGTGTCAGTGAAAACTGATCTGTCCCCATTGACTTTTATTGTGTGCCAGGACAGATCCGTTTGGCTCAGTTTCATCAGACGGGCACCAAAACGCTCCAAGCAGCGTTTTGGTGTCTGTCTCCAAAGCGGAATGGAGACTGAACTGATGCATTCTTAGCAGATCCTTTTCCTATCAGAATGCATTAGAATGCAAACTGATCCGTTTTGGACCGCTTGTGAGGGCCCTGAACGGATCTCACAAACGGAAAGCCAAAACACCAGTGTGAAAGTAGACTTAGGCTAAAGGCCATTGACCTGCCTTCAGTCATAAAACTACGTATCTGCTCCCAGATCTTTCTGCTAGCTGAGCTCAGGTTCTATAACCTCTGTATAACCTTGCTTCCCTCAGCTGTCTACTACTAGACATACTACTATATTTCGCTCTCCTAAGCAGTGATGACATTATAAAGGGGCATGATACAACTCTGGGGACTTAAAGGGAACTTGTCATCAGTTTTGACAACCTTACACTGCTATACCAGTAACTCTACATAGGAGCTAGGGATAGATTTCAGAACAAGTCCATGTATGGCTGCTGTAGTAAGGCATACCTTAGAAAAAATGTTTTAACAACTCCTGCGCCATATGCTAATTACTTTTGAAATGTCAAATAGGAGTTTCTTCTGAGATGTCAATTAAATAGGTTGTCCCATCAAAAATATTCTGTACCAGAACCCGGATCTGAAAACTGTTATAATTGGAGGTAATTAAAATGTAGTACAGCCACTAAGTTATTCAAAAAAAATTGTATCTGTATGGCGCCACCTGCTGTTTGTTTGTTTGTTCTTTCTTATTTCTTTGACCTGCTCACTGAGATGGCCGCACATGCTCAGTTTCATCCACCAGCTGCCTCCTGAGCTGTGATAGGGAGAGCATGGACATGCCCCCTGAGCTGCCGCAGAAAAGACACTCCCCTTGAGCAGTGAGCTTGATATAAATCTAGCAGAGCAATGAATGTGGAGATCTCTGGATCCATGTGAGGTACAGGGCTGGTTCTAGCTTTGTTAGAAAGAGATTGTCAAGTACTAGATGAAGTCTGATTTTTATTTTTTTATGTAAGTCATGGAATAACCCCTTTAAGCCTAAGTGGGAGTAGTTGACTGCCAAGAACACTAGCCCCTATATTGCATTTACAGTATAGGAGTTTATAGTGGCCATAACTAATGAAAAGTTCTCTTTAAGCTAAACAGAAATGAGTGTTCTTTGACAGCTGAACGACACCTCATTTTTTGCAGGAAAAACAAGCAACAGAATCAGATATGAAAGGATTGCTTACCAAAGAAAAGGAAATACAATATCTGAGTTGAATCTTTGACAGGTGGTAAAATCTTTACAATTTATAATTCATGTTTAACCTCAGCTTAGCCATGGTCAACTAATGCAGTCTTCTGCAGTGGTAATACTAGCAATGGTAGTAGTACTATTAGTGGTAGTTTTTAAAGGGCAAGAAGTGTGCAAGAAGTGTCAGGATACTGTTGAATGAAGGGAGGAGTCATGTAGAGGAGGGGGGTAAAAGGAAGAAGTCAGATTAGGGAATTTACTAGGCATAAATAAATTACTGCAAAGGTGCAGTGATTTATTTATTATCATAGTCTAATTCACACATTATTCCATATTGTGTAGGATTTTTTTTGTGGCACATGTGGTCTGCTGTCGGAATCCTCTATTGTATGCATTATTTGCTGGGGATTGCCGTTTGCAGCAGATCACATGTGGAGGTTTTGCTCCCCCAGTTATAAATACGCTACACTATTTGGGGTTCTGAGCATTTCCTCCAATTTAGGCCACTTTATTCAGTGATTTGTAATTTACTAGGCCTGCCTAAAAAAGGGGAATTTAAGGGCAAAGTTAAAACTGTGGATATTGGAAATGAATTAAATTGTTCAGGAGATGTAGGTTTGAATTATGGAGGATGTTGGGGGAGAGTCTGATGTGTTAGGGTAGTGAGTTCCAGAGAAGGGGGCAGGCACCTGAGAAATCTTATAGTCAATTGTTAAAGAAAAGATGAGAGAACAGAAGAGGAGGTCCTGTGAGGATCTGAGATTACGTGCAGGGATGCATTGAGAAAGCAGGTCAGATATATAAGGAAGGGAATGGTTGTGGACGGCCTTATGTAGTTGTGAGTATTTTAAACTGAATTCGCTGGGCAATGGGGAGCCAGTGAAGGGATTGTCAGAGGGGGAAGACCGAGGAGAAACCAGGGGGGAGGTGAATTAACTGAGCAGCGGAGTTGAGAATAGATTGGAGGCGAGCGAGTGTGGTGGATGGGAAGCCACATAGGAGGATGTTGCAGTAGTCCAGGCAGAAGATGACAAGAGCATGCACTAGTATTTTAGTTTACTCAGGGATGAGGAAGGCGCGAATACGAGAGATGTTCTTAAGTTGAGAAGCAGGTGGAGGTGAGGTTTGGATGTGTGGCTTAAAGGTCGGGGCAGAATCCAATGTTTCCCCAACAGATAATGGGCCTGTGAGACTGGAGAAAGCATTGTGCTATTAACTGTAATGGACAGGTCAGGTAGGAGGCTTAGTGAAATGGGGGAAAGATGGTGAATTTGGTTTTCTCCACGTTGAGTTTTAGGAAGCAGGAGGAGAAGAATAAAGATATTGCCGACAGACACGCAGGGATTCTGGATAGCAGGGAAGTGACATATGGGCCAGAGAGTAGATTTGAGTGTCGTCAGCATAGAGGTGGTATGGGAAGCCATTGGACTCTATCAGCTGTCTGAGGTCAAATGTATAAATGGAGAAAAATAGGGGACCCAGGACAGAGCCTTGAGGGACACCAACAGAGAGGGGGTGTGATGAGGAGGATGAATGGGAAACACTGAAGGTTCTGTTGGTGAGGTACGAGGAGATCCAGGAGAGGGCTAGGTCTTTGATGCTGAAGGAAGAGAGGATTTGTAGGAGGAGAGAGTGCTGAACAGTATCAAAGGCAGAGAAAAGGTCAAGGAGGAGGAGCACAGAGTAGTGACATTTAGGTTTGGCAGAATGTAGGTTGTTGGCAGAATGTAGAGCATAAGTAGAGTGGTAGATAGAGATGAAGAAAGAAATATGGGCCACTATGTAACAGCGACCTCTGTGCAGCGCTGTTCCCCCACTCATCACCGTGGGCCCGGGCGCTGTGCTCATCTGTGATATCTACTTCCAGGCTCTGTTGCAGCTCTGGACTCTGCCTGTGCGGTTGGTATTAACTATGTGGATTCCGCTCCACAACTTCCATTTAATCTGGACACTGCTTATACTCAGCTGCTGATGTGGCAGTACGCATCACACCCTGGGCGGGGCTGAGTCATGTCATGTGATCTCGTTAACCTACCCTGGCTCTCCTGAAGGGATTTGAGTGGCTCAGCCCTTAACCCAGTCGCCTCAGAGTCAAGGTCCTAATCTTGTGCTAAAGAGCTTGCTTACCACTCGTGTTCGTGACTTCATACTTCGTTCCTAGACTTCGTTTATCGTCTGATCACTGCCTGCTTGCATCGCCTCTACCGTTGCTGAACCGGATTGTCTGACCTTGTTCCTGTTCCACCTGCCCTGACCCATTGCTTGTTATGACTACGTCTCTGCCTCTTCCTCTTGTTGCTCCTGGTAACGACCCTGCCCGTCTGACCACGTCTGTACTGTCGGTACCTTCGCAGGTACCTCCTGATCTGCCTGGACCAACTGCCACTGACTAGCCCCTGGCAATTACCAACGGTCAAGCCTATCCTCACCATCTGAGGCTCTAGTGAAATCCGGGTAGTTGCTTAGTTACTCCCCTCCAGAGTATTGCTAGTCAGTGCACAGTGGGTTCACATCCGCTGATCCGTGACAGACTAAAGCACTAAGATAAACTCATGACAGTAAAAAGTTTACATTGTATTCTAAAGTGAACTAGCAAATAGTGCAGTGACTGGCACATGGTGGACGCATTAGTGTAGCAGTTGGACAGAAAGCGAGACTGGCTGCTGCATTCAGGATCCAAATTTCATTATGTTATTTGTTGTTGCACATATCATCAGTTGTGTGAAGCAAAGATTCATGTACAGTCCCAAGGAGTGTTTATGACAAATGACTGAATTAAAGTGGATGGCCACTTTCTGGTTACTATTGACCAATGTGTTTATAAAATGATTATATGACACTTACTAATAGAGCATTTGATGATATTTTACTCCATTTTCTATATTTTATAAGGTATGCCGCTTTTGTTCTGTCCACACAGAGGTCTTGTCCATAAAATGGCTGCTGATGGAGAGTCATGTGGCCAGGCAAACCACCTCCATGTGATGTTTCCTTCATTGAAATACACTGTACCTGCTATCTGCATTTGCACCATTGGGAATTTAGTGCAGGTGCAGTGTGTTGCAATGGAGTAGGCTGAGTGATGTGTCTGGAGTTATTTTTGTCTGGTTGCATGACCCTCTATCCGCGGCCATCTAATGGACAGACCTCCTGTGTGGACAGCACCGAAGATTTGCCTAACATGGGGGGCATGGCTTATGCCATATAGCAAATGACACAGAATACCAACATAAGCTAGATTAGTAAGTGCCATATAGTCATCATACAAACACATCGGTCAACAGTAGGGAGAAAATGGTCAACTTCTTTAATTCAACACATCAGATTGAGCATCAGACAGACTTTTGGGGTTCCTTATTGCCTAATATGATTGCATGGTGCGTGGAAAATGGACAATGGATGGACAATAATCTGTGATTTCAGCTAATTGAAATCTCTAATGCATGGCCACCTTCAGGCTCCCCCTTTTGCAGAATTTAATATAGTGTAATTTCTGTGCACCCTAGAGAGCATTAAAACGTGAAATAAAGATTCCTGATCCCGATCACTAGAAATAAGCTGCACTAGAAATAAGCTGATTCCAATACAGAATCATGAGCCTTCGGAAATTTGTAGGAGGGTAAGGAAGGTAATCCAGAACTTCTTTCACACATCATTGTTTTCCTTACCTGCGACATCAGCTATTTCCTTCCATATTTGAAGATTTGTGCTATAACTTTTCCAAGATGAAATGATTAGACTTCATCAATACCTATTAGCCTAGGTAGTAGACCTCCTGCACTGATTATAAAAGGAGTCAATGCCAAGGCCAGAACCGTATGGCTGCTCCAGCTGACAATATTACAGGTGCTATTAGATCTGGAGCTACATGCCACAAACTATAAGAATATAAGAATTATAACTTGGGAGTTATTATAATATAGGCTTTATAATTGTGTGGCAATGAAGGCTATTTACTACTTCACAGAACAGTTGTTGGTTACTAATAGGTTCACAAGATACTCACTGCACGGTGATGTTTGGACATAATAAAGAGGAAAATGACAAACATGCAGACACCTCCAAATGAAATAAGCTGTGCGGGTCTCTTCGCTGTGTCCAATACCAACCAGAGGATCAATCCAATAAGAACCAATGCAGCAAATATCCTAAAAGCATAAAATGCACATAAATGTATATATCAAACACACTAACGTTTCTTCTTCCTTCACATCAAATTGTCAGATGTGTCACTTTTATGTTACTGATTCATTATAAGATTTGGTTATTTAGACATGATATATATATGCCTACTTTCTATCATTACAATGTATTTTTCGCTGTAAAAGATGCACTTCTTTTGCCCCCAAAGTGGGGGGAAAATGTCAGTGCGTCTTATGAGGCGAATACTATAGTTCATTATGGTAGCGCTCATTAGTACAGGAAGATCGGGAAGCAGTGAATGCAGCGCTCCCCTCGCTCTGTACTCAACGATTCCTTGGCTGCTCGCTGTGCTGTGACTGCGCACAGCGTGAGGATGTCAGTGTTGTGATCTCTCTGATCTGAGGTCTGATTAATATGGGGGTCAGTAACATGGAGGTCTGATCTGAGGTCTGATTAATATGGGGGTCATTAACATGGAGGTCTGATCTGAGGTCTTATTAATATGGGGGTCACTAACATGGAGGTCTGATCTCAGACCTGATTACTATGGGGGCTTATTAACATGGAAGGCTCAATAGGAGCCACTTTCACACAAGCGTTTTTTGCGGATCCGTCATGGATCTGCAAAAACGCTTCCGTTACAATAATACAACCACATGCATCCATCATGAACGGATCTGGTTGTATTGTGTCATATATAGCTCTGACGGATCCGTCATGAACACCATTGAGAGTCTGAGAAAACGGATCCGGCACTATTGACTTACATTGTGTTTCAGGACGGAGCATTATTGCAGCATTATCAAGTCTGCGATGGGGATGCAACCAAACGGAACGGAATGCATTTTGGCGCATTCCGTTTAGTTCAGTTCAGTTTTGTCCCCATTGACAATGAATGGGGACAAAAGTGAAGCGTTTTCTTCCGTTATTGAGATCCTATGACGGATCTTAATAGCGGAATTGAAAACGGTAGTGTGAAAGTAGCCTATTAACATTGGGGGTCTAATCTCAGGTCTGATTGGGGGTCTTATTAACATTGGGAGTTTGATCTAAGTTACCCAAGGTCAGAGCCCCATAATGCTACATGACGTGATTATTGTGCTAGATCACGGCATGAACACAAAATCAAGATCAGAAAAAAAAATATAATTTTGTTTAAAAACATCACAAATCATGTGATTTCATTTGTCACAGATACACAACTACTGAAATTTATTATTTATTTAGAACTTTTTATTTTGCTAAGTTTCTGACAAATATTGATGTCATATTTGTTTTCCAACATCACACCACTTCTATCCAACAAAAGGCCTTCACAATTCCTTAAACTGAAAATAGGATTTGTGATGTATTCCACAAAAAAATTACATCCAAAAGGGCATACTTTGGCATACATTTATGGAGTTATTTATTAAACTGGTGTAAAGTAGAACTGGCTTAGTTGCCCATAGCAACCAATCAGATTCCACCTTTCATTTTGGACAGCTCCTTTGGAAAATGAAAGGAGGAATCTGATTGGCTGCTATGGGCAACTAAGCCAGTTCTACTTTGCACCAGTTTGATAAATGACCCCAATAGTTCATAGCCAACATTGGAAGACTTCAATGGCGTAACAAAGATCATAATTTAATGCTCTTTTTAAAGTCTAAAGCAGGGATGCTCAACCTGCGACCCTCCAGCTGCTGTAAAACTACAACTCCTATGATACCCTGCTGTAAGCTCGTAGCTGTAGGCTGTCCGGGCATGCTGGGAGTTATAGTTTTGCAATAGCTGGAGGGCCGCAGGTTGGGCTTCCCTGGTCTAAAGTATGTTGAATCCCTAGTGACATTCTAGAGGAAGAGAAACTCACCACTTTATCCATTTTTTGTAATTCTTCAAGAATTTGCCAAGTGGTGTAAAGAAACGTTTAATACGTTTGCCAAATCGTGCCATGAATAGGTCATAAGCCAAGAAGAAAAGTACCACACATGTTATTACCAGTAAAGCAATGGCACGATTAAAGTTCAGGACACAAGCCGCAATAAAGTAGGCTGCATACCCTGGAAAACAGAAAGAGCAAATGAATTACTATCAAAATTCATCCTACACATTTGTGATGAGGAAGGTAATGTATGATGAACTGCTATAATGAAAATGTGTCACAAACTGGACATTTGAAATGAACAAGTGTAGTGCACACAGTTGATCAAGTTTTGCCATGAATACAGATGTGTCCACACTTAGGCCAGATATTAGTAACATGAAATGCACTGCATAACGAATTCCAACACAATGGGGCAGATTGACCACTCTGCGCTGGTGTGAGATGCGCCTAATTTATTAAGAGGCAGAAGCCTCTTAATAAATTATAGGCATCTCTGCCTTGCCGTGCGCCAGAAACTGAAGTCTCCACCAGCCAGGGGCTGGCGCAGACTTCACCTATAACTTATTCTAGTTTCTGGTGTAAGTTATGGTAAATCTGGTAGGCCGCGTGAAGCAACGCTCCTCCTACTAAGCCCTGATCCCTTTTTTTCCCAGCTCAGCTGGCCATAATGTGCAACTTTTTTAACGCCACAATAGTGACATAAAGAGCTTAGTAAATGTCCATTAGGGTGTTTCATTTTTCCAAAGATGTGATTCTCATATGACTTTGCTTACGCCTTGAGTCTCAGTGATGTAGAAGATATATATGCCAAATTTCAAGAAGATTGGATGATATTTAGAGGTTGCACATATTGATCACTTTTATTACTACTCTCGCTCCTGTACCTAGGAGGTTGGTCTAAAAACAACTTCAGTTTCAGGATCCCAGAGGCTCTGCATCAAGCAAGGTGAATGGCAAAGGCAATATATGCACTTAAAATTGTCTTCTTCACTAAACAGTTGAATATTCCTCAACGAGAATTGAAAGGAATGAAATGGGTTGCACATTTTGTTAGCCTCATATACTGTATGTTCGCTTTTTGCACGAGGCAATTGTAAGTCGATGGCCTCCAAAGAATGATTTGGATATGCTACAGCTTCTGAGCATTTACCCAGATGCAGACGTCAAAAAAAGTGCTCTCACAGTTGCTAAGAGACACCTTTGGTATCTGTCAGAAACAAATATAGGATTGGCTTTTTTGGACGAACGTATTACTCAGGCTGTTAAGGAAAATATGACTAAAAATTTTGAAACCAAACCTGCAAATAAAAAGGAAATGAAACGATTAGAAGGGTAAAAATCTGTAGTTTTTGAAGGAAAAGACCTGAGCCATTTCGTTACTAATAAAACAAAGATGTTTTTTGAATTGTTTGGGATCCACGACCTGACAGAATACTGCAGTGATTCTCTTAGAAGCCATGTGAACGTTCTTAAGGTGGTAAATGATACCGCAGAAAGAGGAATTGCTCTGATAAAAAGTTAAACGAATCGGTCAGGGACAAACAACAAAAACAATTCTTGTTGAGGGTAGTCGAGCATCAGAGAAAAGCCGTCACCAAGCTAACAAAAGAAGGGATTGCATCGTTCAAAGTTGATTAATATAACACGTTTTGCCTATCATACTACCTATTAATCTTAGTGTCTAGTTTTAATATTTTAAGTTTGTGATTTCTAGTTTTCCCAATAAAAGTAATTAACATTTTTTTTGCCTACTTTTACAAAACTGATCAAAGTGTGCAACCTCTAAATATTATCCAATCTTCTTCAAATTTGACATATATATCTTTTACATCACTGAGACTCAGGGCGTAAGCAAAGTCTGCAAACATTTTACATTTTATTTTTTTCCATTACAAAAGAAAACATCCTACTGTCCATGAATATCTCACGATACCACATGTGCCTACAATACTACTCTTCAGGCAGCAAAGATACTAAAGATTGTTCATTAATACTGAAGCCCTGAAAAACCCTTTTATAGTGGTTTTCTCACATTAGATCAACACTTAGGCCTCTAGCACACGAATGTGTGCTGCCCGTGCTGCGGACTGCAAATTGCAGTCCGCAATGCATGGGCACCCACCGTGGGGCTGCCGCATGCGGACCACGACCCCATTCACTCTGTCCACTCCGTATTGCCTCCGTAGGGTTCCGTTCCGTGCTTCCGTTCCGCATCTCCGGATTTGCGGACCCATTCAAGTGAATGGGTCCACATCCATAATACGGAATGCAAACGGCCAGTGCCCCGTGTATTGCGGACCTGCCATATGCGGGCCGCAATACGGCCACAGAGGCCACACGGTCGTGTGCCAGAGGCCTTAGCCAAAGTGGGAAGGGTTAATTGTATAAAACAAGGATGTCAAACTCGTGGCCCTCCAGCTGTTGCAAAACTACAACTTTCATCATGCCCAAGTAGCCTACAACTATCAGGACATACTGAGAGTTGTAGTTTTGCAACAACTGGAATGCCATGAGTTTGACATCCCTGGCATCCTATATAATAAAAGCGCTGTGTGAGTGCGCTGTGTCCGTGTGTGTGTACCCAGTTTTAACCTGTGCATGCGGGGCGACCAATCAGGACACACAGCCGCACTGCCCACACCACTCACAAGCCCCGTCCAGCCCCTCTGCTATGGCACTCGCAGCCCAGCTTCCATTCCCCACGGGCTCTGTGAGAAGAGTGGCAGCTGGGGGGCGGCTCGGTGGTCCGGCTCTCAGCACTGGTGCTGCTGCATGGCGCTGACTGTCACACACGATGGGATCCTGTCTTCCTCTCCGCTCCCTAACTTGGTCAGAGCTGCAGACTGTAGAGCGGAGATGCAGGTGCCCCGCTGCAGAAGCTCTGCTAGCCGGCGACAAGGGAAGGATAGCGGGGTCTTCCAGCTCCATCATCCCTTCCAGCTGACACCTCGCTCCTCCCACATTGTTCCAACAACAGGGTGCACAGAAAATCCCCCCAATTACCAGCCCAGCAGCAGCACCTCCCTGGCACCGACCCAGGCACCACCATCTGAGATTTGATAGACAGCTGACGCAGCCAATTACCGCCTCTCTAGAGACCAGACACTGCCTCAAACACCTATGACATAGACCTGGACCAATCACTGGAGAGGTGTGTAGGGAATGCCAATAAGTCAATCAGAGGCCAGGAGAGGCGGGATGAAATGTGTATGTAAGGACTTGTGGGCTGTGCGGGCAGCGCGTGGAGCGCCGTGTGCTGATTGGTCGGTGCGCCACGCATGCGCAATTTACAAACTGGATTCCAAAAAAGTTGGGACACTAAACAAATTGTGAATAAAAACTGAATGCAATGATGTGGAGATGGCAAATGTCAATATTTTATTTGTAATAGAATGTAGATGACAGATCAAACGTTTAATCCAAGTAAATGTATCATTTTAAAGGAAAAATACGTTGATTCAAATTTTCACGGTGTCAACAAATCCCCAAAAAGTTGGGACAAGTAGCAATAAGAGGCTGGAAAAAGTAAATTTGAGCATAACAAAGAGCTGGAAGACCAATTAACACTAATTAGGTCAATTGGCAACATGATTGGGTATAAAAAGAGCTTCTCAGAGTGGCAGTGTCTCTCAGAAGCCAAGATGGGTAGAGGATCACCAATTCCCACAATGTTGCGCAGAAAGATAGTGGAGTAATATCAGAAAGGTGTTACCCAGCGAAGAATCTATCATCATCAACTGTGCATAACATCATCCGAAGATTCAGAGAATCTGGAACAATCTCTGTGCGTAAGGGTCAAGGCCGTAAAACCATACTGGATGCCCATGATCTCCGGGCCCTTAAACGACACTGCACCACAAACAGGAATGCTACGGTAAAGGAAATCACAGAATGGGCTCAGGAATACTTCCAGAAACCATTGTCAGTGAACACAATCCACCGTGCCATCCGCCGTTGCCAGCTGAAACTCTACAGTGCAAAGAAGAAGCCATTTCTAAGCAAGATCCACAAGCTCAGGCGTTTTCACTGGGCCAGAGATCATTTAAAATGGAGTGTGGCAAAATGGAAGACTGTTCTGTGGTCAGACGAGTCACGATTCAAAGTTCTTTTTGGAAATCTGGGACGCCATGTCATCCGGACCAAAGAGGACAAGGACAACCCAAGTTGTTATCAACGCTCAGTTCAGAAGCCTGCATCTCTGATGGTATGGGGTTGCATGAGTGCGTGTGGCATGGGCAGCTTGCATGTCTGGAAAGGCACCATCAATGCAGAAAAATATATTCAGGTTCTAGAACAACATATGCTCCCATCCAGACGTCATCTCTTTCAGGGAAGACCCTGCATTTTTCAACAAGATAATGCCAGACCACATTCTGCATCAATCACAACATCATGGCTGCGTAGGAGAAGGATCCGGGTACTGAAATGGCCAGTCTGCAGTCCAGATCTTTCCCCTATAGAGAACATTTGGCGCATCATAAAGAGTAAGGTGCAACAAAGAAGGCCCAAGACGATTGAACAGTTAGAGGCCTGTATTAGACAAGAATGGAAGAGCATTCCTATTTCTAAACTTGAGAAACTGGTCTCCTCAGTCCCCAGACGTCTGTTGAGTGTTGTAAGAAGAAGGGGAGATGCCACACAGTGGTGAAAATGGCCTTGTCCCAACTTTTTGGGGATTTGTTGACACCATGAAATTCTGATTCAACATATTTTTCCCTTAAAATGGTACATTTTCTAAGTTGAAACTTTTGTTCCGTGATTTATGTTCTATTCTGAATAAAATATTAGAAGTTGGCACCTCCACATCATTGCATTCAGTTTTTATTCACTATTTGTATAGTGTCCCAACTTTTTTGGAATCCGGTTTGTAATTATTGCCACATGGACATGAAGCACGCACACAGGGCTTTTATTATTATAGATTGTGTTTAAGGGAATCAATGGTACAAGCTATCTCTTATAATAAAAGACCAAAAGACCTGTGTGCGTGCTTAGGGCTGTGTGTCTGTGCTGATAATTCAACTGCGCATGCGTGGTGAGCCGACCAATCATCACACGGCGCTCCACAGGCCATCTGCACCGCCCACACCTGCACGCCGCACAATCACCGCCACCGCTCGCAGGTTATGGTGTGCTCTCCACGTCGGAGCGCCGCCATTACTGTCCATGCATCACAGAGCCGCACAGTTCCAGCACTCTCAGTCACAGACAGCAGCCACTGCCAGAAGTTTAAGCCACCAGTTGCAGTTGCGTTTTTGTAACAGACTTAATGTCTAGTAAATAATACAAGACCCAACACTCACTAAATCACCTGCTGTTCCAGTGCAATCGCACTGGTGCTCCTAACTGGGTTTTGTTTACTGCAATGGTCATCTATACACGTGATGGCTGCAGCTAATCAGCCTCGAAATGTACACCACTGTAGACGGGAATGTCATTGCTGCAGCCATCTAAACAAAGCCCCAAGGGGAATATCAGAACAGCAGAACTGGAATGGCAGGCGATTGAATTGGGGAGTTTTAGGACTTCTATCATTTTATGCAATTTTACCGCCTTAGGGCTCATTTACACGAACGTAATTTCTTTCTGCTTCCGTTCAGTTTTTTTTTTTAAGACCCTATGAGGAACCATTCACTTTAATGGATCCGCAAAAACAACGGAAGGTACTCCGTGTGCATTCTATTTCCGTATTTCCGTTCCGCAAAAAAGTAGTGCATGTCCTATTATTGTCCACAAATCACGGTCCAAGGCCCCATTCAAGTCAATGGGTCCTCAAAAAATACGGAACGCACACGGAACACATCCATATGTCATCCGTATTTCATTCGTATTTTGCGGATCCATACTGTAGAAATGCTATGCCCAGCCCATATTGTTCATGTATTTGGTGATTAATAAATTACTGTTTCCGATCCGCAAAAAAAACAGATCAAATACGGAAACCATACGGATATGTTTTGTGGAATAACGGAACGGAAGAGAACTTAAATCAGAGAAAAACCTCAGATACGGAAGAACGGATCCGTGAAAAATGGATCGCAAAACAAGAACGGTCGTGTGCATGAGTCCTTTATTAGATTTTGCCTTTTCTTGGTCAAACACCTCAAATATATAAAACACTAGTGTTATGATTATAGGATACACCTGGTATGTTATACATGGTAATGAAATTACCTGCACAAAGAATTCCAATGATAATGAATTTCAGAACACGTGAATGCTTCTTGCTGAACTCTGCCGCTTTGTCATATGGTTCGGCCATTTTGCTAGGCATATAAGGAATAGAAACTATTATGTTAAATACATTAAAATATGTTGGTATTTGCTAATTCTGTTAAACTTTACCCAGATGGAATGCAGACCTCAACGACAGTCACGCTTAACAGCAGCATACAATTAGAAATAGTTTAAAAGCTCATTACAGTAATCCTTAAAGAGTAACTAAACTTTTACATAAACTTTTAATATGTTGTCCCTAATGCCCTAATAAAACTATCTCTAATATACTGTACTTTATTTATTAATTTTCTATTTTTACAACACTTTTTTCTACCGAAAGCGCACCATTCCCTGTGTGCTTAAAACAGTTTTCTGTACACCGCTGACAGCTCAGCGGTGTACAGAGTGCATTCTATCAATAGGCAGCAGCAGCGCTGTGAGTACGGGCAGGTGCGCATATTGCTGCTCCTGCCCGTACTCCCTGAATGATTACTTACTCTTGGCATAGCACATGTACATGTACTATGTCAGGATTAGCAGAGCGGAGCGGGCTCCTGCTTCTGCCTGCTCCGCTAAGCTAAGAGCTGACATGCAGTTCTCTTAGCTTATCGGAGCAGGCAGAAGCAGGAGCCTGCTCTGCCTCAGCTAATCTTGGCATAGTACTCATGTGCTATGTCAACAGTTAGTAATCATTCGGGGAGTACGGGCAGGAGCAGCAATATGCCCAGCACTCCTGCCCGTACCCAGAGCGTTGCTGCGGCCTGTTGATAAAATGTACTCCTAACACCGCTGAGCTGTCATCGGTGTACAGTGAACAGAGATTTAGGCGCACCAGGGAATGGTGTGCTTTAAACAGGGAGAAGTGTAGTAAAAATAAAAAAAAAGAATAAATAAAGTATATTAGAGGGCATTAGGGACAACATATTAAAAGTTTATATAAAGGTTTAGTTACTCTTTAACAGACTATGTTCACATTCTATATATTTAGTCTATAAAACTGGAATGTATTAAAACCTATTCTGTTATGCCCCCATAGTCTTACTCATTCCATGGTTACGACCACCTGGCAATCCATTAGTGGTCACCGTACATGCATACTATAGGGAAAATTGCTTTTTTCTATAGTCTGCAAGCACGGCCACCACTACTGGATAGCAGGATGGTCATATCCATGGAAACAAGCAGTGTATAATGAGAGGGAAAAATGAATCAAGCCAGCAAAGGAAGCAATATGGACAATCACAATACATTAGTAAGTTCCTTGTATTAACTTATTAACTTATCTACATGATTTCTGGTTTCATTGAGCAATTGAAACAGAGGTTTAAACAATGCTAAGCTTAGTGGTTTTAGAGAACTTGGAGCTAAAAGGTTGTTGAGGGTTGTTGCCCGTCGGTATGTAAGTTGGTGCTCAATAGGTAGCAATTTCACTAAAATCAGATCTTTCTTCAATATGTGCCAGTGCTTCAATAAAGTATTCCTCCCTGCACTATGGTTACTACTATAGGCGTTGATAAAAAATTGGTATTGTATGTCTTTTCAATTCCCTACTGGTCTTTTTGGAAAAAGCAATCTGATTGTGTTCGGTTTTTTGGTGCTTCTATAATATTAGGAGGATACCTGTACGAAACCTGTTAGAAAGCATATTACTTTTTTTTTTATAAAATGCTCATCGAGATTGAAATTTCACCCAACTCTTTTAAACTGTCCAAGCAGAATGTTTGTCTTACATTTTTTATTATGTGTGCTGGAAAAGTCAAGATAACTATTGCTACCCACTTTTTTTTTTTTAAAGGTACAAGTATGGATAGCATTATCTACTGTTAACAGCTCAAGATCCAGGTATTCAATTGAAGAGTTATTGACTGTACACATGAATGTGAGGCCCCAAGTCATCGATATTTATGTAACAAAGAAACTCTTCAATGGTTCCCATTCCATATAAAAAGTAAGTCGTCTATGTAACTATGGTAAAAGACAATATAACCACCCCAATACTTAGATTTATAAATTAATGTATATTCAAACCTTCTCATGAAAAGATTAGTGAAACTTGGGGCAAACCTTGTGCCCAAAGCGGTGCCCCAAGTCTGTTGGAAAATGTTATCTTGGATATTATGTCTAAGAATGAGCCTGATGCTGTTGAGCACATAGGCCCTTTGTTGAGGGGGCATGCGAGTATCCTCTGTCAAGTACTGGGCTATACAGTCTATACCCAACTTATGTTGAATGTTGGAGTATTATGCAGATACATTTAGCATCAGCCACTGATAGTCATCTTTCCACTCATAATTCTTTAGCATTCTGATCAAAGAGGTGGAGTCCTATAGATAGGAATCTAAATCCAGAACATATTTTTGTAAGAGTAAATTGATATAATGTGAAAGATTACAGGTAAGGGAGGAGGGGTTTAATAGATCCTCGTGTACTTTTGGAAGGTGGTAAAACATGGCTAGAACCGGATTTTTAACCAATGTATTATTTTTCTTTCTTATCTATCATCTCAGTGGCCGACAGAATAGGATTAGAAAATTCCTCCATATACTGATGAGATGGGTCAACTGCAACTGGGGTATAGTAATCAGTATCTGAAAGGATTTGATATGCTTTGTTAATATAATCGCTTTAATTCTTAACCTTTAGTATCCTTTAAAAAGAAAAAAAAATGGTATGTACTTTGTACGTCCTTATGTTATTTTAATATGTTTATATTTGTATGATTATGTGTAAACACATTCATACATACATATTTATACACATATTTTATATGATTCCACATGCGTACACATATACATGGGCATGTTTTTATATATATTTGTGTACATTTATTCATTAAAATTTATCAATCATATGTCTTATTCTAATTTTATTTTTTTATTTTTATAACCCTCATTCTTTTTCTATCATGTGCTCCCAATCAGTTTTTCTACATATATTGCTACATATAGAATCATCCTATCTCATCGTTTTTTGAAAAAATATATTAATTGTCTTATATATTGTGCGTTGCTTAACACCAGCAACCTAGCTTTAAACAAGACAGTCACATGATCGGGGATCGAGATCAGGTGACTGCCCCTCCCAACTATAGTATTGTTGGTCTCCTGGCAAAGAGACATGTGACTTTATCACATGCCCTCTCCAGACCGGCCTCTAAGACCCGCCCCCGTAGTTGAACTTTCCGGCTTTTACCTGAGGCAACTGACCAAATGACTGGATTAAAACATGTGACCATGTTGCCAGGATGCAGCATCCCAGTCCACCCAGAGGAACTGATCATAGCTCCCCGCCCGGACTTAGTGTCCCGGTTACTATAGGAATGCGCTGTTTCTAATTGTATGCACCGATCCTGTTTATTTCCATATATTACATACATATATGTCTAATAATATGAGTCATATTTATTTACTGGTAGTTATCTATTATGTATTGTTTTTGAATGATTGTTTTTGTACCAATATACTCTTTAGCATTGTTGCCTCACTGTCTATCAAGCATGAAGTGGGTGTTCCCTCAGTCTTGAGAACTGTCCCTAGGTGTGCTTTTGGCAACTTCTTTGTACCTATTTATAATGTAACCATTTCCCATTACCTTTATGCAAGCTTAATCTGAAGGGGTCCCCTGTTCCCCGAAACTCATTGTTTAATTGCTAAATAAACTAAGAAGATTCGCTCACTGCTATCTCCTGTGAGGGTTCTCCTGAATGGTGAGAATTATTTAAGCTGTTCCTATCCTCTTCGAAGATAAGGTATCTCCACCTTGAGGCACTCCACCTGTGGCTGCATACCTCACAAATAGGATTGAATCATGTCATATGCCTTTAATAATGTTGTGCCTATTTTAACACAACCATATAAGGTGAGCCTCCACTTGGATCTCATCATATTCATTTTATCACTTGAACGTACACTGCCTGTCCCAAAAAAAAAAGTCGCCACCAAAAAAAAGCCTTTAGCTTTGATTACGGCACGCAGTCACTGTGGCATTGTTCCGATAAGCTTCTTCAATGTCACAAGATTTATTTCCATCCAGTGTTGCATTAATTTTTCACAAAGATCTTGCACTGATGAGGGTAGAGTCTAACTGCTGCGCAAAGCCTTCCCCAGCACATCCCAAAGATTCTCAATGGGGTTAAGGTCTGGACTCTGTGGTGGCCAATCCATGTGTGGAAATGATGTCTCATGCTCCCTGAACCACTCTTTCACAATTTGAGCCGAACGAATCCTGGCATTGTCATCTTGGAATATGCCCGTGCCATCGGGGAAGTAAAAATCCATTGATGGAATAACCTGGTCATTCAGTATGTTCAGGTAGTCGGCTGACCTCATTCTTGGAGCACATACTGTTGCTGAACCTAGACCTGACCAACTGCAGCAACCCCAGATCATAGCACTGCCCCCACAGGCTTGTACAGTAGGCACTAGGCAAGATGGGTGCATCACTTCATCTGCCTCTCTTCTTACCCTGATGCGCCCATCATTCTGGAACAGGGTAAATCTGGACTCATCAGACCACATGACCTTCTTCCATTGCTCCAGAGTCCAATCTTTATGCTCCCTAGCAAAGTGAAGCCTTTTTTTCTGGTTTGCCTCACTGATTAGTGGTTTTCTTACGGCTACACAGCTATTCAGTCCCAATCCCTTGAGTTCCCTTCGAATTGTGCATATGGAAATGCTCTTACTTTCACTATTAAACATAGACCTGAGTCCAACTGTTGTTTTTCTTCGATTTGATTTCACCAAACGTTTAAGTGATTGGCGATCACGAACATTCAGGATTTTTTCCCCGCCACATTTCTTCCTCAAATACGATGGGTCCCCACTATCCTTCCAGTTTTTAAAAATGCGTTGGACAGTTCTTAACCCAATTTTAGTAGTTTCTGCAATCTCCTTAGATGTTTTCTCTGCTTGATGCATGCCAATGATTTAACCCTTCTCAAACAGACTAACATCTTTTCCACGACCACGAGATGTGTCTTTCGACATGGTTGTTTAAGAAATGAGAAGCAACTCATTGCACCATTTGGGGTTAAATAACTAATTGCCAGCTGAAAGATAATCGTTCAAGAAGTAATTATCCGATAGGAGGCTCATAACTATTTTTTTTGTCAAATCCAGGTGGCGACTTTTTTTTTTTGGACAGGCAGTGTATTTACTCTATGTTGCACCTTCTCTCTGTTCATACAGTAAATCTTGCCTCCTGCACTGATTTGCTTAAATGAGACAAGCCATTTTGTATTTTTTTTAAATGAGCAGAGAGAGGGCTTTTATTTGTTTTGATGGCTCATTATTGCGAGATTAGAGCCCAAACAGCATTTTGCTGCAAATGCTGAGCAATTACACAGGTTTTGGAGTGCATTATATCCGTGTAAATTTGTTGCATTATTGCAAAAGCATTTTATGGCAACACCACCATTTTTATTCCAGTGATATTAAATGCATAGCCTAATTCATAGAAAACCCATGACTTTTCATGTATAGGCCCCATTATAAAATTTCTGGAAAATGAAACAGTGTAAAACTGAATACTTATGCCTCGTGTTCCCAGAGTCAGAATGTGGGTAGCAGCAGTAGTTACAGGCACCACCACAAACCGGCAAGTACTGCAATAACAGTGAGTAGTGCTGACCTATCTATTTTACTATGTAGCAGCAGTAGCAGCACCAGCCATTTGGCCAATAGTAGTAAGCCACACTTCTCCATGGCTTCTGAAAGATGCAACACTATTATTAGGATGAGATTGTGGACTGAATTGCTCACTCCTCCTCTTAGTCATAGCAGGATGAAATAGAGGCCATCTCCGAGTCTGACACCAGGCCTTGGAGCCAGGAAGAGTGGTAGCAGTAGCAGCAATAAAGAGCAGAGGCAACATACGGCGAGAGCCCTCCAAAAAACTGCTTCTATTATGGTGAGTCTAGGAGTTGGTAATGACATTGATACTGTGGGTGCAGCATCAAAATGTGCCACACCTAAGCCACTAGCTCTGTGCAAGTATCTTCAGTTTGGCAGTTTTTCTACACAGTGCTAGAAGAAAAATGCATTTTTGTGTGCAAGATTTGCAGGATTAAAATAAGCTGTGGGCTTTCAAGGCACCATGGCTCTAGCTCAGTCTCCTTTGTGGTAGCCAGGCCGCATTCATATATAGTTCAGTGTCCTTGTCAATGTCATCATCATCAATTTATGCTTCTCCTGCTTAGAATACTACTCCTACTCTGCTCCGTTGTCAGCCATCAATAATGGAATGTGCAGCCAGAGAACAACTCTATATGCCCAGCAATCTGCACAAGCTTCATTCCCACCTGTCCAAGTTGGTGGCAGTGCAGTTGCTGCCATACTACTTAGTGGATTCTGCTGTCTTTAAGGAGCTGATGGCATGTGCTCAGCCTTGCCGGAAGATACCTAGCCACTCCTTGAAATTTTTGCTGTGCGGCAAGATGTATGCCACAATGGACACTTGGATCACCTATTATGGGCAGGGACAGTACATGTCTTTCATGGCCTACTGGGTCAATGTTTTTCATGATAGAGGCAAGGCAGCACTGCAGCAACAAGGCCAGGTCCTATTGACACCTCCAATCATTTATTCTTTAATTGTTTATTCAACTATATTTCTTACAAACATTTAGCATATGTGGGAAATAAAAGGCTAATTATTATTAAATTATTATTAAAAAATCTTTTTCTGAGAACTGGCTACTGAGCATTTTTGGTGGCAATAACCTAACACCATTATATACAGTGGAAAGAGCATACACAAAGCACCACAAGGCAGCCCTCCTAGGCAAGAGACCTTGTTTTGAGAATGGCGAGGGAGCGCCAAGGCATCGACATAGATGGTCAAAAGATCTCCTTCTTCCCAGATTACTCCTCAGATGTTCAAAAGAAAAGGGCACAATTTACAGATGTTAAAAGAAGGTTAGATGCCCTTTCTATTCTCTATTCTATGATGTACCCAGCTAGGCTCAGGGTGGTGGCAGTGGAGAGAGTGCATTTACTTGATGGAGGCAGTAATGTAGGATTAACAGCAGGAACTTGGGAAGTAGACGAAATTGTACTGCTATGAGAATACCTACTGCAGAAATCTACTTGTTCGCACTGCATGTGATGGTGGGTGGGGGTGAATTGGAGGTAGTTTGTACTGTTCTAGTTAATTGGAACTGTATGTGTGCAGTATACTCTTATATGTTGATTTTGTTGTATCCTTGAAAACCTTAAATATAAATGATCTAATTAAAAAAAGAATCTTTACATTTTCTGATATCATTTTTTATTTTTTATAAAAATGATTATATTATTAAAGAATGTTAATAACTTAAAGCCACCTGTTACAAACAACTGCTACCTAAGGGGTTAAGCCGATATCTGCTTTGGACAATTTTCTTGTTTACAGGGTTCTGACAACAAGCTGCTAGAGAACCCGGTGGCACATCTTAGATAATGCTGTAGCGCCATTATGGGTGAAATAAAGCATTACATGACGCCCACTAAAATTTGTTATTTTAATGTATGATATACATTAGGCTACATGCACACGACCGTATGTGTTTTGCGGTCCGCCAAAAAAAGATGACGTTCCGTATGGCATCCGTTTTATTGCGGATCCGTTTTTTTTGCAGATCCATTGTAATAATGCCTATCCCTGTCCGCAAACTAGAAAAAAATAGGACATACACTATTTTTTGTGCGGGGCAACGGAACGAACATACTGATGCGGACAGCACACGGTGTGCTGTCCGTGTCTTTTGTGGGTCCATTGAAATGAATGGGTCCGCATCCTATCTGCAAAAAAAACGGACACGGAAACAAAATACGTTTGTGTGCATGTAGCCTTAAACGAATGTTTAATGTAGGGGTTCCATTGTAAAACAAAACAAAACAAAAAGTTTGTTTAACACCTATGCTTTTTACCATATACTACGGAATGGAATAATGCAGTTAACAACACTATTCAGTACAGTTGTTTAGTAGTATGTATACAGACAGAGACTGGAATGACATTATTTTGGCTAATGTAACCCTAAATATATTTAGCATGTACATCACAAGCTTTCCTGGCTTACAGGCTAACGTTATGTTAACATAGCTGAACACAGCTATTCCTCCTGACTCCACCATAAACATACTTCACATGCTTGCATATTTATGGTGAAGTCAATAAAACCATAAGAATTTTGATTGCTTTTTGCATTGAGTTTGTGGGTTAAAGCAGCAGGTATTTCAATAGATTGGATATGGAAAAACCAGCACTCACTCAGGTGCACGCTGCACGGGAGAGGACGTCAATCCACAGCAATATGAAAAAGAGATCCCAGCAGTCGTGTCTTGATGCAAATCAGATATATTTTATTCCATAAACGAAAATAGTTCTATGATCAGGTCATAGGACTATTTTCGTTTATGGAATAAAAGATATCTGATTTGCATCAAGACACGACTGCTGGGATCTCTTTTTCATTTTGGTATTTCAATAGAAGCTGAAAAAAAGGGCAGAAAAATATTCAACAAGAGAAAAGCTGTAAAAATGCAGAAAAAAAAAAAGATTATAAAATACGCAAGAGTGAAGGAGTTCAGAACCCGGACAACCTCTTTAAGGACTGATATTACTTCTCTTCTTTGTCTAATTCACTCCTAGTTTTTGGCTTCCACAACTGCATCAGGAAACCTGAACGTGTAGCCGTACCCTCACTGTTCTAACACCTACAATAATAACCCAGATACAAAGTGAAAAGTCTTTTGCTTACCTTAAAAAATTATTGCTTTTTCCAACATCATCATCAAGTTCATCTTTTTTCCTTTTGTTACTTTCAACATCATCATAATCGTTCACCTTCAAAAACAAAGGTAATATAATGAATAGGTACAACACGTTTTACATATTTGTATACATTTGCTAAACCAAACTAGTTAGCAGGAGCAGCAGCAAAGAGCTCAGTCAACTACAAAACAGGACACAACAAACATGCGTTTTTTGTGGCATTTTTCTACATTTGCATTACATTTTTTGGGTCAAAGGCTTTTTTTCTAAATCGCAGCATGCTCTGGGTGTGTGTATGTGTGTTTTTTGCCCTTGATTAAAAAATGTTTATGGCATTTTTAAAGTGCATTATTTATAACTTCTTCCTGCACCATGCATAAATATATGGCATGGCTGCGAAGACATTTCTGTACCATGCCATACATTAGCATGGCGCCATCAGCAGTGGGTATCAGCTGTAGCATACACCTGGCACCCTGATACAACACCCTTGATTGGAGATAACTCTGATTGTGATTAAGTTAATTTTCATGGCAAGTAATGACTTTGTGATTAATTGCAATTCATCTGATTATTCTTCAAAACAATCTAGAGTTAAAGCAAATTGCCACCATAAAAAAACTGACGCAGCAAACTTTGTGAAAAACTAAATTTGTGTCAGTCTCAAAACTTTTGGCCATGACTGTAATGTCTCATGCACACGGCCATACTTTCTGCATCCAATCCGCATTTTATGCAGATCGGATGTGGACCCATTTCAATGGAGCTGCAAAAGATGTGGACAGACACTGCTGGCTGTCCGCATCTGCACGTCCATACCGCGGCCCTGCAAAAAAGAACATGTCCTAGTCGTGTGCGTATTGCGGACAAGGATAGGACGTTTCTACAGAAGTTAAAAAAATTATGGTGGCAGGAACTTGGCTAATGAATTTGACTGTGCTGCAATACCAGATACAGCCACTACCAAAAGTGTCTGCTGAAAAATGAGGGGGTGCTGTGGCTCATTCACTTAGCTAAACAGTGAGGGTACCGGGAGTCAGACTTACACAAAATACAACAGAAAAATTTACGTCACTTTTTAGTACACAACAAATAAACTCATAAATGTGTGTGCAATTGAGGCTTAAACGTGGTTTAACACACAGCATTTATTTATTTTTTTTACTTTTTTCCTGGTGTTTTGCATGGTTTGTTTTTTCCACGAAAGTGATCTGTACAGACCAAGAAGTGGCACCTATTATTAGGCTTATTGGCTAGTGGGAAAACTGCAGGATTTTACGATTTTTGTTAAATGTCGATATTGATATGAAAAATTTAAAATAACATAGACAAATTCTGTAAAAATATTTTATACATAAAAATGTGATTTAAACAAAAGGTCCTTTTCTGATGACACATTCTCTTTAAGGTTGTACTCCCATAATATAACTGTACATCCCATTGTTTGCAGTTCCCTCACGGCCCCATTAATTTCTATGTGTCTGCAAAAAATACAGATCCATGTGCATCTGTGTGTCTGTTCCGCAAAATATAGAACATGCCCTATTCTTGTCAGTTTTGCAGACAAAAATTGCCAGTTCTAGTGAAGGGGGTAAGAAAATGCAGACATGCACAGTATATGTATTTTGCGGATCCGTAGTCTATGGATGTGAAGGTTCTCATTTATCCAGGTCATGGTATATATCTGTAAAGAATAAATCAAGGCAACTGGACAACCACTCAGAATTGAGAAAGCTCGTTGGAAGAACGAGTGAAACGTTTTCAAGAAATCTACAGTACGTCCAGTTGCCTTGATTTATTCTTTACAGATACGTAGTCTATGGACCGTAAAATGGAAAAAGTCATGTACATAAAACCTCACTGGGGTTGTGATCAGTGGAGGTACCATTAATGCCACCTGCCAGCAATCAGATACTTAGGGGGACATTTATGAAGGCTGTTATGCCAGTTTTGTGGCATTAAATTGTTTCATGTTTTGGCATATGTGACAGTTTCTGCAAAATTTTGCTACTTTTGGCTTCCCAGATCATTTTTAGAAGCAGAGTGAGAAAATGGTCTGTTTCAGAAAGCATTTATGATGTGTGACATTGGTAAATATCGCACAAAATGTCGCAGCCAGTCACCCTCTAGAGTACAATCACTTAAAGAGATGACACATGTATCGAAATGATAAAATCCGCACCCTATTTTATCAATTTTACGCAGAAAAAAACAACGCAGTTGATAAATGCCCCCCTTATTACTGTGGATAGGTGACCAATGTTTCCGAGGTCATTGCCACTTACGTCTGAATAAAATGCTCCATTTGAAATTCCATCCACATTTGTTTGCGACATTTCCATTGCTTCTAGAAAGAGAAAATGCATCATTATCATTATGCACATAAAGATAAGCTCTGTACAAGTGTGTCATAGTTTCAATTAGAAATTACAGTGTATAAGGATTAAGTTTAATGTTAGGCGAGCATGCTCGGCCGAACATTAGTTCGGCTCGAGCATCGCGATGCTCGGCAAATCGCGGTGTTCGGCTGAATACCACGTGTGCTCAAGCACAATGCTCAAGTCTCCTCCCCGCATGTTTGTAGGCTGCTATGCAGCCAATAAACGTGCAGGTAAGTACTGCCCTTCACTGTAATGCCGTAGCTATGTTGGCTGCTGGCATTACAGAGATTGGCTGGCAGGAACGCGTCGACACGTGTTCGGCTCAGTATTAGTCAGGGAGAGCTGGAGAGCAGAAGGGAGAGAGAGAGTAGGGATTTAAATAGCAATATTTTAGTTTTATACTTGTTATAGACCCACAAGTCCTTTTAAGGACTATTGTGTGTGGCAGCAATATATATTTTTAGTGCAACCTACACTAAATTGCTAAAACTTGATAGAGACCCAAAAGTCCTTTAAAGGACTATAGTTGTACTTGGCAGCAATATATATTTTTAACGCAACCTGCGCTAAATAGCTTGCAATTGTTTTGCCGCTTCAGACAGCGACATTATCTGAGCTACATCTCCTGTCTAACGCGTGCGCAGCCTAAAAATATCTGTGACATCCAGTGTACTTTTTCCGTAGACGGTGTCCGCTGCAGACAGTTACATTACCTGCGCTACATCTCCTGTATAACGTTTGCATATCTGAAATATCAGTGACATTCAGTCAAATTTCTTTGCTGCTGGTGGCAGCAACATTCATTCAGTGTAATTTTTTATTAGGCGGAGGTGACAGCGACATTACTTGCTATATACCTCCCGTTTAACGTGTGCGCATCCTAAACATATCTGTGACATTCTGTGTACTTTATTTGGCATACACTTACAAAACCTGCTCTACTGTACGTGTGACATACTTGCAAGCATATATACCATTTATTATGCGTAAGGCGAGCAGTAAGGGACAGGAAGTGGCCGTGCTGCTAATGGTGCATTGCAGAGGCCGTGGCCCTGGGCGCGGTGAAACTGTGCCTGCTGCCAGAGCATAAGAAACACACTCATCCACGATACCTAGCTTCATGTCCCAGTTTAAAGGGCGACGCAGGACACCACTCTCGAAGTCAGACCAGTGCGACCAGGTGGTCGGTTGGATTGCAGCAGATAATGCTTCCAGTCGGTTAAAGGGGTTGTCCAGGTTCAGAGCTGAACCTGGACATCCCTCCATTTTCACCCCGGCAGCCCCCCTGACATGAGCATCGGAGCAGTTCATGCTCCGATGCTCTCCTTTGCCCTGCGCTAAATCGTGCAGGGCAAAGGCATTTTTCTGAGTTCCGGTGACATACCGGGCTCTCTATGGGGCTGACAGGCAGCCCGGTGACGTCACCGGCACTGATGGGCGGGATTTGGCTCTGCCTTAGCCAGTAAAACGGCTAGGGCAGAGCTAAAGCCCGCCCCTCAGAGCCGGTGACGTCACCGAACACACTGCTGGGCGGAAGTTACCGCCCGGCAGTGTGTTATTGAAAACACAAGAGCCTGTGCCCTGCACGATCTAGCGCAGGGCACTGGAGCGCATCGGAGCATGAGATGCTCCGATGCCAGGCTCAGGAGGGCTGCCGGGGTGAAAATAAGGGTATGTCCGGGTTCAGCTCTGAACCCGGACAACCCCTTTAAGCACCACCCTGTCTTCCACAAAGTCCAGTCTCAGTAGCCAAGAGTCTGGTCAACAGAATCCTCACCCTGATATTCCTTCCATCCACCATGGAGAGTCTTGGCAAACAAGTGATCCCACACTCGGATATTCCGAGGCGCTGTTTTCATCGCCATTCCTTAATTTGGGCCTCTCACCAAGCCCGCTTGAAGAGGGACATGAGGAGATCTTGTACCCTGATTCCCAAACTCTGGAGCATCCACAGTCAGAAGAAGATGACGGTGGGGAACGGCAATTAGTGTTTCACGAGGTGGATGATGATGATGAGACACAGTTGCCAATAAGTCAACCGCAATTAGGGTCTCATAATGAGGATGAGACACAGTTGTCAATAACTGAGGTTGTTGTTAGATCAACAAGTCAGGAGGATGACCAGAGTGAGGAAGTGGAAGAGGAGGTGCTGGACGATGAAGTCACTGACCCAACCTGGGAAGGTGACAAGCCGAGCGAAGACAGCAGTACAGAGAAGGAGGGATCAGCCGCACCGCAACAGGCTGGAGAAGGCAGTAGGGTGGCGAAAGGGAAAAGGCGGGCCACACCAAACAGGCCCGCAACTGTTCAAGGGGTAGATGTTCCGCAGTCTGGCGCTTTTTTGAGGAATGTGCGGACGATAAAATTGTCATTTGCAATCTGTGCCATACCAAAATGAAAATGAGCAGGGGCGTGAACACTAGCAACCTCACCACCACCAGCATGATCCGCCAAATGGCATCAAAGCACCCCAATAGGTGGGCCGAACGCTTGGGTCCACAACCAGTGTCCGCAGGTCACACCACTGCCTCCTCTTCCCCTGTGTTACGTGCTGGCCAATCCCCTGTCCAAGACGCAGGCCAGGATGCCTCCCGCCATGCATCTGGACTTTCGCAAGCACCATCAGCTAGCACATCCACTTCTGTGTCCCAGTGCAGCTTACAGATGTCTATACCCCAGTCCTTTGACCGAAAACGCAAATACCCAGCCACCCACCCACAGACCTTAGCACTAAATGTGCACCTTTCCAAATTGCTGGCCCTGGAAATGTTGCCATTTAGGCTTGTGGAAACTGAGGCTTTCCGCAGCCTGATGGCGGCAGCTGTCCCGTGGTACTCTGTCCCCAGCCGCCAATATTTTTCACAGTGTGCAGTCCCACTCTTACACCAGCATGTGTCCTGTAACATCAACCATGCCCTGACCAACGCAGTTATTGGTAAGGTCCACTTAACGACTGACATATGAACAAGTGCTTGTGGCCGGGGATTCTACATTTTCCTGACAGCACACTGGGTGAATGTTGTGGAGGCCGGGAGCGTGTCGCAGCCTGAGATGGCACAGGTGCTACCGACGCCAAGGATTGCAGGCCCTACTTCGATCAGGGTTTCCGCCGCCACCTACGTTAGTGGATGCAACCCCCCCCCTTCTCCGCCTCCTCCTCCACTTCCACCTCTGAATTATCATTTTGCAGCACCAGTCAGAGATCAGTCAGTAGCTAGAAGCAGTGTAGCACTGCAGTGGGGAAGCGGCAACAGGCCGTGCTTAAACTTATCTGCTTAGGTGACAAACAGCACACTACCGCAGAGCTGTGGCAGAGGATAAGGGACCAGACTGAGCTGTGGTTCTCGCCACTCAACCTACAACCAGGCATAGTGCGGCAACCACACATACCATGCCTATCCCACGTGTTCAACCTAGTGGTTCAGCGGTTTCTCAAAACCTACCCCAATTTGCCTGAGCTACTGGTAAAGGTGCGCCGCGTGTGTGCCCATATTCGCAAGTCATCGACAGCTTCCGCCGGTCTGGCAACGCTGCAGCAGTGCTTGCAATTGTCAGCTCACCGACTGTTGTGCGACGTAAGCATGCGCTGGAACTCTGTGTTTCACATGTTGGCAAGGCTTTGTGAGCAGCAGAGGGCAGTAGTGGAATACCAGCTGCAACATGGTCATCGCCTTTCCAGTCAGCTTCTACTCGTCATAAGCGACGAGTGGGCATTGATGTCTGACTTCTGTGAGGTTTTACGCAGCTTTGAGGAGTCAACACAGATGGTGAGCGGCGATAACGCTATTATCAGCGTAACCATCCCACTTCTGTGTCTACTCAAACACTCGCTGCTCACAATTAAGGCGGACGATTTGCATGTGGAAGAGGTGGAAATGGGACAGTACACAGGGTGATAGCCAGACCACCGTCAGTTGGTCTTCTCAGCGCAAATTGGATGATGAGGAGCAGGAGACAGTTGCCTCCGCTACAGTGGGTAGTACCCATGAAAGTTTTATTCCATCTGTTTAGCGTGGATAAGTAGAAGAGGAAGAAGATGATGAGGAGATTTAGAGTCATCCTCCTGATGAGGACAGCGAAGTCTTGTCTGTTGGGACTCTTGCACACATGGTTGATTTTATGTTAGGCTGCCTTTCCCGTGACCCTCGCATTGTACGCATTTTGGACAACACCGATTACTGGTTGTTCACCCTTCTCAAGCCCCGCTATAAGGACAACTTCTTATCTCTCATTTCTGTGGTGGAGAGGACGAGCAAAATGGTGCAATACCAGAAGATCATTGTGGAAAAATTGCTCAGAAAATTTCCAGCTGATAACGCTGGCTGCAGAGTACATAGTTCCTTGGCCAATCAAAGAGGGAAGGCGAGGGGAACACACAACAGTTACAACAGAGGCAGGGCATCACTCTCCAAGGCCTGAGACAGTTTTATGACACCCGCCAGCACCCTCTCAACCTGATGTGCGGCCTAGTGTCACAAGGAGGGAAAATTTTTGGAACATGGTGAAGGAGTGCGTAGCAGACCGTGTCAGCGTCCTGCCCCGCCGCCAGCATTTTGTCAGAGCGTGTATTTAGTGCTGCTGGGGGCATAATAACTGATAAGCACATCCGCCTGTCAAATGAAAATGCTGATGGGTTAACTCTTATAAAAAATAACAAGGCCTGGATTGCCCCTGACTTCTCTACTCCACCAGAGAAAAGCGGCTGAACATAAAGGCAATCTAAATGTGGCTGGTGTATTAAATACACTGTATTCCCATGCACCCCTTTCCCCACTAAAAAGGGTATATGGTACAATCTCCCTTTTCTCGTTCTCATGCTTATTATGCTGCCCTTGCTCCTAATGTTTTAGAGGGTCAGCTCAGCAGCGGGCCCTCACCCATAATGTTTTAGAGGGTCACCAGCATGCCCTCACTTATAATGTTTTTGAGGGTCACCAGCAGGCCCTCAACCATAATGTTTTAAAGGGTCAGCTCAGCAGCAGACCCTCACCCCTAAATTTTTAGATGGTCAGCTCGGCAGCAGGCCCTCGCCCACAAAATATTTTAGATAGTCAGCTTGGCAGCAGGCCCTCATGAATAATGTTTTAGATGGTCAGCTCAGCAGCAGGCCCTTGCCCACAAAATGTTTTAGATGGTGAGCTCGGCAGCAGGCCCTTGCGCACAAAATTTTTTAGATGGTCAGCTCGGCAGCAGGCACTCACCCCTAATGTTTTAGATGGTCAGCTTGTCAGCAGGCCCTCACCCTTAATGTTTTAGATGGTCAGATCATCAGCAGACCCTCGCCCCTAATGTTTTAGAGGGTCACCAGCAGGCCCTTGCTCCTATTTTTTTGAGGGTCACCAGCAGGCCATCAATCATAATTTTTCAAGGATGTGTATGATGACCTCCTTTATGTGTAATAAAGGGTGTATTGGAGTGCTGGTTCCTGGCAGCCCTTTTACTTAGTGCATAGGCTTTATGAGTGTAGGAGTCCCACTACCTGAACAATTGTGAATGAGGCCCTCCTTTATGTGATATACAGGTTGCATCGGAGTGCCTCTTCCTTGTAATTTTTGGCAGCACTTGCACTTTATATACAAGTAAATATACAGGAAAGAATGTTTCCTAACAATTTTTCCTCTAAAATCGATTTCATCTTCGGTTTGTTGCGTATTATTGTCAGTCTATAAAAGTGGCGTACTACTTGGACAACATCATTCCCAGCAGCGACCTGGGAGTCCAAGATGCATCGAGACATCCTCCTCATGCTGTTCCCGAACCATTTCAGTGGTGTTTCCATAAATGTATGACCTTTTACTATGAACCAGACACCCTCCCCTCTTCAGAGCAGAGGGTGCCTGGTTTAATGCTCTGGTTCTCCCATTGACTTCCATTGTGCATCCCGAGGTGTTCTACTCGAACACCCGAGCACTTTGGTGCTCGACCAACACTAAATAAGATAACAAGTGGAATTTATGGTTTTAAAAGGATTAGGGTACGGCCACACAATCAGTTTTCTTCATGCAGTTTTGGAAGCCGAAACCAGGAGTAAATTAAAAAAAGAGTAGAAGCTGTATCTGTCCTTTACACTTTCTCTCTTTACCCACTCTTGATTTTGGCTTCTAAAACTGCATGCAGAAACCTGACCATGTGGCTATACCCGTAGGCCTAACAATAATTATATTTTCGGGGGCACACTAAGGTAAATGAGGAGTGCAAATGTGGTCAAAAGAGAATCATATAACAACAAAGACCAAAGCAAGTCAAAAGGACCACAATACTATGCACAAATATAGAAATGTATGAAAGACAATTTTATTGGACACTAAGACATACACATAATAAAAATTGTATACAATAGAACAATGGTTCTATTTGGTAGACAATAAAACCAAACACAAATGCTGAACCCACAAATGTCCATAAATAAGGACTATAAATGTAACCCAGCCAAATCAAATACACATATAGAGATACCATTAAAGTGCATTAAATATAATATGGCATCAAAAGAAAATCAAAAAGACTAAGTCAGGTCAAAATGTGTGCCATAACCTGTCTGCACGACTGGTGTTGTGGCAAGGAAAGAGATGCCCCACGCGTATCGCCGGCGCAATCCAGCTTCCTCAGAGGTAAATGATCATTGTTTAGTGTGTCCTATATATATCCATGACCCCAAACTCAATGATTTGAATGAATATAATTAATGTGTACACCTGTATTACCTGACATCTATATGAATTCATGGCGTCCCCAGGGCAACACTGCGTCTGCGCTAAAGGATCAGAGACCGGAAGTTTAACGGTCATGTGACCGGATCAAATATGGCTACGGTGGAACACATAAGCACTCCAAAAGTGTCCAAAATGGAACGCACATGCGTTCCAAAGCAGAGTGCAGGTAGAATATACAAGATATATGTGCATGTACAAGCAACTGGGCAACGAGGAATAAGGAAATGAGGCCATGAAGCTGAAAGTGGGCTAATATATTAGAATAAAGAAAAATAATATATAAACTTCAATTATTTGTCGGCAAAGCATCATTTAACATAAGATATTGAAATGATTACATAGAGATTAACCAAATATACAACCATCAATAACGTAATTAAATACATTAAATAACATAATTCATACATAACATAATTAAAAATTTGTACAAAATTAAATGAATAAATGAGTTTAAAAAATATAATAATAATATGAAATTCTTTGGTGGAAATTTCACCACAAAGCAAAAACGTGAAAATTTGTGCATAAAAATATCCAGAATACCTGTGAAACTAACCTGTGAAAAAAGGGAGTGACACTCAATTAGTCAAAAATGTTGTGTTAAGTTTTTTTTTTAGGTTTTTAAAGTGGAAACCCACAGAAGTGAGTTCCCAATTTAATCACTAAAAAAAATGCAAGGAAATGATGAATCTGTGAAAAGAAAAAAGGAGAAATAAGAAAGAAAAGTGATAATGTAGATTGTGAAGAAAAAAGATACAATGAGGTAAAATCCTCATCCATAAAAAACAAGTGATTCAAGTGCAGAAACCCACAAAAGTGAGTTCCTTATTTAACCCATAAGGTGCTAGTGAATCCAAGACAAAGATCCGCCTAGATTCAAGGCGGAGTAACTGTGGGGTGATGGAACAGCCCCTCAGAGTACCTTGCACTAATGCAAGCCCAACAATTTTCATGCCATTAATATTGCATTGATGATGGTCCAAAAAATGTGCGGCCACTGAGGTCAAGGGTTTTTCTGCTCGGGCCCTATCACGACGTGCCAAGGCAATATTCGATAAATGTTGTTGAATACGTTTGTGTAACTCCTAGCCGGTCTGGCCTACATAGATTTTTCCACACTTACAAATAAGAGCGTAAACCACATTTCGAGTACGGCAGTTCACATAAGGTGTCAGAGAAATCCTTGTGGAATCCTTCAGGTTGATAAAAGAATTAGTGCCAATTATAAATTATTATTATTTTCTTTTAGAGTATATGCTCTTTCACATGAACATATACAATAAGCATATGGTAGCATTTGAGTCCCAAATTTAGGGGATTACAACTGAGCAATATTCTCCCTTTTCCAGCATAATAAAAAAAGGAAATTAACAGGAAGAAACAAAACCAAAAACAAATAGAGTAGTGCCATCAACAAATCCTAAACTGTCATTATAGAGTCCATAGGCTCTGTCATGTCCCTCACCACCTCCCGAGTACCCCTGCCCTCAGAGCTCGACGCGGTGGTTGATGTTGGATACAAACAGCCCCAGGATGCCCAATCTCTTTGATAATTGCTGATTGTAAAAAAAATTGTGGGCTACATTTTTTTCGTATGATCTGGTTATTCTAAAGCTCTCACTATCTCCTGATAATCAGGGGTAGTTGTGCTTTTCCACTTTGTCGTGATTGCAAGCTTGGTGGCGAGGAAAAGATGCATCGCGATTTTCCTGAATCAGTATGGTATTTTAGTGAGATTAATCAGCAATAGAGCCAGAGCAGGGTCTGGGGCTATCTGACATCCAGCTGCATCGGAAACAGCATTAAACACCTGGGACCACAATGCAGATATCTGAGAACATTCCCATGATATATGAACAAGAGACTCTTTACCACCACATACCCTCCAACAAATACAAGACGAACCTGGAAATATTGCACTAAGTCTCATTGGGGTGAAATACCACCTGAGCATTGTTTTCATGTAAGATTCTAAGTGTGATGTGCATTTAAGATTGGATACTGCAAATCTGATTGCCGTGGACCATTGAGCTAGGGAGAAATTCTGTTTCAGGTCTGTTTCCCACGCTGAGAAAGGGTCCGTTTTGGTAAAGCACTCTTTATCGTCCAAATATGAGTAGATTGGTTGAATTGAATGAACAGCACCTGTCAGGTACCATTGTGTTAGAAGTTGCAGGTTCCCCTTAGTTTTGAATGAGGGGTTATCTGTCAAGAAATCTATAATTCTTATGTATTTGTAGAATTCTTGGTGTGGAATATTATATATCCTTTGTATTTCTTCAAAGGACTGTAAGGAGGAGTGAGTCAGCAAGTCACCCACTTTACTGATTCCTCTGTCCCTCCAGGACTTCACAGACAAGTCCGGGACAATGCATTGTAGGGATTCGATCGGTGTAAGGGGGGCCATAGAAACCGTTCTACCTTTACCTCTTTCATGATAGGTCTTCCATAGGGCCACAGAGGTGGATATGAAGTGGGGGGGGGGATAAGACTAGAAAAACCGTCGTGCAAAGAGGCCATGAGAAGTGCCTTCAGGTTCCGCACTGGGGCTTGTGACTGCTCAATGTGTACCCATTGTTTGCCTATATCACCCACCTACCAGTCCCTCAGTTGGTTTATTCTTGAGGCTAAATAGTAGTCAAAAATATTGGGTAGACTCAGACCGCCATATTTTTACACATAATGCTTTTAGCTATCCGTGGCCTGCCTTTGTTCCAGACAAATTTGTTTAACATCTTATTGGTTGCATTAAAAAAGGAAAAAGGGATCAGTATGGGTATGGTCCTAAATAAGTACAACAGCTTCGGGAGCGTATGCTGTTGAAAATCAGCAATGCGTCCCATCCATGTCAACTCAGTGTTAGCCATATTGTCTAGCTCTGCTTGCAGTGACCGAAGGAGAGGAGGGAAATTAGCTTTATATAAACTCTGGGGAGTAGCGGTTACTTTGAATCCCAAGTATTGTACTTCAGACTACTGCCAATCTAAGGGGAATTGTTTCTTTAAGTTTGCCAAGGATCTGCTCGAAAGCCACATGGGAAGGGCCTGAGATTTACTCTCATTAACCTTGTAGTAGGAGAGAGTCCCATATGAGTGAATAATTCTTATCAATGATTCTAAGGATGAAGCGGAACTGGTTAAGGTAAGGATGATATCATCCGCGTACAGTGACAGACGGTGTTGTCTGTTTCCAATCTGTACCCCTTCTATTTCAGATAACTGGTCGAATTGCTTGAGCTAAAGGTTCCAGGTTATGAGGGGCGATAGAGGACACCTCTGCCTCGTGCTGTTGGACAAAACGAACAGGTCAGACAGAACCCCATTGGCCAGGACTCGGGCAGATGGTCCGGTGTACAGCAATTTTATCGCCGTTACTGCGTGTTCCGGGAATCCCATCTTGTGGAGCACCGAGAAGACAAAAGACCAATTAACGCGGTAAATGCCTTCTCAGCATCCAGAGTAACAAACACTGCAGGTATCCCAGCCCGGCCAACGAAATTTGTGAGAGTAAGTCAGCTTCGAATTTCTCCCTGAGTTTTTTATCCCTGTGCCCTATTTTGATGAGGATTCCCCGGATGAAGGCCTTATGAGCCACCCAGACTACTGCGGGTTTGACACTGATCTGGCATTAAACTGGAAGTATTCTTCCGGGGCTTGGGTCACCTCAGCCTAGTATAGTGTGTTGGCCAATACATACTCATTTGCTCTCCAAAGGGGGTTTGGTGGAGTGTTAAATTGCTCAGTGACATCTAGTGTTACGGGCGCATGATCCGACCAGGTAATCTGGACTATACTGGAGTTTACCGCAGCCGAAAGGGTCTCTCTATCCACTAGGATCAGGTCAATGCGTGAATAGGAGTGGTTGGCAGGCGAATAATAGGAGTAGTCTCTTTCGGAAGCGTGGTGAATACGCCAAACGTCATATAAAGAGTGTTTTAATAAAGATTGTGTTAAAAAGTGGGGCTATTTCTGGCTGAGGTGAAAGAGTCTTGGGAAGGGTCTGGGACCATATTGAAGTCCCCGCATATGATGATCCTACCTTTTTGCATTGACTGCACCTTGTTGAATAGTCTATTTAGAAAGTGTTGTGGTCTCACATTTGGGGCATAAATCCCTACCGACGTATATAACACATTATTCAAAGAACAGACATGTATAATATACCGCCCTCACGGATCGATGATAGAGGAAACAGCGGTGTGAGCTACGGAAATCCTGATTGCCATTAGAACCCCCCGCTTTTTCCCCTCCCATGGGCCTGAAGTATAACCGGGAAACAGTGGTGTTTTATACTTCAGGCCTCTTTAGCAATATGTGTCTTTTGGGCACAAAAGATATCACATTTAAGTGAGAGGGCTTCCTTCCACATCATCCGGCTATGAAGGCCACATACATTTAGAGAACCTATTTTCAGCACTTTCAGCTCTCGTCTGAGGTGGAAGGGGGTATACCCTTCTTTGCAAGGCAGTACATGGACATACATTTTTGTATAGGCAAGGCTCTATCAAACATTAGATACAATAGGTGAACCTGAGAAAAAAAAACATGAAAAACATAAAAAAACAGAAACATTCTACCCAAAGAAAGGGGTAGATGTGGAAATGAACAAGAGGCATGCGAAAATGCCCCTTTTGTACTTGCGGGGGAAGTTCAGGCATGCACACCGAGCGAGGGGATGCTCATCCGCTCTAGCAGTGTGCAGGTAGCTAGAGTTATTGAACCCTTCAACGATTCTTCTTCTTGCGTCTACTCTCCACCAGGTGCCACTCGTTGTCATCTGTAATGCGAGGCAGAGTTTTGCAGAATTGCGAACCCTTCAAAACAATGTTCCATGAGGCCAGCACTGCCTTTCCTTCATCCACTGATCGAATCACCATGAAGGAGCCATTCTTATGGACTAGAAGCTTAACTGGGAAACCCCAGCCGTAGGCAATAGAGTGTGCTCTCAGGGCAGAGGTTATCGGGGACAGATTGCGGCGTAGTTGTAAAGTAGCCACTGAGAGGTCGGCAAACAATTTGATTGTCTGATAAGGTGCCGGTAAGGTTTCCAGCTTTCTAGCATTGGTCAGGACACCCTCCTTAATATGTTAGAAGTGGATTCTAGCCAATACGTTCCTTGGGACTTCCTCAGACAGGTGTTTTGGCTTAGCTATCCTGTGGGCTCTATCTATAATTAAGTCTTGCTCAGTACATGTTGGAAAGAGCAGTTTAATTAGCCCTTGTATGTAATCTTGAAGGTCCGCAGGTGGAATACTCTCTGGCACCCCTCGCAGTTTCAGGTTTTTCTGCGGGACCGATACTCCAGATCAGCCACTTTTGCTCTATGTTGCGCTATCTCCTCAGTCAGGAGGTCACGAGAGTCTATAAGATTATTGTGGGATGCCGCAAACTACCCTATCTTGACTTCCACATGTTGTACCCTGTTCCCCAACTCAGCGACAGATGATTGGATTGGTACAATTAGCTGGGATAGATGAGTTGACATACAGTGATTAAATGCTAGCAGCATATCTTTTAAAAGACTACTTGACGCTGGTTTATTATTAGTGGGGAACTTTTGAAGTACCTCTGATAGCGTAGTGGAGTCATTCTGACTAAGGCACGGTTCGCCACCATTCTCCTCTTCGGAAGGCTCCTGCCTCCCAGGCCTCTGTTTTGCCGGGCTGGTGGTGGGGGAGTTCCCGCTGTTAATGAGCCCAGACTAGCGGCCCTTCCTCTTCCCTGTTCCACTGCAACCCCCCTGATGTCATTTGCCACGGGGAGCTGTCTGGGTGATCTGGACTCCACTGTTGCGATCTGCCGCCGACTGAGCCGTTCGGAGAGAGTAAATCAGAGGAGGAGGTCGGGCTGGAAGCAGGATCGGCGGGTGAGCCGTTGCCACCGGCGTCATCTTTGCCCCGTTCGTGTCCAAAGAAGAAATCCAGCTTTCCTTGTGGCTTTAAACTTTTCTTCCCTCTCGTCAACATGAGGGTAGGTTGGAAGCACTGGTGAGTTCTTTTTCAGCTGAAATAGCGATATGTAAAGGGATCTTGCAGGGCTATATAAGAGGCTGCCATCTCCTTCGGCTGCGCGGCCACGCCCCGAGGTTTGGGTTTAAAAAGTTCCAGCTGATTAGCCTCATTGGCCGTTTCAAATGCTCTAGATATCACCTTCTTGGGATAGCCACGTTATCGAAAACGTGCAGTAGGAAAATCTTATGTAGTTGTACAATTACGACGCAGTCTCAGAAACTGTCCTTTGGGTATTCCCCTACACAGATGGAATGGATGAAAGCTGTTAAAATGCAATAGGCTATTCGTCACTGTATGTTTCCAAAAGAGAGATGTGTGAATCCTCTGCTCATCCAAATGGATCTGTAAGTCCAGGAAGTCAACCGAAATGTCGGATATCCAAAAAAGTATGATGTGCCGGATTCTCCATATGTAGATCTTTCAAGAAAGTATTGAACTGCAGCAATTCCGTCTACATGCGCTATATTTGAGTAAAGTGATTCAACATCACAGGTAAGTATTAGGGTCTTGGGAGGAATATGAATCCCCTGAAAATGTTCAATTAAATGCATAGAGTTCTTAAGATGGGACTTGAGAACTTTGGGAGCATGAAAAAAGTAGGTATCACTGGTTGCTTGACTTCTAAAAAGTATTTTTCTTTTTTAGTAATGATGTTCATCTGTAGTGCAGATGTGAGGAGTCTGTCCATTTTGGTCATAAAGACTTTCATAGGATCTCCTTTATCTGCCTTTTTGACAAGAAAGGCAGGGTTCTGTTGCAGATTTTTGACAGCCTTAAGTTTCACATTACTCAAATTTTTTTGTTTAATACAGTTAGGTTGTAGTTTCTTAACCTCCAAAATCATAGCCTGTATCTTCTTCATTTTCCTCTAAGATCATGAACACTCCCCTTTTGTCATCAGGAAGCTGATGTAATAAAGAACGCTGGACATAGAGTGCTTTGAAGCACAATTGTCTGTGTGAGTACATGTGTAGAAAGGTTGATAATCTTCAAGGACTGCTCAACTGTTGCACTACTTCCATGCTGATTTACTGCTGTTGTAACCGTTTTTTCCGGGTCGAGGGTTGTTGATTGTTGCCCCTCGGGTGGCCATAAAGTCTTATTTTAGGATTTACGTAGACCTCGCCTAACCCACCGCCATCACTTAATTCGGATAAAAAAATAATCACTGGTATTACTCAAGGAGAAATTAGCTCCACCATTTGATGCCACATTATCATTATGGCCCACAGAAGTGCCAGGGTTGGAACGTCCTCGTCCCACATTGCGTAAATTGCTTGTATGCTTCCTTTGTGTTTGGTTTTATTGTCTAACAAATACATTGTTCTATTGTATACAATTTTTATTACGTGTATGTCTTAGTGTTGTCCAATAAAATTGTCTTTCATACATTTCTATATCTGCTTGGATGTGCATAGTATTGTGGTCCTTTTGACTTGCTTTGGTCTTTGTTGTTATATACTCGTAGGCCTAGTTCACATTTCCATCAGTGATTTTGAGCCAAAACTAAGAGTGGCGCCTACACAGAGATAAGGTGTAATGGAAAGATCTTCCCCTGTTCTGTGTTCAGAGCCGCACCTGGTTTTGGCTCACGATCACTGACCAAATCACTGAATTGTGAACAAGGCCGTTTGACGTCCATGAAATAAATCTGTCTGTGTGTCATCCATGAAGCATCCGTGTTTGGTCCGTATGTCTGTTTTTTTGGACTCTGTGTGTCATCTGTATTCCACTAACAGTGTTCAGCTGAAAAATAATTTCAAAAGCATTTTCTACAAACCGGATTCCCAAAAAGTTAGGACACTATACAAATCGTGAACAAAAACTGAATGCAATGATGTGGAGATGGCAAATGTCAATATTTTATTTGTAATAGAACGTAGATGACAGATCAAACGTTTAATCCGAGTAAATGTATCATTTTAAAGGAAAAATACGTTGATTCAAAATCAACAAATCCCAAAAAAGTTGGGACAAGTAGCAACAAGAGGCTGGAAAAAGTAAATTTGAGCATAACGAAGAGCTGGAAGACCAATTAACACTAATTAGGTCAATTGGCAACATGATTGGGTATAAAAAGAGCTTCTCAGAGTGGCAGTGTCTCTCAGAAGCCAAGATGGGTAGAGGATCACCAATTCCCACAATGTTGCGCAGAAAGATAGTGGAGCAATATCAGAAAAGTGTTACCCAGCGAAACATTGCAAAGACTTTGCATCTATCATCATCAACTGTGCATAACATCATCCGAAGATTCAGAGAATCTGGAACAATCTCTGTGCGTAAGGGTAAAGGCCGTAAAACCATAGTGGATGCCCGTGATCTCCGAACTGCACCACAAACAGGAATGCTACTGTAAAGGAAATCACAGAATGGACTCAGGAATACTTCCAGAAACCATTGTCAGTGAACACAATCCACCGTGCCATCCGCCGTTGCCAGCTGAAACTCTACAGTGCAAAGAAGAAGCCATTTCTAAGCAAGATCCACAAGCTCAGGCGTTTTCACTGGGCCAGGGATCATTTAAAATGGAGTGTGGCAAAATGGAAGACTGTGGGACGCCATGTCATCCGGACCAAAGAGGACAAGGACAACCCAAGTTGTTTCAACGCTCAGTACAGAAGCCTGCATCTCTGATGGTATGGGGTTGCATGAGTGCATGTGGCATGGGTAGCTTGCATGTCTGGAAAGGCACCATCAATGAAGAAAAATATATTCAGGTTCTAGAACAACATATGCTCCCATCCAGACGTCATCTCTTTCAAGGAAGATAATGCCAGACCACATTCTGCATCAATCACAACATCATGGTTGCGTAGGAGAAGGATCCGGGTACTGAAATGGCCAGTCTGCAGTCCAGATCTTTCACCTATATAGAACATTTGGCGCATCATAAAGAGGAAGGTGCAACAAAGAAGGCCCAAGATGATTGAACAGTTAGAGGCCTGTATTAGACAAGAATGGGAGAGCATTCCTATTTCTAAACTTGAGAAACTGGTCTCCTCAGTCCCCAGACGTCTGTTGAGTGTTGTAAGAAGAAGGGGAGATGCCACACAGTGGTGAAAATGGCCTTGTCCCAACTTTTTCGGGATTTGTTGACACTATGAATTCTGATTCAACATATTTTTCCCTTAAAATTGTACATTTTCTCAGTTTAAACTTTTGTTCCGTGATTTATGTTCTATTCGGAATAAAATATTAGAAGTTGGCACCTCCACATCATTGCATTCAGTATTTATTCACAATTTGTATAGTGTCCCAACTTTTTGGGAATCCGGTTTGTATCAGTGGTCAGTGAAAAACGGACCAAACATGAACCAAACACAGATGCTAACCCTGTTATGTCCAGGATTTTCACAGACCCATAGACTGCGATGGGTGTGTTTAGTCCGTATCATGGACCAGTTGTGCATCACCCACGTTCAGTGAAAAATATATTGATTTGTGAATAAAAATATTAAAATCATTGGGTACATGTGCTGTCCACAACACACATTTGTGAAAAATTAAAATGTGAACAAGGCCTTAATGTGGAATCTATTACTGTACTTGTTTTTAGGCTGTTATTAAAGCAGAGAACATAGCTGTTTTACAGCAGACACTTCATTTTAATCAAACACTTACAAAATCCATATTATAATCCTATGGTATTATTTTAGCTGATTGTTATGTATACACACCAATACCGTACAATATACACTCACCTAAAGAATTATTAGGAACACCTGTTCTATTTCTCATTAATGTTATTATCTAGTCAACCAATCACATAGCAGTTGCTTCAATGCATGTAGGGTTGTGGTCCTGGTCAAGACAATCTCCTGAACTCCAAACTTAATGTCAGAATGGGAAAGCGTGGCATGGTTGTTAGTGCCAGACGGGCCGGTCTGAGTATTTCACAATCTGCTCAGTTACTGGGATTTTCACGCACAACCATTTCTAGGGTTTACAAAGAATGGTGTGAAAAGGGAAAAGCATCCAGTGTGCGGCAGTCCTGTGGGCGAAAATGCCTTATTGATGCTAGAGGTCAGAGGAGAATGGGCCGACTGATTCAAGCTGATAGAAGAGCAACGTTGACTGAAATGACCACTCGTTACAACCGAGGTATGCAGCAAAGCATTTGTGAAGCCACAACACGCACAACCTTGAGGCGGATGAGCTACAACAGCAGAAGACCCCACTGGGTACCACTCATCTCCACTACAAATAGGAAAAAGAGGCTACAATGTGCACAAGCTCACTAAAATTGGACTGTTGAAGACTGGGAAAATGTTGCCTGGTCTGATGAGTCTCGATTTCTGTTGAGACATTCAAATGATAGAGTCCGAATTTGGCGTAAACAGAATGAGAACATGTATCCATCGTGCCTTGTTACCACTGTGCAAGCTGGTGGTGGTGGTGTAATGGTGTGGGGGATGTTTTCTGGGCACAATTGGCCATCGTTTAAATGCCACGGGCTACCTGAGCATTGTTTCTGACCATGTCCATCCCTTCATGACCACCATGTACCCATCCTCTGATGGCTACTTCCAGGATAATGCACCATGTCACAAAGCTCGAATCATTTCAAATTGGTTTCTTGAACATGACAATGAGTTCACTGTACTAAAATGGCCCCCACAGTCACCAGATCTCAACCCAATAGAGCATCTTTGGGATGTGGTGGAACGGGAGCTTCGTGCCCTGGATGTGCATCCCTCAAATCTCCATCAACTGTAAGATGCTATCCTATCAATATTGGCCAACATTTCTAAAGAATGCTATCAGCACCTTGTTGAATCAATGCCACGTAGAATTAAGGCAGTTCTGAAGGCAAAAGGGGGTCCAACACCGTATTAGTATGGTGTTGGTAATAATTCTTTAGGTGAGTGTATACACTGTAACCACCCAAAATTACAGTAAATAGAGGATGGTCCCCATGAAGGAGGAATGAAAGAATATATACAAAAGATAAGTGAACTAGAAATCTGTACATAAATCTGGTCTCAGTGGGGGGATAGACTTCAAAAAGAGACAAAGACAAGTTCTTATACACTGCAGGACCTATTGGAAATGTCTCATAAGGAACATGCTCAAACATCAAGACAAACCATTACGTATCAAGATTGGTTACACCAGGATTAAAGGTGATCCTCTTTTCACAAGATAGAAGATAATTGATTGGTGGGGTGAGAAGAACACTGGCCCCATTACCCTGTCCTGATGGAAGATTTGTCATGCACCATGTCCCTCTATTCATTCTCTCTGGGACTGGTGAACACAACTGAGCATCACACTCAGCAAAAAATGAAGGGGGCGGCAGGGTGCATGCTCAACTCACGCTTCATCAGGATGAGGAACAGGACACCAATTCTTAGGGGTGATCCCAGTGGATGGACCTCCACTGATCAGTTAAACGTATCCCCTGGCCCTGTGTTATGGATAGAGTATAACTTTCAATCATGACACAACCCTTCCTCATGCCACAGCGCATAACTGTAGACAATAGCAGACCAGGCCTGTACTATGGAACCCAGAAGCACTGGATACAGTACAAGTACATAATTCTAACAACTATTTTTCTGTTTGTCTATTCAATCAAACAATTGGCATCTATTCCGGTAAATAAAAATAATAAATTCATACCATTACATACAATTATTACTGCAATGACGTAGTACTATATTTTGGCACTTTGTAAGGCAGTACCTTAAGGCACTTATACTACCATGTGGGTCTTTTGAAAGTTTCTGAATAGAGATCTAAGACCTGAGGTCCAACATTTCAGTATTCTGTAATAAATGCACACATCTTGTTTATTATTGGTCAAGCCTAGCTGTAAATATCCAGAAAATATACAAATGAAATTAACTATTAATATTAGATTTTGAGTAGTGATGAGCAAATCGATTTGTACAAATCGATTTGGTCATTTCTAATCTTGAGGTCGCTTGCAGACCAGCATAGTGCCTCTTCACACATATGTATTATTTTGGCAAGCATTGCTACTCTGCTTAAACAAGCAAATTATTGAAATTAGCAAAACTATTTACTTACCTGTTTTTCTATTGATTTGTTCTTCTGGAGCTCCTGGCTGTGTGTGTATGTGTGTGTGAAGACGTTTCAATCACTTATTTCCTTACCCTTAAAGCTAGGAAAGTATAATACATTATCAAATGGCAGCAAAGTCCAAAGCTGTGTCAGCGACTGGAAAGAGCCCTGAGTGATTCCCACTTCCCTGTAATGGGCGCCGTGGAGCTGTCATTCCAACTAAACGCCTCAGCATTCAGCTCCTCTACCATAGGCTGATTGTGCCATTATCTGTACATCATGTATTGCCTGCTTTTAATTATTTATTACAATATCGAGATATTCTATTTGTTATTAACAACTCCTGCAACAGTAATTATTTCTGGCTCTTGTACACAAGCTACCTATTAGATAACAGCCCCTTCTGCAAGTAATCTTCTCCTTCTTGTCTATTGTAAACCCCCTCCGCCCAACTTGATCCTTGATCTTATTGTCAAAATTGTTGCTGATAACACTTGTTCAACATCATGTATACTGCGCTAACCATTAACAATAATCCATTAGCGCAGTATATTTTATCAGGACACACCTACTTTAGCATTTCAAATCTTCAGTATATGGAGCTGGGTACTATAATCTACTCAGCTTTAACCCCTTCCACCCTGGGCCAGTTTTCATCTTCCTGTGCAGGCCATTTTTTGCAAATCTGACATGTGTCACTTTATGTGGTAATAACTTTGGAAAACGTTCAATCCAATCCATTCTGGGAGTGTTTTCTCATGACACTTCATAAATTTGAGTCAATATATTTCACCATTATATTACTTCACATTCCCTATATGTCTACTTTATGTTGGCATCATTTTGAAATTGTCATTTTATTGGATGCTAGAAGGCTAAGAATTTTAGAAGCAATTTCCAAAACCCACTTTTTAAGGACCAGTTCAGTATGAAGTCACTTTGTGAGGCTTACATAGTAGAAACCACCATAAATGACCCCATTTTAGAAACTACACCCCTGAAGTTATTCAACTGATATGACGTGGCAATACCTAATATGCATAATTTTTTTAATTTATTAAAGTTTTACACAAAAAAGAATTTTTGAAACAAAAACAATTGTTTTAGTGTCTCTATTTTCTGAAAGCCATATTTTTTCATTTTTTTTTAGTCTATCTTTTGTAGGGGCTCTTTTTTTTTGCGGGATAAGGTGACGGTTTGATTGGTACTATTTTGGGGTACATATTACTTTTTATCACTTGTTATTGCACTGTTTGTGATGTAAGGTGACAAAAAAATTGCTTTTTTGGCACAGTTTTAACTTTTTAACTTTTTTTTTTACAGCGCTCGCCCGATGGGGTGGATTATGATATTTTTATAGAGCCAGTCATTAATGTCTTTTTTTAACAACTTTATATGTGTTTATTAGGGGAAAGGGGCACAGTTTAAATTTTTTGTGATTTTTTTTATAGAGCCAGTCGTTACGGACGTGGCGATACATAATATCTGTGTTTCTTCTTTTTTTATTTTTTTTATAACTTTAGGGAAAAAGTGCTTTTTTTTTTCTTTTTTTTTTTACTTGCAACTTTTTTTACTTGATATTTTGGGGGGTCTGATCCCCTCTGCAATGCATTGCATTGAACTGAGCAATACACTAACAGGTTGACTAGGAGACCCGGCCTGGGGCTGAATTTCCTCGGCTTCTGTAGAAGGCATGTCCTGATGCCTCTGCAAGGCATGGTGTGGCTTCTCACCCAGCGCAGGGACCCGATGGAAACCCTGACTGACTTCAAACACCTTCTATGCCACAGTCAGCGCTGACCGTGGCAAAGAAGGGGTTAATCTAAAAGTAGGGGCCTTGCTATCAGTGACTACCGGGCCCGTGCACTCATTGGCAGCGCACCACTCTAGTGCCCGCCCGATCAGCATGACGTACTAATTCGTCAAATTGCATGAAGTCACTTCCCGCCATGAAGTACTATTACATCATATGTCAGGAAGGGGTTATAGTTGTCAGCTACCTTGACATGGCTATTTTTTTAAGGGCTTGCATTCCCCATTAAATAACTCTGTAGAACTCTGTGCTGTGCTATTTCTCTGTTATTCCCCCCCTCCCCACTAAATGATAATCCTCAGTTGTCAATGTATTTATTTCCATAATGAATAACACACATAAACAAATCACAGATTGCATTTCAGGGGCTTGAAGATCAATTAAATCATAGTTCACAACCAACCTTAAGCAGGAAAATAAAACATATCAATGACAAGGACAGCACAGTAAATTTCATTGAAGGACTTTCTGTAGTAATTTATTCTGGTTAAAGTCTATGATAAGAAACCCATTTGTGTGGCCTGTGGTCCTTCAGGGCCCATTTACACAGGCAAATCAGTTATTGCGAACTAACATTTCTACAAATGCTCATTTCCAAATAATTGCCCTTTGTAAAGGTACTGCCAATTACCTAAAAAACAAGCAAAATGTTTGTTGGGTGATCTGTCATTTATATGGCACATACACAGTCGAGTCACATTAATACGACTACTTCCTACTTACGACTAGTGATGAGCGGGATAGGCCATATTCGATTTCACGATATTTTGCGAATATTCGATTGAATATTGTCTTATATTCGTCGAAATCGAATATTCGTCATTATTCTATTTATCGCAAATAATATGAGATTTAATTATTCGCGTATTGCTTTTTTTTTTATAACTGTATAAGGCAACTTTCCAGATGGTTGGCTATGGCTATATTCGTAAAATACACATATAGACTGCAATTTATCTAATATAGTGCTATAATCTTTATTTTTATAGTCTAATTTTTTTTGTCTCTTCTGAACTTCAGTTTTGGAAAAAATGTACACTATAAAAAAAATATACTATAGTACTATATTAGCTAAATTGTAGTCTATATCTGTATTTTACGAATATTCGCTATATTGTTATAACTTAGATTTTTAGAATATTACGAATATTCTAAAAAACGAAGTTATAGCAATATAGCAAATATATTCGTTATTTAGAATATTCGTCTTTTTTTTTCAATCTGTACTGTTATTCCACTTTGGCATACTCCTCCCCGACAAGCGTCCCCGTCACCATGGGAACGTTTGTGGGTTAGAATATACCATCGGATCTGAGTTTTCACTATCTCAGGGAAAACTCAGATCTGATGGTATTTTCTAACCCACAGGCATTCCCATGGTGACGGGGACGCTTGTCGGGGAGGAGTATGCAAACAACTGTACAGATTGGGGGGAAAAAAGGCGAATATTCTAAATAACGAATATATTCACTATATTGCTATATATTTGTTTTTTAGAATATTCGTCATTTTTTTTCCATATAAAAACATGATTCCTTTCTGCTTAAGTTGATTGTGGGCCAATGACTCATTGACCCACAAGAAAGAAGCAGGGATGAATCATGTTTTCAGATGTTAAAAAATGACAAATATTCGATATAGCGAATATATAGCACTATATTCGAAATATTCACGAATTAGCAAAGTTGTGATATTCGCAATTATTATTCGCTATTCGAATATTCGCGCTCAACACTACTTACGACATTGGCAGCGTGTAGCTCATAAAGGAAGTCACGTGTGGCGAGCTGTAGGTGGGTATATAAGGTGTGTGATAGGCTGTCTGCAGACATATCCCTCATCGCTGTCATGGGTAAATGGGGAGATTTAGCAGGACTGCAAAAAGGGATGATTATTGGCTTTTGGGCTCAGGGTGACAGTATTTATGAAACTGCGCAGTTTGTTAACTGTTTGTATGCTGTTGTGCTGAATGTGTATGGTGAGTGGACAAACGGCAACATTGTGAATAAGTGACATGGAAACTTCTAAGCACCACATGCCATTGATGCGAGTGGTGAATGTCCGCTTTGAAGGTGCCTGTCAGGATAACAACTACCGTCACACACAAACAGGCATAGTGCAGCCCTAAACTGCCCAGACCCACTATCCCTACCTACAGTCAGGTACATAAATATTGGGACATCAACACAATTGTAACATTTTTAGCTCTATACACCACCACAATGGATTTGAAATGAAACAAACAAGATGTACTTTAACTACAGACTGTCAGCTTTAATTTGAGGGTATTTACATCCAAATCAGGTGAAAGGTGTAGGAATTACAACAGTTTGCATATGTGCCTCCCACTTGTTAAGGAACAATTGGCTTCTCAGCTGTTCCATGGCCAGGTGTGTGTTATTCCCTCATTATCCCAATTACAATGAGCAGATAAAAGGTCCAGAGTTCATTTCAAGTGTGCTATTTGCATTCGGAATCTGTTGCTGTCAACTCTCAAGATGAGATCCAAAGAGCTGTCACTATCAGTGAAGCAAGCCAAAATTAGGCTGAAAAAATGGTACGGCCTGATGTCCCGGTACTTAAGGACACAGGGCGTACCGGTACGTCCTATGTATTTCTGATCACCGCCACTCGGTGGGCGGTGATCGGAACCCGGTGCCCGCTCAAATAATTAAGCAGGCACCTGGGGAGAATGTCCTGTGACCCCCCCGTGTAGGTGATCGCACCAAAATGCAGGTCAATTCAGACCTGCGGTTTGCAGTGCTTTCGGGAGGTTTCTGATCCCTGCGGTCACAGACCGATCAGAAACGTCAAAATACTATTATTTTATGTCTAACACCCCCCCGGGGGGGTGTAGGCGATGTGGCAGTGCTAGCGGGAGGGCGGCTTCACAGGCTTCCGGCTGTCCATGGTGCTGATCAGAGGCTGTCCATGGTGCTGATCAGACTTCTGCTAAAGGCAAAAGTCTAATCAGACTTTGTAAGGTAAAAATACAGTACAGTACACTATATAGTGTACTTTACTGTATTATACAGACATCAGACCCACTGGATCTTCAAGAACCAAGTGGGTCTGGGTCAGCAAAAATAAAAAAAAAGTGGAAAAAAAAGTAAAAATAAAAAAACACATTTATCACTGATTCAAACTTTAAAAAATAATATTCCCTACAGCGTCTGTAACGACCTGATCTATAAAATGGTCATGTTACTTTCCCTGCACGGTGAACGCCATAAAAATAAATAATAAAAGTATGACGAAATTGAAATTTTGCCCAACTTACTTCCCAAAAAATGTAATAAAAGTGATCAAAAAAGTCAGATGTACGCCAAAATAGTACCAATCAAACCGTCACCTCATCCTGCAAAAAATTAGCCTGTACATGAGACAATGGCCCAAAAAATAAAAAAAACTATGGCTCTCAGACTAAAACATGATCTTTTTGTTTCAAAAATGCTTTTTTAAGTTAAATGTTAAAAAAGTAAAAAATATTAGTGTAACGGACCCGTTTCAGCAGACAAGGGGTTAAGATCCGTTTAGGCGATATGCCCCTTTCTGAGAGACAGGCACAGCTACTGCAGAACACCAACCTCCCGAACTGGATACAAAATAGCACTCCAAACTGGAACCTCGCAAATAGCTGTCAGCAGACGAACAGGAAAAGCGTACAGTCAGCTTACACTCCTGGCAATCAGTCTCCAACAGCATACAGGGAATCCCCCCAATAACGAGACAAGGCTCCATCTTGAGGGTCAAACAGTGGTCTGACGTGCTGGCACACCCAGCCTGGTTTTTATTACAGTTGTTGCAAATACAGGTCCGCCCACAGGGTTTTGAAATACAACCAATCAGTAATTTACAACACATACAATGTAAATACAGCAACCAATCGTTCACGTCCCCCAGAGGACCAGAAGGTAGACTGCGACACAGGACAGATACAACATATCCCCACAATGCATCATGGTTTCCTCCTCTCTGTCCCGGAGACAACCGAAGGCAATCCAATTATCTCTCAGGACAAAGGGAGATCACCAATACACATGTGGAGACAACAGGACAGACATCACCATTTAAACACACAATGGCACACCCCCACAGCAAACACAGACATTTAACATATCCCCAGATAGCTCAAGTCTGAGTGCATATCATTAGGTGAATGGCACTCAGAATACAAGTATACAATAATATTAAAAGGAATAAAAAGTTGTGTAGTGGGGCACACCTACACTTGGATACACATAGGAGATATACTGGAAAATTCAACCATATAGTATATAAATTATACCTTTAATTAAACAGATATTGAACAATCAGTCGCATGCTATAAATTCACATATAAAATAAATAAAATAGATAAAATGCACATTATAAACGGAATTGGGTCTTTCAACTATATAACCGCAATAAATTGCTCACACAGCAAATCTGAAAGGTTGAACTCTATTGCACAGTCCGTAATTTATAAATGTAGAGTAAAATTCATAGAAAAAATTCCAATGTGGTCGGATAGAGGTAAAATGTTTCTCGCTTATATTCAATATAATTGGAGTTCCAAAGTTTTTTACTTTCTATGCATATATTGGTTAAATGCTGGTTTCACTACTCACGGTTAGGCTGGGTGTATTGCGGTTAGCGTGGCGTCCCACGTGTATTCCGCTTGCAAACAGTGATGTAGCTTCCAAAGTAAAGTCCGGGGGATCCTCGGTCATCAATTGCAGGGGTGCCGAACTTAAAACATTTTTTTTGCGTAAAGATTGCTGCCAGATACTGAGATCAAGCAGAGCAGGCAGCAGGATAGCTTTTACTTCGGCGGTCTGTCTTTGCTTTCTCCTGCCAATTATAGTTGATACCGATCCCTCTCTTTACAGAAGATTTAAAGCGCTTCAATGTTCCGATTGTAGATTCGGTTGCATGGGATCCTCTTTCACCAAACGCGTTTCGGAGTTGGCTACGACTCCTTCCTCAGTGGCTAGTTTTCCCATGAAACTGGTCATCTTTTATAGCTGGTTGTCCAGGTGTGGATTAATTCAGATGTATTCAAAACATGACATGGAGTTTTCTGGACAATCACAATGTCATTATAGCAACCACATTTCTATCTATATTTCCAATATAGAGTTTATAAAATTCAATATAATCTATATGTAAAAATGTACTCCACTCACTACTATAAAATGCATTCATCATTATTTCACGTCCTGCGTTATTTCTGCGGTTTTCCTTAATAAACAATCTATATTCTTCATGCGTTTTCCTCAATATCGAATCTATCTGACCCCATATTGTATCCACATAGACCCAGAATGAAATAGATGGGCCATACATCGAATATCAATTTACATAAAAAAATTCGCATAAAAAATTCGCATGGAAAATCTTCATAGAAAATTTGCATGAAAAATTTGCATGGAAAAATTCGCATGAGAAAAATTCGCATGAAAAAATTTGCATAAAAAAATTCCCATAAAACTTAATGTGCAAACATAATATACACAATTAATACTGTTAAAAGTGAAATATTATAAAACTATAAATATTTTATTTTTATTTTTATTTATATACTTTAGTTACATAAGTAGATCCAATCTCCTTCTTTCATTGTATACGGATGAGGAGTTACTAGGGAAGTGAGGTCACCCACCGAGGGGAGAGCCTACACAGAAATAATATCTGCGGATCCCCCATCGGTGAGGGGCCCCACCACCCTAGAGGAAACCATATAACTCTAACTCAGCATTCAAACCTGCTGGTAAGAGAGTATTAAATTCAAAAATGTGCCTTGATTCAGTTCTTGACATTTTTTTAATATGGTTCCCACCTCTCCAATCAAAATCAACTTTTTCTAAAGCGGCAAAGGTTAAACCATTTGGGTCCTGATTGTGTATGGATTTAAAATGGTTGGATAATGTATGTTTTTCATAACCTTTTTTAATATTGGAGATATGTTCCGCTATACGTACTTTCAATAGTCTCTTGGTCCTGCCTACATACTGTCTTTTACAGGGGCATTGGATTATATATATCACGCTACTAGAATTGCATGTGAGGAAATCTTTTATAGTGTGTTGGTGAGTATTAGTAGTGGATTTGACAGATGTTGTTTTTTTGGGGAAGGAAGTGGTTTTACAGCCCATACATTTCCCACATCTGAAAAAACCAGTAGTATTGGTCCATTTTTGTATAGATTGTGTTACAACTTTCTTGTTTTTAGGAATTGATGGTGCCACTAATAAGCCCAAATTTGGAGCTTTCGTAAATGTAAGTAAAGGATAATGTGGTATTAAGTGACCTATTATTTTGTCTTTCCCGATATAGTGCCAATGCTTACCAATAATGTATCTCAGTTTTTTGTGTTGTGTATTAAACGGTAAGATTATCCTCATATTGTCACCATCATTTCGTTTGTCTGTTTTAATGTCAAAAAAAGTTTTCCGATCCAATTGGCGAACTGTATTTAGTGCTGTATCTAAAATCTCTATAGGGTATTGTTTCTTGAGGAATTGATCCTTCATTACTGAAGCTTCTTCCTCAAAGGTCTCTATCCTTGAGCAATTCCTCTTTATTCGTCTGAACTGTCCTGTGGGTATATTTAATAGCCACTGTGGTAGATGGCAACTACTGTATAAGATATAACTATTTTTTGCGGTCGGTTTGTGGTATGTGTTACAGACTAATTTATCGTTCTCCACCTTAATCTGTAGTCCAGGAATTCTACCATCGTTTGGCTCATCTTCACTGTAAAATGTAAATTAAGTTTATTCTGATTTATTTCTTCCAAAAATTTATCCAGGGATTCCTGGTCATTTTTCCAAACAAATAAAATATCATCAATATACCTTTTCCAGAGCACCAGGTCTGTCCCCAGCCTGGGGTCAATGACCTCCTGTTCCCAATTTGCCATAAAAAGATTGGCATAGCTGGGGGCAAACCTGGTGCCCATCGCCGTACCGCATATCTGTAAGTACACTTCAATCATACCAAAAATAATTGTGATTCAAAATATACTGTATAGCTATCTGTAGATATTCTATCTGTTCCTCAGGTAGTTGACTTGCTTTTTTCAATTGTTGACCTATAGCTTCTATCCCCTGTGTGTGGTCTATTATAGTGTATAAAGACTGTACGTCTAATGTCCCTATAATCCATTTACAATCATATTCAAGATTTTCTACTATTTGTACTATCGCCGTTGTATCTTTTATATAGGATCTTATAGTTTTAACAGTAGGTTGTAACAGCTTATCTATGTAGTGGGACAAATTTGCGGTCAATGACCCTATTCCCGATATTATCGGTCGTCCCGGCGGATTAATAGGGTCCTTGTGAAGTTTTGGAAGACAATAGAACACCGGCAGCCGACATTGGCTTTCAGTAATATATTTAAATTCTTGTGTAGACAAAATACCCATTTTTTGTCCTCCTTCACATAGAGCAACCAACTCTCTGTGGTATTCTACTGTGGGATCAATGCGTATTTTTTGTATGTAGTCATGTCTGTTAGCTGCCTTAGGCATTCCTTATTATAATTTTTTGTATCCCATATCACTATGGCTCCCCCTTTATCTGCCGGACGTATTGTTATATCCTGATCCTTCTGTAGCTGTTTTATTGCTTGTGCTTCTACTCTAGATAAATTGTTGCCCCTATTATTATCTATTTTAATTTTTCTAATATCATACTCAACTGCTTGCCTAAAAGTACTGATTTCCTCACTAATTTCCTGTCTCGGATATTTAGTTGATTTTGTTTTCACATCCGTATGTATATATTTATTACCTCCTAATGGGTTAATTTCATTCATTATCGGATTTTTTAAAAAATATTCTTTAGGCAGAGCTTCCTAATAAATTTCTCTACACCTATCAAAGTATCAAATTTATTTAGTTGATTTGATGGTGCAAACTTGAGACCTTTATTTAATAACTTTAATTGAGGTGCAGTAAGGATGGTAGTACTCAGATTGACAATCACATCAGATTCATCTAGTTGTGGTGTGTGGTATTTTCTTTTGTTTCCGTCCTCTACGTGGTTTCCTCTTTCGTGTCTTTGTGATTTGTGTTGGTGTCTTTGTCCGTTTTGAGTTTCTCGGTGTCGTACTGTGTCCCGTGGTTGTAGTGTGTTGTATTGTGAACGTGCCCGGTGATCTTGGTAATCCCGGCTGTTGTTTCTGTGTCTTAAATTGTATCGATGTGTCGGTGACTCTCTCTGTATTGTGTATGGTGATTTTCTCGGTGTTCTTTGTCGTGACCTCATTTTGTGGTGAGGAGTCTGATCTAAAAAATGATTTTCAGTGAAAATTTCGAATCTGTTGGAAGTTGGTATAATAAAGTCACTCTGATCCCTACTATGTGTCGGTTCTACTTCCACAATCTCTAATGTTTGTGAGTTATTAGTCATCCTTTGTTTCCTAGGGTCTTTTTTAGTATTTGGATTTTTTTTATTTTTTTCATAATTATATCATATTCTAATTTGTCAATATTTTTGCAAATTCGTTCCTGCCATAATTTAAATTCATCATTTTTTGGTAAATTTCCGATAATTACTTTCATTTCTTCTATTTGAACCGTTACTTGATCCAAAATTTGGGATCTTCTTTTTATAATCATCTCCATTAAAGTTATGGATTGTATCTGTAAAAAGTTTTCCCATTCTTTCTCAAAGTCTTCGTTGTACAAGTCATAAGCTGGGGTTTTAGATAATCGCAGCCCTGTCGGTATTTTACCTTGTACAATATATTGTTTCAGGGCTCTAATCTCCCAGCGCTGTTTTAATTGTTTGCACAACAGGCTTTCTAAATCTTTGAATATATCCGCCATTGTTTTTTCATATGGTGGATTTGAGTAACCTTCCCCATTATTATCAAATATAAAGGCTTCAACTTTAAGGCGTTTATTCTCCATGTGGCTCCAAATGTCCGTCATTGTGCAAGAGGGAGCTCACTCTCAATGGGTGAAAGGGTTAAATGCAAAAATGTTGTATAGAGGTGGCTCACTTCCTGAACAATGATTGAATGGGTGCACCCACAAGGAAGATTACACCCAATCTTCAAATAGAAAAAGGAATAAAAAGTTGTGTAGTGGGGCACACCTACACTTGGATACACATAGGAGATATACTGGAAAATTCAACCATATAGTATATAATTATACCTTTAATTAAACAGATATTAAACAATCAGTCGCATGCTATAAATTCACATATAAAATAAATAAATAGATAAAATGCACATTATAAACGGAATTAGGTCTTTCAACTGTATAACCGCAATAAATTGCTCACACAGCAAATCTGAAAGGATGAACTCTATTGCACAGTCCGTGATTTATAAATATAGAGTAAAATTCATAGAAAAAGTTCCAATGTGGTCGGATAGAGGTAAAATGTTTCTCGCTTATATTCAATATAATTGGAATTCCAAAGTTTTTTACTTTCTATGCATATATTGGTTAGATGCTGGTTTCACTACTCACGGTTATGCTGGATGTATTGCGGTTAGCGTGGCGTCCCACGTGTATTCCGCTTGCAAACAGTGATGTAGCTTCCAAAGTAAAGTCCGGGGGATCCTCGGTCATCAATTGCAGGGGTGCCGAACTTAAAAAAAATTTTGCGTAAAGATTGCTGCCAGATACTGAGATCAAGCAGAGCAGGCAGCAGGGTAGCTTTACTTCGGCGGTCTGTCTTTGCTTTCTCCTGCCAATTATAGTTGATACCGATCCCTCTCTTTACAGAAGATTTAAAGCGCTTCAATGTTCCGATTGTATTTGCGGTTTTCCTTAATAAACAATCTATATTCTTCATGCGTTTTCCTCAATATCGAATCTATCTGACCCCATATTGTATCCACATAGACCCAGAATAAAGATGGGCCATACATCGAATATCAATTTACATAAAAAATTCGCATAAAAAATTCGCATGGAAAATCTCCATAGAAAATTCGCATGAAAAATTCGCATGGGAAGAATTCGCATGAGAAAAATTCCGCATGGAAAAATTCGCATAAAAAAATTCCCATAAAACTTAATGTGCAAACATAATATACACAATTAATACTGTTAAAAGTGAAATGTTATAAAACTATAAATATTTTATTTTTATTTATATACTTTAGTTACATAAGTAGATCCAATCACCTTCTTTCATTGTATACAATGAAAGAAGGTGATTGGATCTACTTATGTAACTAAAGTATATAAATAAAAATAAATATTTATAGTTTTATAACATTTCACTTTTAACAGTATTAATTGTGTAGTATTATGTTTGCACATTAAGTTTTATGGAATTTTTTTATGCGAATTTTTCCATGCGAATTTTTCTCATGCGAATTCTTCCCATGCGAATTTTTCATGCGAATTTTCTATGGAGATTTTCCATGCGAATTTTTTATGCGAATTTTTTATGTAAATTGATATTCGATGTATGGCCCAATCTATTTTATTCTGGGTCTATGTGGATACAATATGGGGTCAGATAGATTCGATATTGAGGAAAACGCATGAAGACTATAGATTGTTTATTAAGGAAAACCGCAGAAATAACGCAGGACGTGAAATAATGATGAATGCATTTTATAGTAGTGAGTGGAGTACATTTTTACAATATAGATTATATGAATTTTATAAACTCTATATTGGAAATATAGATAGAAATGTGGTTGCTATAATGACATTGTGATTGTCCAGAAAACTCCATGTCATGTTTTGAATACATCTGAATTAATCCACCCCTGGACAACCAGCTATAAAAGATGACCAGTTTCATGGGAAAACTAGCCCAATGAGGAAAGGAGTCGTAGCCAACTCCGAAAACGCGTTGGTGAAAGAGGATCCCATGCAACCGAATCTACAATCGGAACATTGAAGCGCTTTAAATCTTCTGTAAAGAGAGGGATCGGTATCAACTATAATTGGCAGGAGAAAGCAAAGACAGGACCGCCGAAGTAAAAGCTACCCTGCTGCCTGCTCTGCTTGATCTCAGTATCTGGCAGCAATCTTACGCAAAATTTTTTTTTTAAGTTCGGCACCCCTGCAATTGATGACCGAGGATCCCCCGGACTTTACTTTGGAAGCTACATCACTGTTTGCAAGCGGAATACACGTGGGACGCCACGCTAACCGCAATACATCCAGCATAACCGTGAGTAGTGAAACCAGCAATCTAACCAATATATGCATAGAAAGTAAAAAACTTTGGAATTCCAATTATATTGAATATAAGCGAGAAACATTTTACCTCTATCCGACCACATTGGAACTTTTTCTATGAATTTTACTCTATATTTATAAATCACGGACTGTGCAATAGAGTTCATCCTTTCAGATTTGCTGTGTGAGCAAATTTATTGCGGTTATACAGTTGAAAGACCTAATTCCGTTTATAATGTGCATTTTATCTATTTTATTTATTTTATATGTGAATTTATAGCATGCGACTGATTGTTTAATATCTGTTTAATTAAAGGTATAATTTATATACTATATGGTTGAATTTTCAGTATATCTCCTATGTGTATCCAAGTGTAGGTGTGCCCCACTACACAACTTTTTATTCCTTTTTCTATTGAAGATTGGGTGGTAATCTTCCTTGTGGAGTGCACCCATTCAATCATTGTTCAGGAAGTGAGCCACCTCTATACAACAATTTTGGCATTTAACCCTTTCACCCATTGAGAGTGAGCTCCCTCTTGCACAATGACGGACATTTGGAGCCAAATGGAGAAATAACGCCTTAAAGTTGAAGCCTTTATATTTGATAATAATGGGGAAGGTACTCAAATCCACCATATGAAAAAACAATGGCGGATATATTCAAAGATTTAGAAAGCCTGTTGTGCAAACAATTAAAACAGCGCTGGGAGATTAGAGCCCTGAAACAATATATTGTACAAGGTAAATACCGACAGGGCTGCGATTATCTAAAACCCCAGCTTATGACTTGTACAACGAAGACTTTGAGAAAGAATGGGAAAACTTTTTACAGATACAATCCATAACTTAATGGAGATGATTATAAAAAGAAGATCCCAAATTTTGGATCAAGTAACGGTTCAAATAGAAGAAATGAAAGTAATTATCGGAAATTTACCAAAAATGATGAATTTAATTATGGCAGGAACGAATTTGCAAAACTATTGACAAATTAGAATATGATATAATTATGAAAAAAATAAAAAAATCCAAATACTAAAAAGACCCTAGGAAACAAAGGATGACTAATAACTCACAAACATTAGAGATTGTGGAAGTAGAACCGACACATAGTAGGGATCAGAGTGACTTTATTATACCAACTTCCAACAGATTCGAAATTTTTCACTGAAAATCATTTTTTAGATCAGACTCCTCCTCACACAAAATGAGGTCACGACAAAGAACACCGAGAAAATCCACCATACACACTACAGAGAGAGTCACCGACACATCGATACAATTTAAGGACACAGAAAACAACAGCCGGCTTACCAAGATCACCGGGCACATTCACAATACAACACACTACAACCCCGGGACACAGTACGACACCGAGAAACTCAAAACGGACAAAGACACCAACACAAACTCACAAAGACACGAAAGAGGAAACCACGTAGAGGACGGAAACAAAAGAAAATACAACACAAACCACAACTAGATGAATCTGATTGATTGGTCAATCTGAGTACTACCATCCTTACTGCACCTCAATTAAGTTATTAAATAAAGGTCTCAAGTTTTGCACCACTCAAATCAACTAAATAAATTTGATACTTTGATAGGTTGTAGAGAAATTTATTAGGAAGCTCTGCCTAAAGAATATTTTTTTAAAAAATCCGATAATGAATGAATTAACCCATTAGGAGGTAATAAATATATACATACGGATGTGAAAACAAAATCAACTAAATATCCGAGACAGGAAATTAGTGAGGAAATCAGTACTTTTAGGCAAGCAGTTGAGTATGATATTAGAAAAATTAAAATAGATAATAATAGGGGCAACAATTTATCTAGAGTAGAAGCACAAGCAATAAAACAGCTACAGAAGGATCAGGATATAACAATACGTCCGGCAGATAAAGGGGGAGCCATAGTGATATGGGATACAAAAAATTATAATAAGGAATGCCTAAGGCAGCTAACAGACATGACTACATACAAAAAACTACGCATTGATCCCACAGTAGAATACCACAGAGAGTTGGTTGCTCTATGTGAAGGAGGACAAAAAATGGGTATTTTGTCTACACAAGAATTTAAATATATTACTGAAAGCCAATGTCGGCTGCCGGTGTTCTATTGTCTTCCAAAACTTCACAAGGACCCTATTAATCCGCCGGGACGACCGATAATATCGGGAAATAGGGTCATTGACCGCAAATTTGTCCCACTACATAGATAAGCTGTTACAACCTACTGTTAAAACTATAAGATCCTATATAAAAGATACACGGCGATAGTACAAATAGTAGAAAATCTTGAATATGATTTGTAAATGGATTATAGGGACATTAGACGTACAGTCTTTATACACTATAATAGACCACACACAGGGGATAGAGCTATAGGTCAACAATTGAAAAAAGCAAGTCAACTACCTGAGGAAACAGATAGAATATCTACAGATAGCTATACAGTATATTTGAATCACAATTATTTTTGGTATGATTCTGAAGTATACTTACAGATATGCGGTACGGCGATGGGCACCAGGTTGCCCCAGCTATGCCAATCTTTTTATGGCAAATTGGGAACAGGAGGTCATGACCCAGGCTGGGGACAGACCTGGTGCTCTGGAAAAGGTATATTGATGATATTTTATTTGTTTGGAAAAATGACCAGGAATCCCTGGATAAATTTTTGGAAAGAATAAATCAGAATAACTTAATTTACATTTTACAGTGAAGATGAGCCAAACGATGGTAGAATTCCTGGACCTACAGATTAAGGTGGAGAACGATAATTAGTCTGTAACACATACCACAAACCGACCGCAAAAATAGTTATATCTTATACAGTAGTTGCCATCTACCACAGTGGCTATTAAATATACCCACAGGACAGTTCAGACGAATAAAGAGGAATTGCTCAAGGATAGAGACCTTTGAGGAAGAAGCTTCAGTAATGAAGGATCAATTCCTCAAGAAACAATACCCTATAGAAGATTTTAGATACAGCACTAAATACAGTTCGCCAATTGGATCGGAAAACTTTTTTTGACATTAAAATAGGCAAACGAAATGATGGTGACAATATGAGGATAATCTTACCGTTTAATACACAACACAAAAACTGAGATATATTATTGGTAAGCATTGGCACTATATCGGGAAAGACAAAATAATAGGTCATTTAATACCACATTATCCTTTACTTACATTTACGAAAGCTCCAAATTTGGGCTTATTAGTGGCACCATCAATTCCTAAAAACAAGAAAGTTGTAACACAATCTATACAAAAATGGACCAATACTACTGGTTTTTTCAGATGTGGGAAATGTATGGGCTGTAAAACCACTTCCTTCCCCAAAAAAACAACATCTGTCAAATCCACTACTAATACTCACCAACACACTATAAAAGATTTCCTCACATGCAATTCTAGTAGCGTGATATATATAATCCAATGCCCCTGTAAAAGACAGTATGTAGGCAGGACTAAGAGACTATTGAAAGTACGTATAGCGGAACATATCTCCAATATTAAAAAAGGTTATGAAAAACATACATTATCCAACCATTTTAAATCCATACACAATCAGGACCCAAATGGTTTAACCTTTGCCGCTTTAGAAAAAGTTGATTTTGACTGGAGAGGTGGGAACCATATTAAAAAAATGTCAAGAACTGAATCAAGGCACATTTTGAATTTAATACTCTCTTACCAGCAGGTTTGAATGCTGAGTTAGAGTTATATGGTTTCCTCTAGGGTGGTGGGCCCCTCACCGATGGGGGATCCGCGATATTATTTCTGTGTAGGCTCTCCCCTCGGTGGGGTGACCTCACTTCCCTAGTAACTCCTCATCCGTATACAATGAAAGAAGGTGATTGGATCTACTTATGTAACTAAAGTATATAAATAAAAATAAAATATTTATAGTTTTATAACATTTCACTTTTAACAGTATTAATTGTGTATATTATGTTTGCACATTAAGTTTTATGGGAATTTTTTTATGCGAATTTTTCCATGCGAATTTTTCTCATGCGAATTCTTCCCATGCGAATTTTTCATGCGAATTTTCTATGGAGATTTTCCATGCGAATTTTTTATGCGAATTTTTTATGTAAATTGATATTCGATGTATGGCCCATCTATTTTATTCTGGGTCTATGTGGATACACTATGGGGTCAGATAGATTCGATATTGAGGAAAACGCATGAAGAATATCGATTGTTTATTAAGGAAAACCGCAGAAATACGCAGGACGTGAAATAATGATGATGCATTTATAGTAGTGAGTGGAGTACATTTTTACATATAGATATATTGAATTTTATAACTCTATATTGGAAATATAGATAGAAATGTGGTTGCTATAATGACATTGTGATTGTCCAGAAAACTCCATGTCATGTTTTGAATACATCTGAATTAATCCACACACCTGGACAACCAGCTATAAAAGATGACCAGTTTCATGGGAAAACTAGCCACTGAGGAAGGAGTCGTAGCCAACTCCGAAACGCGTTTGGTGGAAAGAGGATCCCATGCAACCGAATCTACAATCGGAACATTGAAGCGCTTTAAATCTTCTGTAAAGAGAGGGATCGTATCAACTATAATTGGCAGGAGAAAGCAAAGACAGACCGCCGAAGTAAAAGCTACCCTGCTGCCTGCTCTGCTTGATCTCAGTATCCTGGCAGCAATCTTTACGCAAAATTTTTTTTTAAGTTCGGCACCCCTGCAATTGATGACCGAGGATCCCCCGGACTTTACTTTGGAAGCTACATCACTGTTTGCAAGCGGAATACACGTGGGACGCCACGCTAACCGCAATACATCCAGCATAACCGTGAGTAGTGAAACCAGCATCTAACCAATATATGCATAGAAAGTAAAAAACTTTGGAATTCCAATTATATTGAATATAAGCGAGAAACATTTTACCTCTATCCGACCACATTGGAACTTTTTCTATGAATTTTACTCTATATTTATAAATCACGGGACTGTGCAATAGAGTTCATCCTTTCAGATTTGCTGTGTGAGCAATTTATTGCGGTTATACAGTTGAAAGACCTAATTCCGTTTATATATGTGCATTTTATCTATTTTATTTATTTTATATGTGAATTATAGCATGCGACTGATTGTTTAATATCGTTTAATTAAAGGTATAATTTATATACTATATGGTGAAATTTTCCAGTATATCTCCTATGTGTATCCAAGTGTAGGTTGTGCCCCACTACACAACTTTTTATTCCTTTTTCTATTGAAGATTGGGTGTAATCTTCCTTGTGGGTGCACCCATTCAATCATTGTTCAGGAAGTGAGCCACCTCTATACAACATTTTTATATTATCATCTATATCTGCAAATGTTTTCTTACAGTGAGATACGTGCAAGCCGATTTACATCTAAAATGGTTCTTATAGAGGTCAAACCTGTATTCGGAGAAGAAATTATAACCCCTGTTTTCTAACATTAATCTGAGCTTTAACTATGTACATATACTATACTCAAATATTTTACTGTAGCAGAGACAGAAAAAACCCAGTAACAACTCACCGGCAGTTTAACAGGAACCTCGGCGGAGAAAAACTGCCTTCCCTCCCGTACATCCAAAAAAAGGGTGAAAATTTGGGTGTTGTTTGGACCTTCGACCTTATTGAAAATACTGTTGGCATCAAATACACGTCCCAGTTATTTTGCTTGTCATTCACCAATTTAGTGAGCGCTCTATAATGAATAAAATAAAAAGCAAGATAAACACATTTACAACGGTCTCCGAAATGATGTGGAATTTATAGCTCTCAGCTTAATGTAGTGTACTGGTTTCTGTAGCCTGTCCCTGCTTTCATAGAGTTCTTTCCTGGGCCAGCGTCTCCACGCCATTGACGTTCTGCTGAACGTTCTGCAGAGCATGTGCATTAGCCTCCCATACTTTCAGATCAGAAGGCATTGAATTGGCTGAGATCGGCAGATTTGATAATCTCAACCAAAAAGGCAGAGCGGGGACGGGGCTAGCCGCGAGGAGACACGTATGTCACTTGAAGAAGTTGAGTAAAAAGCACTATTTAAAAGTCAACTAAGGAGACAAAACCTAATTTTTTTAGCACTATAGTTTCAGGAATACATGTTTGTATTCCTGACAAACGGTCTAAGTGAACCTGTGGAGCAAAGTGCTACTAAAAGCAGGATTAAAAAAAAAATGTGAAGTAAACTTGCCTCTTTATGTTATCTTTAGTCTTCTCATCCAGGCCATTGGTCTGTGAGTGATATGGCGCTGGTGCACGCTTCTTTCAATTCCCAATAGACTGCACATGTGGTCGTTGAGCTAAAAAGAAATCAATAAAAAAAAAAATATGTATATCAATATATTTCGAATTCTAATAAACATACCTATTACAAAATATTTTTTTGACAGCAAATAGGTAATGATAGTACGCATACTTGATTGACGAATTCCCTGCCCTGGTCTGAAAGTATTCGTTTGGGACAACCATGTCGGTAGATCATGGAGCAAATATGGCGTCCCACCTCAGCAGCACATTGGTTTTTAGAGGAAAGGCCTCACCCATTTCGAAAATAATCTGTGGCCGTCATAATTACTGGAAACCATCCACTGTCTTTGTGAAAGGACCTGTTTGGTCAAACCCAAAAAAGCTCCCAGACGGCAGAGACCTAGGTGATGAAACAAATATATATATTTTTTTTATAAACCAATGTACTATATGTTATGCAATACTATAGTAGATATTTACCTTAATACACTGTAACGGCTGTGGAGCGGATAAAGGTCTTTCCAAACTTCTGGGCAATTTATCACATTCCTGGATCTGTTGGAAGTGAGTTGTTAACCTGTGTACAGCTTTGATAATTATTGTTAAAATATGAAGATAATTAGTGTGTACCTATCCATGGTCATTCCATGCCAAAAAAATCTCGAGGAGATGGCCACTCGTGTTCGATTTAAGCCTGTATGTCCTCCAATGGGCGATGCATGAAAAGTCAACGAAGATCCTCCTTGCTTCTTCCTCGTTTTTTATAACTCTTCTTCCAACGAAGAGATCTCTCTTCTGTATGAAAGTAAAAAATAAGAGCAACATTCATGCAAAGCTATCTTTACAAACAAATAAGATTGACTGTATGTCTGATAGTCACCCTTTAATGCAAATTTAGCAGAGGTTTGCCTGAATTCTGTTTTCCGGGTCTTCTCCAGCAATGAGGAATTTCAAGATCTCATTGTACTTGGTCTCCATTTCTATAAAAATAGAACACAATTCTCATTTACAAGTCTATAAAATCGATAAACCTAACATAACTAATTAACATATGTAACCATGAACAGAAAATAAAACTTTCACACAGTAAAAGGAACATTGCCCCACCATGCAGTGTAAAATAACACGACCAATGTCTACTAACCCAGACACTACAGTGCAACAGAGAAAATTATAAGGTCTTATTAATATGTAGTAGAGGTTGCAGGATGCCCCTGGAAACAATCTGATACACATATGGTATCAAAAACTGCAGTACTCCTCTTTTGCTCAGCGCATGTGCAGGAATGCTAGACATGTTTACTTCTAGGAAATACTTGTGGAGATATCAATACCTTGCTAATTGGGTATCGGATAAAAATTATATAGTGGCTCACTTCCTGATATCAAAAGGCACGGTGGCCCTTGCTTAATAGTGATTTCACCCAGTCACAGATTAGTGTAATACGTTTTTTTCGAATATAGCAGGCACTCCTCATCTGGTTATATAGGTAATCAAGGGTTGAAATTATATTATTTTTATCACAATGTTATAATTTCAACAACAGTGGTTTAAAATAACAATCTAAACAATAAAATAATCAAAAATATAAAAGATGGTAGCAGCAAAATTGATAGCAGCAAAATTGAGGTAGTCGTTAATGGTGGCAATCTTAGCGACAATATTTGAAGCAGCAATATTGTAGAAGGAGTAGTTATTGGTAGCAGCAAATGTCATTAATGCTTGTAATTATCGGTGACAATGATAGAGACAATGTTGAAGTAGCAGTTGTTATTAATATCAATAATTATTCATGACAGTAGTTGTCAATCGCAACAGTCATCAATAGCAGTCCATGAATGGTGAATAATTTCCACCAGTTTCAGGATGCAACTGTCCCTGCCACCCTCACTTTGAGGGCATGGATGCTGGTGATCACAATGATTTTAGAACACGTCTATTTTAGCATATGTCAATAGTGTTCAATCTGTTTTGATTCAACTCCCGATACTAGGAATTTAATCTGACGAAGCATCCGTGTCTGGTATATTGGTGAGAAATATTGTGTGTTATTACTCACTGTTTTCTTTGTTCTGCAGAGCTGTAGTATTGTACTAATTAGAGTGGCGTCCCACTAAATGTACAATGCACTCACCCTCCTTGACCACGGTTCCCCAGCCATCGCCTCCGTTTAGTGTTCACCTATGTGCTTGTTTCTGCGGTGAGTCCCGTTTTGTAATCTCGCGAGATTTAGACAAGTTGCTTTATGTTCGATAATGGCGAAAATTCGGTTTGTATTAGCTTTTTCCAGAAGTATTCGAAAACATGTAATCGCTTGCCAGTGGTGTCTAGAAGATTTGTGATTGCTTGTTCACGATATTCTAGGTGGGTATTTTTGGAATGTCTGCTAAATGCATTTCGAGGTTCAAACCTCTTCCTCAGTAGCCATATCTGAAACCCCACAAAATCAGTCCTTTTATAGCTGCTTGTGTATTGCTTGTAAAATCCAGAGTCAGCTGTATGTTACTCCAAAAACCCGAAAATAATAATTTTATGATTAATAAATACATAAATATACATAAACCCGAACAATTAAAATTATATAAAATGTCAATACAATGAATGAATAATGCTTAATATGGATTTTCGATGAAAAACACATAAGTAATTTCTATGCGATTTTCATGCTTTTTCTCCAATATTTTACAAAATAGTATTATAAACAATGCGATTTAAATTCAGATGTCCAAATGTTGTTACATGGGGTTTCCAGTCTTTCACAGTAAGTTATTAAGTGCGATAAAAAACATAATAATAAAATGAATTTAGTTTAAGACAGTTTAAAATCAGTAAATGCAGTAAATATGAATAAGACTTCAATAATTGGTACGGTTTCATATGTATTTTCGATATATAGAATATATGCGTTATTTTCAGATTTCTCTTATTTTGAATATTCTTCACGTATGGACAGATCCTTCTAAAAAATTACATATTGTGATAAAGTTCATTATTTTCTGTAATGTACTGATAAACATTAGACTTTCATATATTTTAGATTCATTACACACCAACTGAAGTAGTTCAAGCCTTTTATTGTTTTAATATTGATGATTTTGGCATACAGCTCATGAAAACCCAAATTTCCTATCTCAAAAAATTAGCATATTTCATCCGACCAATAAAAGAAAAGTGTTTTTAATACAAAAAAAGTCAACCTTCAAATAATTATGTTCTGTTATGCACTCAATACTTGGTCGGGAATCCTTTTGCAGAAATGACTGCTTCAATGCGGCGTGGCATGGAGGACAATCAGCCTGTGGCCCTGCTGAGGTGTTATGGAGGCCCAGGATGCTTCGATAGCGGCCTTAAGCTCATCCAGAGTGTTGGGTCTTGCGTCTCTCAACTTTCTCTTCCAATATCCCACAGATTCTCTATGGGGTTCAGGTCAGGAGAGTTGGCAGGCCAATTGAGCCCAGTAATACCATGGTCAGTAAACCATTTACCAGTGGTTTTGGCACTGTGAGCAGGTGCCAGGTCGTGCTGAAAAATGAAATCTTCATCTCCATAAAGCTTTTCAGCAGATGGAAGCATGAAGTGCTCCAAAATCTCCTGATAGCTAGCTGCATTGACCCTGCCCTTGATAAAACACAGTGGACCAACACCAGCAGCTGACATGGCACCCCAGACCATCACTGACTGTGGGTACTTGACACTGGACTTCAGGCATTTTGGCATTTCCCTCTCCCAGTCTTCCTCCAGACTCTGGCACCTTGATTTCCGAATGACATGCAAAATTTGCTTTCATCCGAAAAAAGTACTTTGGACCACTGAGCAACAGTCCAGTGCTGCTTCTCTGTAGCCCAGGTCAGGCGCTTCTGCCGCTGTTTCTGGTTCAAAAGTGGCTTGACCTGGGGAATGCGGCACCTGTAGCCCATTTCCTGCACACGCCTGTACACGGTGGCTCTGGATGTTTCTACTCCAGACTCAGTCCACTGCTTCCGCAGGTCCCCCAAGGTCTGGAATCGGTCCTTCTCCACAATCTTCCTCAGGGTCCGGTCACCTCTTCTCGTTGTGCAGCGTTTTCTGCCACACTTTTTCCTTCCCACAGACTTCCCACTGAGGTGCCTTGATACAGCACTCTGGGAACAGCCTATTCGTTCAGAAATTTCTTTCTGTGTCTTACCCTCTTGCTTGAGGGTGTCAATGATGGCCTTCTGGACAGCAGTCAGGTCGGCAGTCTTACCCATGATTGCGGTTTTGAGTAATGAACCAGGCTGGGAGTTTTTAAAAGCCTCAGGAATCTTTTGCAGGTGTTTAGAGTTAATTAGTTGATTCAGATGATTAGGTTAATAGCTCGTTTAGAGAACCTTTTCATGATATGCTAATTTTTTTAGATAGGAATTTTGGGTTTTCATGAGCTGTATGCCAAAATCATCAATATTAAAACAATAAAAGGCTTGAACTACTTCAGTTGGTGTGTAATGAATCTAAAATATATGAAAGTCTAATGTTTATCAGTACATTACAGAAAATAATGAACTTTATCACAATATGCTAATTTTTTAGAAGGACCTATATTTATTTTTTGTGTTTGCATAACAGTAATCAAGAAAATTGCAACCAAAATTGCTAAAATGAAAGAGCGGCATCGGAAAACAGTCATGGAATTCCGAGTCCACATCCGAAAATCGCAGAAGAGCTTCAGGAATTCCATGACCAATACGGAGAGGACCTGAAGGAACTCACAGGCTTGCAGGAACAACTGCAAAACTTGCCTTAAACCTATTTTATTTATTTTGTTATTTAAAAAGTTTTCTTCAGTTATATTGATTCCATACTTATTTTTCTATAAGGTTATGTTTTTGTCTAATTTTAACTGCAGACTTATCAGTAAAGGAGCCTTTAGTCCACGTTCAAAGTCAGCAGGGTTCGGACAGACAACAGCAGTAGGTACATCTTACCAGTGTAGTATAAGGCCTACACATAAATACGTTTTGTCATGACAGCAGCAGCAGGTAGTGTTGTATTATGAGGCATATACATAACAAATCAACTTGATCAAGACAGCAGCAGCAGGTAGAGCTAACGTATTCTGAGGGCTACAAGTCACCTTTAAATGTACAGCAGCAGGTATTTATAGTGTTTTATTATGAGGTATATACATAACAAATCAACTTGATCAGGACAGCAGCAGCAGGTAGAGCTAACGTTATATCTGAGGCATACAAGTCAGCTTCAACTGGACAGCAGCAGTTGGTAAAGTTAACATTTTAGGTTGATTAGTAAATAGAAAAATCAACTTTATCAGGAGAGCTGACGGTGTTGTATAAGGACTTCACATAGCTACAAAGGACAAACAACTAGCTTGAAATAACTCTGTATGATCATGACAGACAGCATCTGGTAGATATTAACGGTCGAGTATAAGACCTAAACATATCTCATCCTAAGGCCTCTTTCACACGACCGTTTTTTTTTTCCGTTTTGCGGTCCGTCTTTTGCGTCCGTATACGGTCCGTATACGGAACCATTCATTTCAATGGTTCCGCAAAAAAAACGGAATGTGTTCCGTAGTGCATTCCGTTTCCGTATTTCCGTCCCGTTGAAAGATAGAACATGTCCTATATTTGGCCGCAAATCACGTTCCGTGGCTCCATTAAAGTCTATGGGTTCGTATAATACGGACTGCATACGGAAGACCATCCGTATGTGTTCCGTATTTCGCGGATCCGTATGCTATGCCCTGCCCACCTAGCCATGTGGTTTGTGTTTATCAACTTTATCTGAGCACATGTGCAGGTGCTGAGAACCTGCTCAAACCAGTTCCGGCTTGTCAGGAAAGGCTGCCAAACATGGATGTGTCCAAGCTGCTGAGTTTGATAAAGGAGAGGAGCCAGCTATGGGACACCAGGACAGACAGCTACCACGACAAATTCCTAAAGGATCGTGGCTGGGAGGAGGTAACCCAGGAAATGTTTTCCAGACATTGGGAGAGGGCCAATCCGGCCAAACGCAAAAAAATAGGTAAGCCTAAACCATGTGTATGTGTATTTTAAAAGGTGTGTTATTCTCTATACTAACTTTATGATTAGATGCAGTGTATTTTTCTCAGAATGTCTAAAAAGGAAGTATGAATTCTGTTGGTAATGATAGTCCGCTATGATGACGTAGGAATAGGCACTAGTTGCAATCAGTTTTTTAAGAAGCCACCTTTTTCAAATGCATTGTATATAATTAATAACCCCATAGTGACTGTGCATGATTTTTCTAATTAAACATATACGTGTGTAGCATTACATTTGGGCCCTGTGACGTTTCCTAGTTTCCAACAACCTTGCTAGGCAGCATTAGTGGCCAGGTGTTGCGACTATTTGTTTACAATAACATGGGTGCTATATTGTGTCTGGGGACACTTGAAGTATATTTTCATTGTGTGGGTTTATTTTTCGAGTACAATGCTAAGTGTGGTCACAGCCGATGGATGTAGTGTTTGTATTGAACCATATAGTTTGATATGTGCTTTTTCACATTTTGTTATCGTTTTTATATTATATTTTTTAATTTTGCTTTTAAAATGCAGTACAACGTGTCAAAACCAGATGGCAGTCTTGCAGGGACCAGTATCGCCGGGAAATGGTGCAGGCCACATTACAAAGTGGTGAGGGTGCGCTGCGCAAAAAGCCATATGTGTACACCCGCCAACTGAGTTTCCTCAAGCCTGTACTGGATCTTCGGCCGTGAGTAAAATATAAATACTTAATTCCTGTATATGTATGTTTTCATTTAAATGTACATGATAATAACATTAGTCATTAATGGGTTTTAGTGTCAAATTTTTTAAAGCATATTAAAAATTAGTTATCATTGTAGGGTATATGTTGATATGTATTGCACATGCTGGGGTCCAATGTAATGTATTCTTCACTATACAGGCCTTGTGCACTGCATGTCCCAGAAATACATACATAATATATATATTATTTTGGCCTACACCGGAACAACACAAATGGGCCACATGCCATCCAGTGCCCCAATACAGTTTGGAAACTGCGCATTGAAATGAAAACCCTCAGCAATTCTGATCCAATCCTCAGCTTTGGGCTCTGGCATCACCGTGCTCCGGAGTCGCTGCCAAATCACAATCACATGTTTGACGAACAATCCCTGAAATAGTTGAGACTCCCAGCAGAAACTCAAAATGCAGAGAAGAAAATGATTTCCGTTGCCAAAAATCTGAAAAACAGAAACAACAACAGGTGAAGACACATATCCACTAACAACTAGCTTTTAAACAGAATATACTTATTTTATCATAACACGTGACACATAGACAACCACAAATTAAAACTATAAATCACAACATTTATATAACGTTCTATTTGGCAGATCTGGTATATGTTAAATCACACCAATATTACATACCATCAACGTAACGATGAGCCGTTCCTCAGGAGAAATGCAGCGCCTCATATTTGTGTCCTGGTGGGGAGGCCAGGGCGCAGAGTCGCTAACAACAGTCAAAACTGTTCACAGACATACGACAAACCCATGACATTCTCTGGATGCTGTCGCAGGTCCATGTACAGCGTGTGGAAATTAACCTTCCTGCGCCGCCTGAGAGACAATTGGGTGACCCAATGCCTCAGTCTCGGTTTCACGTTCCCATAGTAGGCTGATGTCCTTGTTCCTGAGAAATCAGCCAGCACAGAGAACCAGTCCTCCTCAGCATGATGCAACAGAAAATTGTACTCAAAAAACCAATGTTGCCAAAACACTGGATTTCAAAATACCGCTCTCAATGCTGCACAAAGCTGAAGGCTAATGGAGTCACAACGATCACATGACCGAGTTTAAATAGGGGGAGTGACCAAGGGTGTGGCCAAATTATGATGTCAAGTTTTTTTTACTTCCGTCTATGATCCGTATAAAAGGATCATATACGGAAACCATACGGATATGTTTCCAGCACATACGGAACGGAAGCACAACGGAAACAAAAACGGAACAACGGATCCGTGAAAAAACTGACCGCTATTCACTAAAATGGCATACGGTCGTGTGAAAGAGGCCTAACTCAGCAGGACAAGCAGCAGCGGGTAATGTGTATTCTTAAAAGGCTGAATGCTAACTCGCCATGATCAGAACAGACAGCAGCAGTATCCGCAGTAGGTAGATATTAACAGTGGATTATATGGCCTACACATAACTCTCAATGATCAGGACAATAGAAGCAGTCATTGCTAACGGTGGAGTATAATGACTACACAGAATTCTGAAGTATCAGGCCAAGATCAGCATGTAGTAGGTAAGTTAAAGTAGTATTCTAATTACTTCACAAAGTTTGGCATAACTAAGCAGTAATAGAGAGTGTCAAGTTATTATATTGCAGCAGACAAAATTTAGTAACAGATGGGGCTGTGGAAGACCGATTATAAAAGTATTAAAAAAAGATTGAACCCCCAACTAGCATGTGTATTCATCGCTTACATATACAGTGTTGTCCTAATAAAATAAACTATTTAGATCCCAAAAATTATAACAGTTCATTATTATATATTTTATTGAAATGGCCAATAACATTGTACAATAAATCATTTATCTAAAAAAAAGACCGTAATTTATAATAGAAAATTATGTTTAACGCACATTAATTAACCTTTGTGTGAACACACTATTACCTTTCAAATGTATTATTGAACAAAGCTTTAAATTACAAAATACAAATCTACATTCAAAATGTATAATAAATATATAGAGTATCAATCAAATTTTAACAAAAAATAAATTAATACTTTAAAAAAAGTATCTTATATAAAAAAAAGTATCCAACTATCCATACTGTGATCCAAATTTCAACCTCATAAGACAATATTGCATAGTAAAATTGTCTTAAGTTATATTAGTTCCATTATTTAAAAAAAATTTAAACATCAAATGTGTCTGAAAAAAAAAAAGAAACAATTGATGATTCAGCAAAGAAATAACTAGCACGAATCTGATATAGTGTCCGTTTGTTAAACTGGACATGTCGGAGCATAGCTTCCTCAATAAAGACATCAACATGTGATGCAATGAGTAGAATCACTCACAAAATGGTGACATGGCTTCAAGATTATTATACTGTCAGCAGTTCATTTTGAAAGATTAAAATCTGTTATTATATTACACTAGCATGTGAAAATAATCATTATATAATTGTCAAGAAGTAAGATTACATATAAATGTATA